>NC_061770.1:41513348-41825223 GCF_022458985.1 Mugil cephalus
CCCTTTCCACTGAGCGGATGGAGTTTCAATCTCATGACTGAGCTGCCTGTGTGGGATTGGAAAGCCAGCTAACACTAGTGGAGTCTCTCAACTGTCGCCCCTTTAGCATTTGCCTTTGTGGTGGTGGTGGTGGGGGGGTATCAGTTCTTGCTCTGCTCTACATAAAGTCACACAGCACTGGACCACCCCTCCTCCTTGTCACACACACACACACACACACACACACACACACACAGGCACACGTCACCCCTGTCTGCTTGCTAATGCTGTGTCCTACTCTGCCCCTGCAAAACGAGACCATCAATGGGCTGGAAAAGTGGGGCCCCGCAGAAGTGTGTTAGCCTCATGACGTATTCAGCAGGGAAGAAACTTCTGTGCGATACTGCGGATCTGCTAAGAGATCCAACAAGAATATTAAACGGCAGGTTTCTTGAAACTCAAAAAAAAAAAAAAAAACTTTTGCATTCGTTTTCTTAATTATTCAGCAAAACCCTCCCAAACCGTCTGTGTGTTTCAGACAGCACCGTAATTGATTGCATCTTTCAAATGCTCATAAGTTAGCGTCAAGCCAATGCTCGATGGGACAGAAAGCCAAAGTGCTCCATCAGTACGATCGACACCGAGGTGTGTCGCACTCCATTGTTTTTGACAGAGCGCTCCCAAATAGCTGCGCAAGTGAACAGGGCTGGAGCCGGAGAAGCTTCAGCGTTAGCGTTGGGGATCTGCCCTTGCCCTTGGTGGACGTGTGTTTAAGACAGGCGGGCAGCTGTTGGCGCCGGCTGGAGGAGCTGCTTTAGAGGCAGGGGTCCATCCCGTAAATGGAGCCGTGCGGTTCTGATGGATCAGCACATCAGTTCCCCTCCTGCAGGGTCAAACAAATGGAGGGTAGCGCGGAGCCTGTATCACTCATGGTGAAGGGAGCGAGGCAGGGAGAGGAGAAAAGGAACTAGAACGAGATGAATAATCTTTTTTAAATTATTTCAGGAGGTCTGAGTCATTGAGAGAATCGTGCTTCTCAAAATAACTTTCCTTCTTTATTGCCAGAAGCACACGGCTGGGTTTAGAGAAGAACGTTTAGATTACTGTAACTAGACTGACACAACTGTGAATTATTTATTCGGATATATTTAAAACCTCAGTTCTTAAGCGTCATAAAAAAATCCTCATTTACGTAACACATGCAAAGTCACAGTTAAATTTTTCCACATCAGTCGTCAATCATTTGCACCACTACATGCGCCTTAAATATTAATATACTGTAGTTAAACATTATGCTATGTTTAAAGTTCGGATTACTTCAATGGTGAAGAAATCAAATGCTACCGTGCAGCACTAACAAACGTTACTCCACCAGTTCCATGAGGATTTATTCATGTCTGTAAAAATGAACTATACATGCCACACAACGCATACAACCAGCAAACAATAACCACCTCCTTCCAAAACCAAATCATTTTTTTTAATAGACAAGCTGCTGCCACCAAGAAAGAGACCGTCCGCACCAGAGTACAATTTAGGAATAATAATGTTTGTAGACATCTGGAATAACATTAGGAACAGCAGCTTAGTAAATAGTACCCCCCTCCCCTCTGTAGACCATTGTGTTCGTAATAATATCTTGTCTGGATTAAGAAATTCTTATTTATTCTTGCGGTCAAACTCTTAAAAGGCATTTAGACATTTAGATAAATCCAAATATCTCCCACATCCTGTGTCTTTGCCATCATTTATTGGTTATAGAGGTGGAAGTTATTAAAACAGATGTGATCCTTCAATGATAAATTGGAAAATATAATAATATATGTAAAGTCTGAATAAGAATCAATTCACTGATAAATGTAATGGCTATTTGAACAAATAAGACGGTGACTCATTTTGTCTCTACTTCAACAGTAGGATCAAGCTGCATGTGTACAATTAACTGCTTAGCATTATTTTGTTTTGTTTTTTTAAATCAGCAGTTAGTGAAAAGCCAAAGACAATGTTTATAACAAAGCATTTGACTTAAGAGCACATGGTTTTTAATGAATACACCAAGCAGCCATGCCCAGCAGGATGCATCCCAAACAGATCAAGTATCTGTGGGATGTACTGGAACGATCCTGATCCTTAGAGGCCCCTCCCCTCAAAGGGAGGATGATAGGACCCAAATGGTGCGTTCCATTTATTCTCACAAGTCGGAATTTCCAAGTTCCGAGTTGGAATTTTCAACTGGAACGTCCTCTGAAGTTGGATTTTTATGCTCAGAAAGTCGTAGAATCCTCACCACCCCTCAGTTGAGTTGCCAAGATGGCCGCCCTGTGTGGAAACAGTAAATAGAGACTCCTGTAATATTATGTTTATTAGAACTTCTGATTAGTTTTTGTTGCATTAAACCGGCCATACAAACAGTATCTTTCGACATGCATATGTTGAAATGCTGTTACAGTGTTTAATTTAAGTTGTTCACGTGTTATATGGGAACTACAAGCCCATGTTGCACTAACTATGGCTTAAAACAATATGCAATATATAAAAAAAAAAAAAAGAAGAAAAATCACTCTGCACTTAAAAAAATTGCAATTAATTAATTTATCATGCAAAACCAGGTTATATTCAGACAAAGAAAGAGCTTTCGTGTACACGGCCATCTGGTTTTCCGACTGGAACACCATATAACTCAGGTGTGACATAATTCCCGGTGTTGAATATCGCCCTCCGAGGTAAATGAAACGCGCCAAGAGGCCCCCACTAACATCCTGTTGCCAGACACCACAGGACATTCTCAGAAGACCCATGTCCTCTGAGGAGTCACAACTGTTTTGGAGGCACAAGGGAGACCTACACAAAATTAGAAAGGTGGTCATAATGTTATGCCTGATCGGTGTACATTAGTGTGACTCAAGCAACTTTTTGTGTCAGTCCATAAACAGAAAGAAGCAAATGGTACCACTTTAACCTCAACCACGTCCCACCACCGTGTCCTTCCTTTCTTTTTTATCCAGGTGGTCAGGAAGTGGAGCTCACCCTGTGATGCCAGTATGATGCTACACCCTCCCCCCACCCATCCTCCCCCTTTTCCCCTTTTCTAATTCACATTGCATCATAAGGTCCCCTGTCTGTATAAATCAAGCGCCCCATCTTTGAAACATATCTTTTTGATAAAGCTGGCTCTTCATCAAGGTCTTTTGACGCTCCGTTACTAACCATATTGATTCGTCCTGAGATTATTTTCGGCCACATGTGCATTTCTATTTTTTCCCCTCTTTCTTTTTTTTTTCCTTCTTCTTTTGAGAGCATGACCGAAATGGATCTATGGTAATCATATTCCATCTGTGACATTGCGCTCGGTCCATTACTATACACTATCCTTGCTTAAGCCAGAGAAATTCTCTCTCCCCGCCCCCCCCCCCCTCCCTCCCCGCTGCGCCCTCCAATCGTACCTTAATTGTGCTGTTAGAGGAGCAGAATCTAATTCCGAAAAAAGCATCTACACGCTTGCCCTCGCTACTATCTCTCCTTCCATTCTCCAGCCTGGCGCGCAAACACACACACACACACACACACGCACGCACGCACGCACGCACGCATGCACACACACAAAGTTTGGTCAACGGCAACTCCTAGAAAGCAAACAGGCCTTTGGCTGGAGGAGCCAGATAGTAGCTGGTTGGCTCCCACCAATCCTTTATCTGAGCCAGCGCTGCACATCAATAACACCCTCCCCTCCCCCTCCCCCTCTCCTCCCCGCTCCTCCCTCCATCCTCTGTCACCAAACACCCTCCCCTCCTCCTCTTTCTCCTTTCCCTCCGGCTTGTACTCCTCCACTTTTAATCTTTCAAAACAAAACGCCAAAGCCCCCTAAGAGAAACTGCATCAAGCTGAGAAAGTGATAAAGCAGGCTTTTTTTTTTCTTTTTTTTTTTTCTCTCTCTCCATGTGGATGGGCAGTTGGAATTATTTCCACATTTCAGTGCTCCTTTTTAGGTTACCTTCCTGGGCTTTTTCGCTAATAACCTGTTGATCTGTGTCCCTGCTTTGTGTTGCTTCTGTCAACTCCACAGCACTGAAATGATCAGACAGAAGCAAACAGTCTGGCACATCAGTCGCCCAAACACTTTTTAAATGCCGTCGCGCCGCCCGGCCAATGCCTTTGGTGCTGCGTGTGATTCTCACTTTGATTACACTTTTTTTTTTTTTTTTTTTTTTTGTCCAGCGCTGCCTTTTTTATGATGATGAAGAGAGCAGTTTGTTTTCATACTTCAAAAATGGACGAGTGATGACGGCACGCATTCGCCCCGAAATCATCTGGATGCAGCTCTAATTGCGCTCGAGATGTTTGATCTCTGCGCTCCGTGACAACATGAGGATTTTGCGCGCACGCCGACTAATTTCTTTGGTTTCTCTCCGCGTTCCCTTATTGCGCTCGCCCTGTGTGGGGTTTTAGCTAACGAAGCTGGCGTCTTGCTGACGGTGCGGCCGGGGCAGCTTCTCGCCGGCCTGAATTTGCCGAGTGAACGTTCCTATCATTTCTGTGGCTTCCTGTGACGGTGATATTTCTTTAAAATGCCGTGCGCCTGAGCATGTTCACATAGCTTTGGGCTTTTGCCTTAGGGGGAGGATAAAGACTACAAGACTTCCTGCGGACTCCTTGCACTTTAGAAAAACTCATGTCCCGGCCAAATGTGCAGAAATGCTCGGAGAAAGCTTCTATGAAAAAAACATGGAATCCCTTTTAGAATTTCCATCGCGTAAATTGAGCCCAAAAGCGAAATCTCTGCACTTTACACAAGGCCTTAAATCCAGGCAACATGCCACTTAAGGGCACAAAGTCTCGCTCTAACACTGCTGAATCAATAGTGCAGGCAAAATGGCACACTAATCAACATTCCATTATTGCTATTTGCATATTTGATCCAGGATTTGTTCAATGGATTATACATATTACCTGCATGATGTTTAATTGCCTTTTTAATAGACTCTGTGATTAAACAAGGAAGTTGGGTTAGGCGGGTGGGAGAGAAGAAACGCGGTGGGGGGGTGGGGTGGGGGAGAAATAAAATAAAAAAAAAAAATCTTATTAGAACAAGTTGCTTGCATCCTGCGGAAGACTGTGTGAAGGTGCCGGAATGAAATAAAGCAGAGATCCGTCTCGTGATAGAGGCACCGGTGGCTGTTCAAAATTCATTCATTTGCCTGGTATTTGTTTAAGGAGATTGAAGAGGAGGCTGCTTGTTCCTGTCACCGCCGAGTTTTATATCTTATCATGTTTTGACAGATGGGGGGGCGTGAGGCAGTGGAACGCACGCACGTGGAGTATTGTTGCTTTGCGGGGTGCGCGGGTGAATGATAGTTGGGGGGCGGGGGGAATAAATGCAAAGTTTTTTGAGACTCCAGCGCAACACGGGGTGAAAACACATCACCCCATGACGCGTGTCTCATTCGCCGTCTTCGGTTTTCGGGATCTCGAATGTGGTCGGACTCAAAAGCTGCGCCACTGACGTACGGCCGTACAAGTACGTCTTTGGATGGTGCTGTTTTTTGTTGGTCCGCTTTTACTCTTTTACATAACACAGCACTGAGACCCAGAGCTGCATTGCATGTGGCAGCAATTGTATTTGTACTTCTTTACACTCTGACAAAATCGTTGTTATCTATAGGTTATTGTGTTACTTGTCTGGCCAGCTTGAGATCAGATTGGGCCGATTGCGGCCCCTAAACTAAAATGGGTTTGACACCCCTGGCCTTGAATCATTTCCAAATGTGGCAGTTGCATTTGGAAAATAGTCCCGGTAACCCGCAGCATGCTTTAAAAGGAGCTCTCAATGCAATTGAAACAGGCCATCATCTGGCTGCAAAAACAAAACTTATTCATCAAAGCAGTAGCAGTGCTATTAGGAGTGAACTCGGCAACATCAATATACTATTTCCCTCCTTCCCATTCTCGGTAAAACCCTCTTCGTAGCATCCAGACCAGATAGGCAAAATAACCATGCGGTTCAGAAACAATCATCTTTGGACAAATGAAATCTTAGCTGTAATTCATAGTGCATAGGGATATGCTGCTCAGATTCAGCCAAATGAAGCAAATTTGACTGAACGGTTCTTCACAGACAACACAACAAGGAAACTTGTTCTTTGGTTATGTCCATGGGTTCCAGAGTCCAGACAGTCATTGCATGCAAACAATTTTGGACAATGCATTCAAATTGAATGTTGAATTTATGATTAGCTTTCCAATAATTTGTTCACAAGGATCACTTTTGCGCCCCTGAAATAAAGGACGGAGTGTGCAAATTTGCTTAAACAGCTAGCACCACTGCTTACCAGTGTTAATAATCATGATAAAATAAGAGGAAGACTTGATGCTATCAGCCAGCAGTCAAGCATTAAGATGGAAACCCAACACACAAAGACTATTCGTTGACAACAGGCTCTTTTAAAACTTGAACATTGGGCTTGCTAATCTTGTATTAGTGCCAAGGTTTAAGTAACCAAAGTGACACTGCAGAATTTGAAAGTACAGCAAGTGTCCTATGTGTCATGGCCACGGTGCATTTGAGGTTGTATGGGATCTGTCTCATATTGCATGTTTGGAATGCATTCTGTGGTGTCAGGCAGATGAGTTTAAAGGCTGCATGACCTGAAATGCCACTTTGATATATGGGTGTTACTGGCTCATTTGAAAGGCCAAAGACACTCATGCACATAGAACCACGCTATACATAGAGTTGTACATGTGAACATATTGTGCATTCACACATTTTGACCACATGATTGCACATTGTCAGCACATTGTGGTCCATCCTGTGACATTTCCTAACAAGGGAGGGTTTAAAAAAAAAACAAAAAAAAAGCATCTCTGTGAGGTCACCCTCTCCTACAGTTAGTGGCCAGTCACCTGCTCTCATTAATAAGGAAATTAATGTTGCATTCCGTTTCAATTAACCTTCCCCGGCTACGGGAGCAAGACTGGGAGGGAAGCCCAGGCACCCATCGAGGTCAAGGTAATTGAATCAGAGGCGCAGCTATTGCAAGGCCAAGGAGTTGCTATGACACTGGGGGCAACTGGTAACCTGCCATAAGGGTGGGGGCTTGTTGTATCCCAGAGATGTGACAGTCATCATCGGCGAGATCAGCCTTTCGTGACTAGGTGGCAAATTCGGCAGTTGTCAAGCATGATGGTTGGTTGATACACGGATACACGTTCATATTTCTGGTTTAAACGAGGGAACGATACCTAAGGAGCATGCTATGATACACTCAGAGTGCAGAGTCAGTGCACAGTGGATGGTGGCAGGCGCGCCTAGAGAAGTGAAGAGAATTGGAGTGTCGGCACAGAAGCCAAGAACTGTGGGCGAAGTCTGCCACAAAATGCAATTTAGCCATCAACAATCAATATCAGTGTAAGCGTACGCTACATTTGGAAAATTATCACTGCTTTACCTGGCCGTCAGACAGGATTTTCCATTGGAGAACTGAAGCCATCATCTTGATCTTCAACTTCAATGTGTGCTGTGAGGTGAAATGATGAGTCAGTGGAATCTAAGGTCTTTCAAAGGAGTTGCAGGTTCTCCCCCTTCTGTAGGTCTGAATTGGTGGCATACCGACCACCATCCACTGAATACACAGGCTATGGACAGGAATCTCATACAGCTCAACTTCAGAGAAATGATCTACTTAGGCATTTATTTTATTTTATCTGCTGCAGCAAGGCAGACTCCCTCTTCTTAACCCTTTAAGACCTTAACATTCACCTGTGGTCGCTTGCGGTTTTTGGATTACCGTGACTCACCGAAATCATCATCATGAACACTGGGAAGTTGCGCTATCTGGGAAAATAAGCTGCCACGGAAATGATCACGCACTGCTGCTGTCGGCTACAGGTTGGGGAGCGACGTAAGATCGGGGAGCGCCAAGAAGAGAGAGTTGTTTGGAGGAATTTGTTGGTAAAAACTGTTAGTCATACCCATGAGATGTCACGAAGACAGAAGCACAACTTCCTAGTGTTCTGACACACCTTGAATTTTGTCAATAGAGCAAACCACTGTAACTTAAGGTAATTCCACTACCGCGTACTTTAACTTGTCCCCAGTGATGCGTTCAAGCTTTAAGGGTTACCTGTACCGAGCTGCTCAGTTGTTCTGTATTAAGTATATGTGTGTGTAAGTGTTGGCGTAGGATTGTAGCACCCATCGTCACCCACTCTGATCTCTTCCTCAGTTTGATGCAGCCGCCGTCGAACTTGATCGGCCATTTGGAACTGTCGCCAAGTTTTTGTATCACTGGTTTCTTTCGCTCAAATTATGTCGGCTTTGTACCATTTTCACTGGGATTATTTTACATTTTCTTGGTTCACTTCTGTGAGATTCCACCTCCTTCATTCGCCTCCGTGTTCCTCTCCCTCCTCCGGTGCGCCTCTGATGTCGGTTGTCTGCTCCTCGATTGCGCTGCTGAGCATTGGCCAACAGTAAAACACACCTGGGTGTGTCCAGCCATCTGATGAATGACCCTGCGGCTGGCGGTCGGATCGATACGAGGTGTGTGTGTGTGTGTGTGTGTGCGCGCTGGAACATGTTAGGGGGGCTGTTGGGGTGGGGGGTGAGGCGAGACGAGCGGGAGCATTCTGCTGAGCTGGAAATCCCATTAAATCCTCGCTACCACACACACACACACACACACACACACAGTCTTGCTTTAACACACTACCTCCTCTGCTAACACACATTAGTAAACACACCCACTAGCTATCTATGTCTTTACTGACACACACCAGCCCACACAGAGCACATTTCAGAAAAAACAAAAAAAACAAAACGTGTACCTCCTCGTACAACGCAGGCTTTACCTTTGTTGAAAGAGGCCGGCTATAACTCACTGCCTTTCCTGTACTGTACCAACTAGAGCGATGCAAAGCTGCTGCTGCTCTCCTCTCACTCCCTTAACACAACCAGGCAGAACCCTCAGATCTTCTGGTTTTTGTCAGGGAAATGTCAAAATGCCTGTAACGGTGGTACTCAAGCAGCACAATATGTTTGTTTGTATGTGTTGTGGCATAGTGATATGGATACTGTGACTCATGTCTCTGCAGGCGCCCAGCAGGTCTTTTTGGCAACATGTAGCTCGGCTTGCGTGCGCGCACACGCATGTGTGTATTCGTAAGTCTGCGTGTGTGTGTTGTGTAAGCAGCCACCTTGCCGTCCTTATGCCTCTCGTGGAGGGATCGCGCGCGCAAGCGTGCGAGCGCGCGAGCGCTGGCATTCGAAAAATAATCTCTTTCTATCTGTCTTCATGTGCTTATCCACCCTCACTTGATCCCTCCTTTCCATCCTTGTCTCTCCCTCTGCCAAACACCTTCAATCCACCTGTTTCCCTCCATCCAGCTTTTGTGCGCCGATCTCTCTTTTGTTGATCTCGCTTCATCTGTCATCTCTCCCCTTTTTCATCCTTCCCTCCATCCAGAGGCCCCTAGCGTGACATTCTATCTCTGACACATCATGCATGTCCTGCTCCAATGATGCCAGCGCGCTGACAGATCAGCCACAATGTGTGTCATCTGGCTAGAGGAGGAGGTGGAGGAGAAGCGGTATAGGAGCCGGTATGATCCCCAGCTCCCTCCCTTGCCTATACCTACAGCTAGCCAGTCGTCTAGGTGCCTTTTGACGCGGCGGTAAACCGTGCTTATAACGTGGCTGTCATGCAGCTCTGTGTTTTTGCTACCATGCACAGGGTAAGAGCTCCACATTTATTTGAAGAAAAGAGAGTTTCGGTGAGACAAACTTTTTTGCTTAATGCTCGCTCGCACTTCCACCGCCGTCTCCGCACATGCTATACATCCAGCCGACACAGGTGCGCTACAAAGCAGCTCTCCACTAAAACCTACAGATCTCTAAAAATAGCGAAATGATGCGTTCCAGAGCTCTGCAGCACACCTCTCCGGCTGCATACCCCTATGCATAACAACAGGCGCCGTGTCGAAAGAAGCTGTGATAGTCCTCACATCCTACAGTTCGCAAGGGTGTTTGGAGAACCAGGCGATATGCCGATGATAGGTCAGTGAGGGTGGCACAAGAGTGAATAAGAGATGCGGCACTTTGCATATGTTGCGGCGCTTCTGGAAAGGGTTCCTCTTTATTTTCAGTTTACCACGATTGTCACTATCTGATTTGAAATTCCGCCCATCCTCAGCCACCGTGTGATCCATGAATCTCCTCGCAAAATTAATAATTGATTGACTAGTAATTGTGCAAATACAGTAATGAGACCCTGCTGTTAATTAAATAAAGGCAAAATACAGCGGGAGAGCAGTTGAATATTCTGTCCTTGTTTGTTTTTTGTTTTTTTATGTCGCTATTTAGAAAGCGGAAAGTACCAAATGAATCATGTTGACGCACATTATCCTATTTAAAAGGATGAACTAATGTGATTACTCAGCCAGTTTGATCACATTGCTACCCACAGAGAGCATTTGTGACAATGTTGTAACTGTACTTTTTTTTTTTGTCACATTCCTGAATTCTCTTGCTTTTGTTCCTTGATGTGAAGTGATAGTAATAGTAAACAAAAGAAGTAACCAATCTTTGGTTGATCAGACATTTTATATGTGTATATATATATTTAATTTCCCCCCTCCGACACCCTACTACTGCACATGTTATGTATTAGGGTTAGGGTTAGGGTTAGGTATTTGAACCTGTGTCTTATTTGAATAGGTTAATATTGAATGCAAAATTAAATAATAATGTATGTTTAGGTAGGGGGTCCTTACTTAATCTTTTCATCAGTTTGGAGTCCTCGGCCTGAAAAACGTTGAACACCCCTGGTCTGTGCTTCTTCAGTCAAATTAAAATTGCTGATGATTAACTTAACTGTTTCCATTGATGGTTTATTCTGCTGGAAATTAACAGAAGAAGAAAAAATGTTTTTCCCAGTTGCATTAGAGACATTGAATTCATTCAGTAGAAGAAGATGGTCAAGATCAACATAGCTTTCTGGATTCTGGCTTAGTTCAGTTGTTACTAACTGTTTTTGTTGCCATGTTTCTGACCCCCTTGAAAACTTGTCACCTCACCTGACATGGGACATTACACCACCCCTCCTAATCCTAATCTAATCCTCTGACGTTTACTCCAGTCTGTTACTCTGATTGGACTATTATTCCAATTATTAGCAGAATACTCTGCACAGCAACTGGATGCATTCCCACATGTAGCCTATACCGCTGCACACATGTACATACATGTAGTACATGCATGCAGGCCATGCATGCATGCATAATGCATATGTGGAATGTCTGTTTATTTATCCCGTCACTGGCCGCAGCTTGGCCCACTGGCTCAGTCTCATCTCTGACCTCATCATCTGCCATTAGGTCGCACAAGCACTTTAATGCCTGTTAGTCAAAGCAATCCTGTCAGTTATGTCACGCAAGGACAAGGGGCTTAAATATCCCCTCCCACCACCCACATCCCCTACCAAACCACCCAGCTTCGTGCAGTCTTCTCAATCCCCTATAGAATTCCCTGGATATACTGCACACTTTCCCGCAATAGCTAACCTGGATCTGTTTCGACATGCTGTTTGTTATTGCTATAGCCTAGCATGCAGTCTCCTTCATCACTTTCATTCTCGCCCTTAGGTATCCTGTGTTGTATAGCCAAAATTAGCTCTTGGCGGAGCTCCCCCTGTAATGGCAGGAACCCTAATGGTTTCAGGAGAAAGTTCAAGCCATGTCGGATTTAGCCTGACCTTTCCTGCGTTAGTTACTTTACTCATGTTGACTTGTCTTGTTAATTTTGCCCTACTCTTACGGACGTGACCATTTTATCATTTTCAGATGGTTGCCAAATAATAAAGAAAATACAAAAATGGAAATGAAATTGTTTAAATTAAAAAGTAATAATAAAAATAATAAAATCTGGAAGAAAAAAAAACCTTGACTGCACTCAATGTGAAGTTAAAAGTGTAGCACAAACTGGTACCACCTTAATATTAAAGACTGAAAATCCAAACAGCTACTAGAGTTTTTGTCTTAAAGGTATACTTATATTACACGAGAGTTGAACATCAAAGGAGCAGAATACTACGCCACATGTGAGCATTATGTTTGACAATGACAAATTTGTGGCGTGTCCTCCAGTTCTGTACAGATTAACGCATGCAGGAGCGTAAATCTGCCACCTCAGACCATGCCCTTGCCATTCTCTTCAAAACTACAAAGTGCATGACTTTAATTGCTCAAGCCTCGTGCCAATGCAGATTCAAAAATCCATTGTTTTTGATTAACACTGCGCTTTGACCATGGCTTTAAGTGACAGCTACTTTCTCTTCTCCTTCTTCCTCCCCTCCTGCGTCTGTCTCCTCTCCCACTATCTATGTCACTCTCTTCCCCTGGAGCGCCTTCAGTAGTGGCCTAGACCCTTTTGCACTCTTTAAACCAACTGGATTTGTGCCTCCATAATGAACTCAGTCAGTGGAAGAGAATGAACAGGATTAATCCAGCCAACGGCAACGAAGGGATTTGATGATGTCATCTGTATGAATGAACCAGTTAGCGGATTATTCCCTCTGAGGTGGAAGCGATCCAAATAAATGAATGTGAACGCCAGTGCGAAGGGTGGGAGAGTTTGGAGAAGGGGTGTTGGAGAGGCAGACATGGCGCTATGCTCTTGGAACAGAGAGGTGATGAAGAAAGAAACTAGGAAGAAAAATATGGTAGGACAGGACAAAGAAGATAGAAAGACAAAGTGAGTAAGTGAGGGTGAAAATGATTGATGGGTGAGCCAAGGGAGAGAAAAAGAAAGGACGGATCAGTGGAAGAAGATATAGGTTAGTTTCAAAACCTCCGTCTTTCCATCTGTCAGGACAAATGGCATGGTGAGAGTTAGGTCTGGGCAGACAGTGCTTAGTGGGAGGTGTCAGCTTTGAGCTATGGGAGTCCTGCAGGAATCCGTCCCGGAGGCCCCAGCTGTGGCAATCACTGCTCAGTGGGCCGCTAGGCCGGAGCAATCAGGCCACCAACAAGCCATCAGCTGAGCTCTCCCCCTTCTGTGTGTGTCACCCACCTCTACCATTCCGACCACAGACATGTAGTCCTGCAAATGTAAAGCGTAGCAGGTGATTTACGCAACCTGACATCATAATGCATCACCGGTAGCATCTGCAGTAACCCTTATGCTAACATAGCAAAGACAGGGAACCGCGTTCAACAAATAATCTCCCCAGACAAATTGACGTCCCCTGAACATGTAAATACTTTACTTTGCGTGTCATTGGAATATACTAGCCGCAAATTCAGAAATGGAATGAAGACGTAGTGGGGCTGTCAAAGCTACCGAATGTATGTACAGCGTGTATTCACACACAAGCTGTCATCGCGAAAGTGTGGAAGTCAGCAAGTAGGTGTTTGTGCAAACCAGAAGCACACAAGCTGTAAATTTTTGCACTCAAACCTGCCACACCATTTATCACAAATGCACCATTACCGACACAGGCGATAAGAACCCTCCTGAAAGCGGCGTTCCTTCTGGACCTCTGTAAAGGCGTGTGTTTCTGCATTGTTGTTGCACATTTGCGCTACTCACTCCTGAACTAAAAGTATCCTAATGATCGATGCCGATGAGCACTGGGCTATAGATTCGGCTTTTGGCTTGAATTCTTGGCACTGTCTTATATGATGTATCATATTTGCAGTGTATCATCTGCAGTATATAGTATATTTGCAGTATTATATATATATATATATATATATATATATATATATATATATATATATATATATATATATAGGGTTCGTTAAGCATTTGTTATTGAGCATTAACTGAAATCCACAACAGAAGTTGATCATGGTAACACCCAGCTTTTTGCAGCAGCAGGTCTCAAGCAGCACCACAGTAGCATAGGTTCAGTATTACTTTGGACCTTGTGGTCCACCATATACATTTGGCAGCACATGCTGTTGTGGAAGCCATTATTATTTTCCATCTCACTTTCAGATACTACTATACTCATGTGTGTTGGATTGAGTGTATGATTTTATGAGATCAAGCTTGTGCCCAGGAATGTTAAAATTCAGAACGGAGAAGCTACACTTAAACCCACATGTAATCCATTTAAAGTTGTGCTAAAACTCAAAAGGAAAGATCTGAAAGAAAGGCAGATTTACAGATGCATATTAAGAATGCTTTCCTGCTCCTTCCCTCTCCCCTTCCTTCCTCATCTCCCCCTTCATAAAGATCCTAATGAGTTGTCAGTGGAGCTGAGGCAAGACATCCGTAATGTGCCATGAAATATGTAAGCCAGGCCTTTTGGAAAGGGTGCACTCCCCCCCTCCTCCACCTACCCCCCTCCTCTAGGAGAAGGAGAGGAGGTTCTTCTCCTCTGATTAATGTGCCCAACAATGGCAGCCAGGGCAGGTAAGGGGGCGTGGTGTGGCCCAACGTATGAATCCATCCTGACACCCTCCCTTTCCCCCTAATTAGATGATTGGACTGATGAGGCAGCACCAAAGATTAAGTCCTTCATCAGTTCCGAGAAGGGAGGAAGGGGGGGTGGGGGGCAAGAAGGAGAAGAGACCAGGGGGAGGTGCACCATCCACTCTTCGCCCTTACTACATCCATCCGCCCATTCATTCCCGTGGTACTAACTACGCCGAATCTGCAAGCAGCCAGTCAGAAACTGCAAGGTTGTAATAATGAGTGTGGTCTATTTTAAGCCCTTGTTTTGAAATGATTGGGCGGACTGCAACATTTTTTAAACCTTTTTTTTTTTTAGTGCAGGGATAAAATGTTTCGGAGCGGTTTCAGGCATATGTCACCAATTTGAACCTTTGTCCTCCGCCTCAACCTTTCCATTTACCCAACAAGCTTATAATTCACTACAAGTGGAATGGTGGTGGCTGCCGTCCACCATCTTGATCATGCATAAACTTCCATGTACAAATTTATACACTGGCTTAGTCCAAGTGTGACTCTGACCCCTCTGCGGGATCCTGGCCAAGCCGCTGCAACCCGGGAGAACGCTATGATTGGAAGGTTTCGAGTAGCAACTGCAGATGGCTTTGAGTGCGTTCACCCTCGCAGGTTTCAAAGGCTACCCTGAATGTTGTGCCTCAATAGGAAGACTTTAAACATGCCATTACTCATGTGTAAGATAGGCGTGCGAGCTCGTATAAGAAAGTGTCTATGGGTTTGCCCTTTTGTGCAGTCTCCATGTGACCATGGCACATGCTGAATTTGGCCAGCACTCCTTTTCCCAATATATCCTTAGAATTATAACCGATGACGTGTCCCCTGAAAATAAGACCCTTGAAGTGTTGTCGCACCTCGCTTGATTGTAGTGTCACTGTTTTATGAGTCTCTCTCATAGAATGTTGCAGTTGGTGTGCAGTTGCCAGGGAGCCGAGATGACAAGTATGGCGATGTCCTTGACTCATGTGGCTGAAACAAAAGGTCTTACAGCCCATGACACAAGTCGTATTTCACGGTGTCGGTTTACTTCGTTTTTTAAAAGTGCTCAAGGTGGACATTTAGTTTCTCCGGATGTTTCTACGGTTCAATCCAGCAGTGACAAGTTGTTGTGGCTCCGTGCAACTTATTTATGACCATTGTCAGTCAAGATACAGTGCGCCTGTGCATGTCTGTGTGTAGCTGAGTGGCTCTGGAGTACTGTCTTGGAGGATTTCCAGGAATGTTTTCCGGGGAGTGTTTCTGTATGTACTGTAGTGTATGTACTGTGTCTTTGTGTAAATATGGCACCTCAAGGACAGATACTGGTGGACTGCCAGTGTGTCTATGCATGTGTTGTATCCTGACACTCAGGTGACAATGAGTACAAAAGCTATACTTTAGAAAACCAACCTGTCAAAACCAACCCGCAACACTCACTTGAGAGTGTTTTTTTCTGCTCTAACACTGGCTTTTAAATTGTGCAAACGCTTGTTTAGACACGTGTTGTAAGCGTTACTCAAACTCTAAAATACAGCAAATGTTGGCAATTTCGTTACTGGAAAAGAAGCTTACATGAAAGCACATCTTTAAAAGTTAAAGTGTAATGTCAAGATGAATAAAACAGTTTGAAATTTGTATCGTTGTAAGTAGTTGTTATCAACTTCCAGTATTTGTTCGTTCACATTACTTGCTGCTGCAAATGTAATGTGTTTGTTGGTGTGTGTGTGTATATGTGTGTCTTTTTGTAGGCTATTAGGCCAGAGGGGATGGTATCAACTGGAGCTTCCCGGGAAGATTTCCAGAAGTGCGTGCGTGCGTGCGCGTGTGTGTGTGTGTGTGTGTGTGTGTGTGTGTGTGTGTGTGTGTGTGTGTGTGTGTGTGTGTGTGTGTGTGTGTGTGTGGGTGGGTGTGTGGGTGTGTGTGTACACTTGTACTGTACTGTGCTTAGTGGTCATTGATTGAAGACTGTGCCCGATTTAAAAAAAAAAAAAAAAAAAAAAAAAAGCATGTTCAAACAAACTAACAGTTGCACTTTAAACTTTAAGTGTTACAGTTTACAACTTGCTCAGATATGTGTGTGTGTGTGTGTGTGTGTGTGTGTGCGTGAATCCCCTTAGATGTCATCATGCAAGTTGTGAGTTATTATGTGGTGACATTGTTACAACACCTCGATCCGTAGCAGGCGGCTCAGCGTCCAGATATGGCCGGGGTCAAGCTAACCCATGTGTGTGGCTTATCACAGCCAAGTTGAAATAGTACATAGACACAATTTGTCCCATAGGACAGAACATGCTGCACATTTGGCTCAAGAAACAGTGTGGAAAGGGCAAGAGGCCTATAAACCTATATGCTGATGATGAAGTACAAATGGAACCTGTGCTACATGATACTTTTGTTCCATTGTGTTATGGCACTTTTAATTATTTGTTCCAATCAGAATCTTGTTTTTAACAGTGCCAATGGTTACATCTTATGTTGCAGGACAGGTTTTATTTATTTAGTTGTTTCTGCATTTTTTTCACATGCTTCTGATGTTTGACTTGCATGCCACATGACATGACAAACATTCAAGGAAACTTACTGAAAAAATCTGAAAAGTCTTACAAGTGCTCACAATGCAAGCACCTAACTAAATATGCTTTCCAGCTTGATATTAACAGACTTATTATCCGCACTTCCACCTAACAAGACACATCAACACAGTTACGTTTCCAGCGGCAAAACATGAAAGGGCAGAAATGGTAATATTCACCGATATCCAGCTGAGGTTTCATGCAAATCAAACTGAGCTCTTTATGTCATTCACTCACGGGTCCTGGCTGTGTGTTTTGCTGTGTAACCGCACAACATGAAATGTGTGAAAAGAGAAGAGAGCACTCTCTACCCTCCAGCTGTGTCTCCTGGGGAAACATGCTGCCTAGATCCATGGCGAAAATAAAGGAGTGCAGGGAGTGTGTTTTTTTCCATTTGCCGTGCCCTCCCCCGCCCCACTTCCGTCTCCCACTCTCCCCAGGGTTTCAATTACTGTCTCCCTTCACCTCTCATTAGCACGAGCAGGCCGCTCGTTCTTAATGCTCGTGCACGGCGTCGCACGCACAGACACACGCGCGCAAATACAGACTGGAGCACATGTTTGAACTCAAATGGAGCAGAGTCAAGTGCACCACACACACCCTGCTAATACTATGTTCCACTGTGAGCTCCGTTAATGCGGTGCTGCTGTTTCCCCTGTGTGTGTGTGTGCGCGCGTGTGTGTGTCTAACTTGTGTGAAAGGTGCCTCGGATAAACACCGGTTCCCTTGCATCATTCATATTCATCATTTTTCTGTCAAATTCGGTGCATCATACCTGGAACCACTGAGCATTTTGCATGATTGATGGCGTTAATTATCACAGGCTGATGTTTCACTTTCTTTCTCAAGGCAGATAAAGTCCGGGCGAAATGGTGAGAGACAGCAGCGATGGCGGGCTCCACGTCGTTGCCGTCGCTTTAGCTGTGCGACTATTTCAACCCTGATTATTTTCTTAAATAAATCGGCCATTTGTCCAGTGCGAAAGGGCCTCTTGGAAACTTGAACTAAACCTTTGATTCAGCCACCGAAACTCACATAAAGCTTGTAAAGCTCTTAAAGTAAATGCATGAAAAATTGTGAAATATAATATAGAGATGTCCGTGCACACTCCGGGAGAATAACCTTACGCCAGCCCGCACACAGCTGTTAGTGGTCCTGCACCAGTCTGCTAGACAACAAGAAAACGGGACCTTCTGTTGAGACATCTGAGTTAGCCAGCAGGCTAATTCTGCTAATACAGATTAGCTCCCATGGGAACTGCCGTATTGATTGGACAACAAAGGCTTGGAGAAAAACGCTCCAACATTCAATTATCCACACCGATAGACATAATGCCATTCTACTCCTCCCTCTTTCCCTCCCTCCACCTTCCCTCTCTCCTTTCCGCTGTCTCTTTCTCCTTATCCCGATTTCACCACTGGAAGAATCAGTGAGGTCGGAGGAGGAGGAGGGGAGCAGACAAACAAGCAGGTGTGTGTGTGTGGGTGTGCGTGTGCTATCTGATTATGATCCTATCTTCGAGTGAGCGTGGCAGAGTGTTTGGGTGTTTTCGGCCCATGGTTTCGCTCAGGTTTTCATGCAAACCACCATTGTTTGTATATTTCAACATTTCCAATGTTCAGGGGAAATTGTGTTAATTCCACTCCTTTGCATCTAGCAATGATAAGGGTATAATGTCAACATGTGACACATGCAGTCCTTAGAATTGCCTGATTTACATTGAGTGTACTATTGTAAAGGGCTGCTTGTGTGTATGTGTGCACATGCAAGGAATAAAAAGTTAAATGGGAGAATGTCAATTGCATTCTAATTGCCTGATTATGTCAGGCCAGTGCTTACAGCAAATAGCATTTTGAAGATATGTCACCCCTTTTGAAGTATTTTCCCCCCTGTTCCCTCCTTACTGTTTCGCCACCTAAATGCCAATATGAAGCAAATACCTCACCCAGCATGTGTGTATGCAATGCGTCAAAATCAACTGAGCGTGTTTGCCTTAGCTGCGGCTCTGCACCCTTCTTTACACACTCACAGCGCTAGCCCTCTCTCATTAACTCCGACCGTTAAAGCTAACTCTGATTGCCTCCGGTCAGAGCCGCGCACCATTCAGGTCCTGGTCTGTGAGAGCCTGAGAGGGGAAGGCTTCCCATTTCCAACAGCCAATGACACGTGAAGGCGGCACAGGTGACAGATGCATCTGGAGGGTACGTACGAGCTGACTCGCGCACAACAGTTTTCGTCACATGCACGCACACCCGGAACGGTAGATGAGTTGGTGGAGTAAACGACTCATGATCTGATGGAATTATTAGCTAATGGCTGGAGTGTGGACAGAGCGGAATATGAAAAAAGGTGGAAATGATAGCAGGTCGCCTAGATGAGCATACACCTGTAATACTTCCTCACTTGAATCGGTGTGATTGGATTATATTCATGTCTGTTTCCTAATGTGAAACCTGATTGGCCAACTAAAGGTCTCTCCTTTCTAAAATGTCAAGGCTTATAAACAGGTGAGAGAATATTCCTGTAACGGAGGTTGCCATATTGCTTGTGCCTAATTTACTTCCCATTACAGAAAATGTTAACAAAGCATTAATGAGCTGCTGACAGCGCCATCTTCACTTTAAAGCGCGATGTCAAGGGAACATCCGGTTCCACTTTGCATGCCGTTGTTGTCTTCTGAGCACAATGTGCTACACAGCACAATTTCTTCCGAAAAATATGGTACGCTCAACACATAAGTTGAGCGAAACAAGTTATAATGTACTTGCATGGTTGACGTGATACAGGGTAAATGCTGAAGCGACATCCATGTTTAGTGATCCTTAGCATATATAAAGTTAACTTTTAACATCCACAGGCAGTCAGACTTAGTAGCCATCTCAAAGGGCTGAAAGAATTAAGCCAACATGGAAGTGGCAAAAGCTGCCGTTCCTCAAATTGCCACTTGAGGCTGACTCCGAAAGTGAATCCGAG
The DNA here is from genome assembly GCF_022458985.1 of Mugil cephalus. Lineage (NCBI taxonomy): Eukaryota > Metazoa > Chordata > Actinopteri > Mugiliformes > Mugilidae > Mugil > Mugil cephalus. Next base: position 41,533,320 of record NC_061770.1, read on the forward strand.
AGTGAATCCCCACAGATCCCATTATACGTAGCGAAGTTAGACATTAAATTTCTAACTTTACAATAAAATAGATGTTGGTCTATATAACATCTCCATGGTGGTGACCTTTTATGTTACTCGTTTCCATTATATCTAGATTCAGAATCAGTAGGCCATAAGTAGGCCACCTCTGTCATCTGCATTCTTTTTGCATCTTTACAAAAGAAATAGGGTTCGTACTGAGTTTGAAAGTAAAAGTTCTCCTTTCATAATCCTGCATTTTTTTTTACGATCGATGTTTTAATTGAGGTCTAGTTTGTTCTGAGCATAAGAAAATAGTAAAATGGCTGTCACGTGATCGCTTTAGACCGATATGGTGGCCACATTCAGTAAACAAATCCAATATGGCGGCCTACGTGGATTCAGAGAGTAAGAGTATGATGAATATATTCTCCAAAGTTCTAAAACATGACGTGTTAATAAGCAGTACTATGTGCATTTAACATCCGTGAAAAAGGAAGAGGAACGTGATTTTACACTCGAGGGATGGAACAATATGACATTTTTTCAGGGGCGGGGCTTGACTGGATGCAAAAGATCTTAAACACTATAGCTTGTAAACACCAGTTAGCATATTTCAATGGACAATTTTGGCAAGAATGGGTGAGGAAAACGCATATTTTAGAGAATAATACACTCACTCCCCAAGACCATGAGTGTCATTCTAAAAAGTTGACTCTGACTGATGGGACTATCTATATTCACCTAACCCTATACTCTCACTCACTGGATGGATGATTTGACCAAAGGACACAGAGGGGACGAAGTCTGGTCTGTCTTTATCAAGTGAAACCTCTCCTATAAAGATAGTGCAAGAAATAAGTGAAACCAATGTGGAGGGTAAGATAGCAAAGCCACTTCCACTTGGATACCAATGAAATACGGTGCATTAGCTAGCATAACATACCATTAGCATTAACATGTAACAAGAATCCCCTAAATAACTTAACGTAATTTCAGTCACAAGTAAGTAAAACCCATAACCATCATCCAGACTTAAACTGATGATGTATTACATATTAATCTGACCTGGCATGAAGTTTGTGCATTGTTGATAATTGTCTCATTCCAATCCTTTCTTTTTATCGCCAAACCAAAGTTGTCTACGACTGTAGACTGTTAGTTTTAATGACAGCTAAACCTCTTAGCTAAACCTCATGCTCTGCCAAGGTGGTGCCAATGCCTGTAACAAGTGAACATGGTGAACAGGCTTTCAGATAATCAGTATATTAGCTGTGTCGCTGTTAGCATGTCAAATTGGCCTCCTTTATGCCCACAGAGCAGCTCGCAATGAGAGATTTAAGTGTACAGTCTTCACCCTGTGATATTTTCCCAGAGTTAACAATAATGACAGCTGAGATTAAGTCTTTGGTGAACAGCTGGAACCCAGTATCCCTCAAGATTGCATCTCAACTAATGCCATTTTCATATCAATCTTGTGGCCTTTTACTTTTGCCCCGAGTCTGAACAGAACCATTGCACCGGACAGTGATGCCTGTCCAGCATGAAAAGACAGCACCATATCACCCTAACGCATCACCCCTTTCACAACCTCCCAAAAGTAATTTCAGGGTTAGGGCAAAGAAGCCAAGTTGTCCAAATGAAAAGGCCCTCGATGAAGACAGGAAGCCATTTTCCCGAGAAGCCGAATTGACTGTTGCAAACAAGAGGCATGACCAAGATGAAATTGGCTCACCTGAATCCGTTCCTGGGAGGGTGGGAGGGGATGGAGAGATGAGAGGAGGATGAAAGCATGACAGAGAGTGGCAGAGAGAGACGCAAGAAGACAAATGAGACCATGAAAGAGTAAAAAGGAACGGGTGTGGGTTCAGGGCCAGCAGAGAGGAATAGCGATGACAGGAGAGGAAAAGAGAAAAAGAGGTGATTTTATATAGGCAGACAATGGAAGACTGAACTTTCCTGTGATGGTGTTTGTTGTTAGAAACCTTCAGTGAGAGTAATATCAATTTTACCATAATCTCTGCGCAGGGGAACGTCTGTACTCCTTTCATCATCAATAATAAAACCTCATCCCAGAAATCAAAATGAAATATTTACAACTCATCTGCTGTGTACACTCTGTCACTGGGTGAAAGCTGTTCGTACACATTTAGATAGGGATATAACTCAGAATCCACTCTAGGGATTAGTTTGTTAAGATTTTATATTAGTGATGGTTTAAATTTTACCCATGTAGGCCAAACCCAAAACGTATTACGTGGATGCAGCCATTATGTGCCTCATACCAATCACTTTTAGTCTTGAAAATTTCATATTTGAACATAAATTAGCCTCGATGTGACCGGGGATAAAAGCTGGCGTAAGTGTGATGCAACTTCTTCTTCCCCCATCTTATGATCATAATTGCACATCGTGTTAGTCAAATGAATTTCTAATCAGAAGTCTCTCCTCAGCAACTTGGAAACTCTGGGAAACTTTTTGCTCGGCCAGTACCAGACATTTATAGCCTAGCATAATTGGGACCATAAACCTGGTCTGAGCCTCATTCAATAATGATTCCCTGCTCCAAATACCTGCTGGCCTTTAGCAGAATATTACTTATTAAGCACTCCAAAATCTAGCGTAAGTATTATCCGTAAGGTCAAGCATGGAGAATCTTTCAGAAGAGACTTTATGAGCTCTGCTTCGCTCACATCTGTATGCACTGCAGATTGCATGCTAATGGACGCTGGCTGCCATTTTTAGGCTGTTTGTTCCTCTTGCTACATATGCAAACGCTACATATCCTCTTAATTTTTAATTTATATTTTCATATGATATCTGTTAATTTCACAAGAATGAATAATTTAATTTCCCCTTATTAGTTACAGAATATTTTTTTTCACTGTGTACAACTAATTTTCACAAATATCTGCTTGTTCCGACACCTTTAGAACATCACACTATAACACTGTAATATCATCAAACCCAAGAAGTTTCATACCTAAAAACTAGCATCACATAAAAACTCGTTTTTAAAGACGTTTTATGAGTTCCTTTCCATGTCAGGCCAGGTTTTTAAAACTGTGTTCTATGGATTTGAGCGGTGCACACCACAGTGATTGACCAAACTGCTTGAGGAACTTTGAAGCAGATCAAATGAACAATGGGGTTTACGGAACAGAGCGAAACGCGGAGCAGTCAAAGTGTGTTTTTTCAAGCGTTTGTCCTTCACACGTCTCACTGAACCGTTATGTTTCATCAAATGCAACAGCAATGCCGAGACGCTCACGTGTGTTGCACATCCTTCCCTCATTCAACAACCTCTTATAAGTCTTTTTTTTTCCCCCCTGTCATTTTCTCCCTCCGGCGCTGTATAATGAAGCATAATCTTCTTTGGCAGATGTTCAAATGATACAAATCTCCCACTTTTTATATGTTATTAAGGTTTACTCGATTATCAATCAACGCCTCCGGTTTACTGTAGCCAAGAATGTCACTATTTACTCCTTTCAGATCATGATATGAGCAGTTTTTTTTGTTTTTTATCTGTCTTCTCGGCTCCTTGGGACCACTGTCAGGGCAGCTGGTTATGTGGTCAGTGATGGCTGCAAGGGGGCCGAAGTCAGTGTTGAATAGAATATGTGAAAGGTTTGCTTTGCGTGATGACTCTCCTTAATGTTTAACAGCCAAAAGCTTGTATTTTTAAAAAGCGTCTTCTCTGTCAGTGTATCTTTAATCAAGACGCCACAACCCTACCAGCTCTAGGAATTCTGGTATTCTCCAGTATTGATCCTTTGCAGACACGTTACAATTATCACGAGGGAGATGGCGCCATGATGGATGGCAGAAAGTGATAGATAGACCAAGAAATTCAACAACAAAAACAAATGCAATGTTGTGACTGATGAGTAGCTATTCTATTTTAAATATAAGCAACAGCATAAAGAGCGATATTTGGAGAAGATAGCGATAGCAGGGTAAGCTACCGACCTGAAGCATCTTACAACGGAGATGTTCAGGGAGCTGACTAATCGTCCAGTCTGCCTGAGGAGTGTCCTCACAAAGGTGCAGGTCTAAAATCATATAAAAGTCTGGATGCCGATCATTTCTTTTTGACTGGTTGGGTTACTGAATGCTAGCAGCAGGGAGGTGTACCTCGTAATGTAGAGTGACCAGACGTCCCTGATTTTGGGGGAAAATCCCTGTTTTAGATCGCCAGTCCCCTGGCCGAAGCTGTCCCTGAAAATGCCCCCGGCGTTTTATGAATCAGAAAAGAAATGTTACATTCAAACTACAAGTATTACGACAGCTGGTCGCACTGCTATTGGATCACAGGCATAGCAGTTTATGTATGATTAAGTATGTCAAAATAACTGTTCCTGGTAAGACAAGGTAAAACATACCTAGCATGTTAGCATTATAGCTATGCATTAGCTAGCTGCTGCTGCCATAACATAACACCAGCTAGCTAATGCATAACCAGTCCTGTGAAGGATTAGCTAACTGTATATACTTTAACCTGTTTCCCCTGTGATGCCATCAAACTCAAATCACCTACACAGTCTTGCTATCTAGCTAGCATTTGGTGGTGCTACAACTATCGAGTAAAACGGTGCCTCCACTATCTGTAATTTCAGGTCCATCATAGTCAGGCTTTGTCTGCGACCCAACTGAAACTGTCGGTGTCTTTGGAGAAGGATAAAACGTTGTGTACAGTCACTGAATTATAATGCACCGGCTTTTTTTTTTAAATTTGACGTCTACTTCCGCCGCCCATCATGTCGTCCATATATCGCTCGAGTGGAACGTGACGCCACATGCAAAGGGTCAATATATAAAACGGTTTCATGAATTAGCAATTTCAACTCTGCTCCTTGTTTGTATCCAATTCCTTTCAGCCTGTTTAATTTCTTTGAGGCATTTTATTTGTTGGGATCAGGAGTACACATAGAGAGAGATAACAGAATTTGTCTTTGAGATTTAATTCACTAAAGGATTGTTTGAGATAAATCATCCCTGAAACGTATCCCCGGCGTATGCAAGGTTTTGTGTTCGCCGGCTGAGGGACGTTGGCCTGCTTTGTAACTATTTCCCTGATTGCCTCATACCCCAAACGTAGTCATTTGACATTGTTGTGTTGGATCCATCTCAAGCAGAGCGACGCTGGATTTGCTTGATTTCTTTAAGACAAGAGTTCAATCATCCCTGCTATCCCACCGTGTCACATCAGATTTTATCACACAGGATATTCAAGGGTGTGCTGTGTGATTATCCCCTGACAATACAGATAAAAGCTCTCCCTCTCTCTCTGTTTCCTAAACACATTGCTCAAAGACACACATGATACACCGACTTAAAGTCTCCCACGTTCTTGTATACACACTCTCATGCGCGCGATGAAAACCAAACCTTTAGCGGTGTGCAAACCGTCCCCCTGGGTCAGCGGAGAATACCAGGAGCCCGCGGAGGAGCAATTGTTTCAATGCGGGACCCGTAGTGTACCCATTGTGAGGCAGGGCCACCATCATCAGAGAGGCAGAGGAGAGAATCATCCCTGAAAGAATGCCACAGATCGCTTCCTTTCCCCCAGCTTCCTCCCCTGGGAAACGGGCAAAGAACAAGGCGAATCCATCCGATCGAATGTCACGCAAATACACAACCCCCACGTCCAGCAGTCCTGTGATTGCTGTTGGTATACCCTGGTTATTGACCCGTGCTGCGTGTGATGTGTGAGTTTCAGAGACTGTGTATGTTCAACGTGCACGAGTATGTGTGTGTATTGTTTGTATCAGAGACGGATTGGAAGGCCATCATGCGCTGAGCTGACCCTATCTCCAAGGCTCGGAGGCTGCATGGAGAGATCAGAGCGAAAGCCAAGCCCACTGTCTCCTACTGTGATGGAGGAAGGGTGTGTGTGTGTGTGTGTGTGTGTGTGTGTGTGTTTGTTTAGAGATGAGATGACATAGCCCAGAGTCCCTCTGCAGGTACAAACGATAAGAGAAAGAGAAATGGGCAGCTCCACAGATGGTGAGGGCTCTGGCGAAACCGTTTTCGTGTTTATACGTGTGAAGGATGACACTTGGTCACATGTATATGCATATTTAAGTGTATAAATTTTGACATAAACTTAAAGTCAAATGCAAAACAGAGCGTCTAGAAACTTCTAGGCTGACTTTACAGCAAGGTGATGTGTTATTTACGTAATTTAAAGGATAAGGCTGGCTATAGTGTACACACAATGTATTTCAAACTCCATGATTGAATCAAAATTAGAATTACGTTAGTCTCTCTTCTTGTAACAGCCTGAAGAGGTAAATCCTTAAGGACGTTTAATAAAAGGGGGCACTGTAGTTTCCTAGACCTAACCTGGAATAATTTGTGCAATTACCAAGGACTCTTTTCAGTTGCAAACACTTTCTACTGAATTGCCTCCTGCTATTTGCTCAGTGATTTTGTGTTTGCCGCGGTTGGAGAAACCTATAATCTGTCAAAGCTTTCGATTCACGATTAAGATCCTGCACATACAATTGAGTTCACTGCTGCTCAAACCTTCCTTGGCAAAAGTATTCTCAGTTTCAACAGTGTTTGTTTACTGCAAATAAAACCCAGGCAACATTTAGGACCAATTTTGGACAATTTTATGCGCTTCAGCTTGGCTCTTAAACCTCCAAAGATCCATATTCTTTATTTTGCACATTTATTTCTATGCTTTGTTTGGCGTCGTTGTCCTGTATCCAGCTTTAGTGAGCTTCAGCTCAGGGAACTCAGGGAACCCCTTTTCTTCCACAATCTTTGGACCGTGACTAAGCCTAAATGTAGTAAATCAGCCCCAAAATCGTTACACTCTGGTATACATTGGGTGGTAGTTTAATGTTTTCTTCTTTTGCAAACAGAGGACATGCAGCGATGGTCTTTTGTCTTTTTGGAGAACAGCCACTTCCTCTGTGGCGTCCTGTCATGGACGCCATGTATCCATGGTCTCATCCACTCATTCTTTTCCGACCTTCAGTGTTACTCAGTTGTTGCTCTTAACTTCACAGAGGTTTAAGTTAGCTGAGCTGGGCACCCACTCTCTTATCAAGAATAGTCACAGTAGTAAATCCGTGCATAGGTAGTTTATCTGTTTACTGATGGCTATCTAAAGGCACAAAGCAATGGTTTATGTCTAAAGGTCTAATGGAGGTCTCTCTTGATGAACAGATAATCGTGACAATCAAAATATTCAAGGCATCTCAGTTTGGTTGATTCCAGCTGGCTGTTGTAACTGCTGAGCTATTTCCATCATAAACCATAACAGAACCCACACAGCTGCTGCACAGGTTGTTGTACTGTAGGTCAACTTGCGGAAATAACGCCACTGAAATTCCTAAATTGGCACGTTTGCTCAAATGATGGACAAAGAAAAGTAACAGTCAGCTACTGGAAATTGCTACGCCAGCTCGGGCTGGAAATCACGTCAGTAAATGGACACATCACTCACCACTGATGTTCAAAACAATACAAAATACCACAAATCCCTAGAAGAAATTGCCTATTGTGAACACAGCGTCAGGCAGAGTAAATGAAGAAAAATAAAATGGCAATGCAGTCTGAAAATCAGGCTAATCAGGATTTAGCTATACAAGCAATAGTTCTGGTCTAGTCTGGAATAGATTGTCTGTTTTTCATAAGATGTAGAAAATTATATATAAAAAGGGATGATAAAAAAAAGCAGATTATTGTATATTTTTGCAGCATGTGGCAATTAAAGCCTAGCTTGTGTGGCACTGTACTGTGTTAAATCTTGTGACCAAAATGTACACAAAAACATCTTGCATCGAAAAGCGACTGGCACCCTGGGCAACAGCTGCTGTAGGCCCGAGGCTTCCCTCACAGTGCTGTCTAATCCTTATGCAGGTTAATCCAACTCTGACCTCCTCTAGTCCTCACTGACCGATCATATCTGCACCTCTTCCTCCCTCCCGCTCTCCCCCATGCACTCGGTCTGTACAGTCATTTTCAGCCATCCTTGTCTCACATCGCTCGCAATCTCTTTCTCACCATCCTCCCTCTATCCCGGATACAGACCCTTATCTTCCCCTCTCTTTTTTTTTTCTTTCCTGCTTTTGACCCCACCTTGCTGTCTCCCCTCCTCTCCCCACCTCTGAGTTGCCTTAAGGAGATTTCAAAGCCCATTCGGCAGCAGTTCTAACTGCCAAACTGATGGCCAGATAAAGTCCCCATTTACCTTGTCCTCAGTTTCCCATTAAAGCCCATTTTTGGGGACCGTAACTTTAGAGGAAATGGGAAGGACCGTGGAGAAAAAAGAAATCAGCCACTCGGCCACCCTTAAGCCCTTTTTGCTGTTTATTTGCAGCAGCATGAAGGAGGAAGGGAAGTTTTTAGAGGAGGAGAGGAAGGGAGGGAAGTAGAAATAGGACTGAAAAAGGTGACTTGAAGTGTCAGTGGCCCTGTCCCCATAGGAAGGCAATGTAGTGCGTAGCAGCACCCTCGGGCAAGGTAGCTTCATTGGCAGTAGAGATGGATGATCCGGAACACTGTACACTGTGTGCGTATAGAAGTTACAGTCATTTCGCCTGCACAAGGGCGTAAGGCACTCTAAGTAGCTCAATTAAAATGTATATTTTCCTCATTTACTGCCCTCCTGGGTGAGCCGGAGAGATGACAGTGAGGTTTTCGGAAAGGTTGCACGGGCCGTTGTGCATGGGGGCATTTTGGCAGGTGAGTGCATTTAAGAGGGCATATTTTAGGGTAAAGGCAAGGGGGTTGGTTGCTCGTTGGCACAGATATATAATCGCGCAACGGTGCATGCCACATGTGGTCCCCAAAGAGGCTGGGCAAGGTGCCAGTTCAAGTTGGCACTGTCACCTTCAATGACTTGCCCATCACTGCCACCTCAGGTGGGCCATTTTTTAAGCAACCTATTTGCTCTCAGGGGATTGCCACATTTATATAATTAAGTGCTATAATGAATTATCTTTTCTCATTAAGATTTAGGGTATAGATTTCCTAGCGCACCACATTTTAATTAACCCATACTGAAGAGGCAGTGTACAAGCATTGCACATTCAGCAGTGCCCACCTTACAATTACCTTGTACTGTATGTTCTACAACCTGAAACAATGACTAAATTGCGTACCGTGAATAATGGCATAAAAACATTGCCTGAAGCAGGAAAGCCTTCTAAATTAAGTCTTTTTTAAAAACTTCTCTTCCCAGTCCAAACGTTTACATAAGACAAAGCTTCCAGCTAATCCAGAACCCTAACCCGTTGCTGTCTCTCCAGCATGTTAATGAGCAAATGTGTGCTTTCGCACCCCATGTCTTCATAAATAGACAGGAGCTTGACATTCTTGCTGTCAAGGAGGACACAGTTCAAGCAGCGGAATGTGGTCATAAATATTTGTTCTGAAGTTACAAGTTCTCCCCATTACCAGACAGCATTTGTAAGGATTCCTCCTAGAATGCAATTGCCAAGTTTGAAGACTAAAGTAAAACTTTTTTTTTTTTTAGCTTCACAGCCACTGTTAATGAACCAACATTTAGTCTATGCTGACTTTTGTGAAATCTCTTTTACCTTATTAGTCGCAGAAATCGTTATTGAAGGCCAAAAATTAGGCTTGAACACATTAAAAAATAAAAATCAATCGTTCTCTCTGCTGTTTTCCTTGTCCCGTCACATGTATGCACATTTGAACTCATGCCCACAAATATACATCTTAGCTTGGTCCCTTGGTATCAAAGGAAGACTATATTTGGCCCCTTGGGCTGTTTTTCTGTGGTGTGCAGCAATCAAGGGTCAGAGAACTGCCTGTTAGTCCAGGATTAAAGGTAGCCCTCTCAACATCCATCAGGGGATAAGGCTACACACAGCCCTGCTACTCAGGGGAAGACTGACTCTAGCTCTGTCTTCGGGCCCAAATTGATCCTACCCAGCAATTTTATAGATTGCATCCAGCGGAGAACCGGCTTTTTGAAGGAATGCTACCCCTGCTTCTCAGTTAGACCGGGAACAAAGACCGATTCTTTCCAGAATTACAGGCCATTTGCAAGGAGGGTTGAGGTTAAGGAGTACCGCAGAAGTAAGAAACAGGTTGAAGAGATGTTGTCACTTATATGGACGCAGTATATTATTAATACAGAGTTCATAGTTGCTAATACAGTTTCTTTGAGTTCATCAGTAAGTCTCTGACTTGTTAACAAAGAGCTTGTGCTGACGTGGCTATACTTAACAAATACATTCGCAAGGAAACATTCTTGTACATGGTCAGCTGATGTATCTGCCTGTATTGTTCTTTCCCAACCCTTTTCCTTTTTTTTCTGTGGCCTCTCCATGCTATCGCTCTGTCCCTTCTCGGCCTGGAGGGATTACTGCTTGTTGTCACTGAGCGCCCTTCACTAACCTGAAACAAGCTTGCTTTATGATAGGCCTCCCTTTTCCCTTCCTTCTCTACATACTGCCACATTGCCCCTTTCAAATCGAGGGCAAACCAAACAGATAGCCCGGCCTTATCTTATCCTCATTCCCTCCTTCCTTCTGACAAGATGAAGAAAAAACAAGGCGCTGTAGCGGGGGAGGGAGATGAGATTCTTAAGCCTTAACACTGTCCTAGGCAAGGCTTGGTTCGTGTACCCTTTGCGTGTAAGCACTACTAATTGCACAGGGTTGAACGTCCATTGCATAATGCATTGTGTGCATAGATAACTGGGCTTTCTGAATGTGGGAACCTTATATAGAAACGTGCATGCACCAGGCGCATCATGACCATTTCATGTAACATCACACATGCAATAACCTGCGCCAGTCAAGCCATCTCTGCCTCAGGCTGCTCGAAGCTGAGAAGGCCTCTCTTCCCCCCTCTACTCCTTTTTCTGTTATCCTACTCTTCCCTTGACTTTCTTGTGATACATGATTGATCTATGTGCTGCTGGACTCAGGTGGGCTGTTTTTATCCGAAGCATTTCTCAAAGAAGACTTGTGCTTTAAATGATTTATGGCGGCGTGATCTTTGAGTGTGGGTATTTCTGCGTGCAGTTGTGAGTCTTGGCATGGCTGCATGTGTGCTAACTGGCATGTTTGCAGCCCTTTTGCATCATGAAAGATGTGAAATATGGCTTGAGGAACTCTGCTTCCTCATGGAAATAAAAATGCAAACACTGTGGACAGAAGGTGTATGTGGAGAGTCAAGATTTTAAATTTATTGCCACAAGATTCAAAGGTCCATAGTATTAGTGGAGAGCTTAAAAAAGAGAGAGAGAATATATGGAGCTCCCCAAGGTTCAATTGTAGGCCCTATCGCAAACCACAAGAATCCAATCTCAGAATAATAATAGGAAGTTCCTTCAACTTGACAGCCACTGTCCACCATGTTAATGGTTCACAGGGCTGCTTCAATATATTGTGAAGGTCCTGATCCACATAGAAGACTCCTATCCATTAAAATTCTTGTCAAAAGACCACTTGGTTCCCAACAGAGTTCGCCAAACTAGGGCATGATTCTCACTTATACTGACCACCTGTTTTTTGACAATCTGCCAGGAGGAGAGTGAGAGAACCTTTAATGTAGCCCCCCAAGCCCAGTGAATGAGGTCAATCCATTTTCTAGGTGTGTAAACTGTACGAGTACATGTAAGCAGCGTCGAGAAAAGGATGTACGTGGGCGGGTAGCCCCATAAGTGCCAATTAGTGGCTAAAGGTATGAGCATCCGTCACGGGAGAACAGGTGGAGTGTGACTCGGAAATGCACGAGTTAGATTTGTGATTCACTTCTTCAGCATTTCAGTGAAGTCTGAGCTTATGAGGATCCATAACTATTTGATGATCTTTTTGATGATCTTTTTTAAGATTATTTTTATGGCACTGCTGCTTTATTGGGCAGTAGTGTAAAGCAATAGCAAATATGGGTACGAGTCTCGGGATGGCTTACTGCAGCGGCAACGGCTGGGCTTTGCCTTACGATGCCAAACTCAGACACATAACTATATTATCCATTGCAGCATGAAACTTCCTAGCGATAATGTCCCTCTAGCGCTGTATGCTTACAGGACAAACTACATACTACATAATATCTGGGAGCGTCTTGTCTTCCTGTCTGTTCCTGTCTACATGCTATGTGGAACATGGAGCCTCACTGAACGTTCAATCTTTCATGGCACTGCAACACTTCACTCCTGTTTTGACACTCCACTCACTCAGCATAAGAGAATAGCCACTCGCTCTCACTGTCAGACTTTCTTTGTTCCTCCTTTCCTCGCTCCCTCTTGTTCATTCCATCTCTCTCTGCCACAGCGAATCTATTGCCTGCAAATACTGGCAGTCTCAAAATGCACCGCAAATAGGTGTGCCGGTACTGTATTTGCCCGACGTGTTAGAGGAAGGAGGGAGAGGAAGAAACCGGGAATGAAATACACTGAACACTATGATTAAGAAGACACTAAAGAGACGCGCGCGCACAACTACATTCCAAGTAAATGTCAGCCTCTTTGATATTCTGATGGCTCACCCTGATTTCTCTAAGCACATGATGCGTGGCCACTGCAAATGAGACTACGCAGCGCACTGTTTTCTCTCGTACATCTTGCAAATTCAGCTGTGAGGGAAACAAGAGCAAGTTGGGCCACTTAGCAGGCTAACGCTATACACGATCCACACAACTCCGGAGTGCAGTGCGGATGTAAGGTGGGGATGTTAAAAGGAATCTTGCGTAAGTGAGAAAATGGACAAAAATCTAAACTTACAAACGTGGATACATCGATATTCACGGTGCAGATAAATAATTCATACGGTGACATGGCAGTTCTTGGTTTTATCACAGTGCATGTTTTCTAATGTGTGCACTCATTAGTAATTAATATTCATAGTGAATCTTCTCCAGTCATCAATTTATCACAGTGCTTTGCATTTGAAGTTAATTTCCTAATAGTGTAGATATGAATAGGAGTGCCTTCATGCAACAAGTGACAAAATAACAAATGTTTTGTCACTATAAGCCCGTTCTCCATATATTGATTCATGTCTCAGGTGGATTAAAATGCTGATGATGCGGCGTGATCGCGGATCTGTTCGTTTCTTTAAAAACACTTATTAGATCGGTTGCCACAGCAACCAAGTGTCAACCGAGGCCCCGTTCAGGCTTTGCATTAAAATGTCTGATCGTAGGTGGCCAGCTTTAAAGACGCGCGTTCACGCTCTCCACATGCGTCTCCAGCCAGCTCTTGAGATCTGATCTTCACACACGCTCTGAGTGCAAATAAACACCATTTGAGCACAGTACAATATTAGAACAGTCTCTAACTATCTCCAATTGATCTCTACTGCTGTTTCAGAACCAAGAACAGCACTGTTTTTTGTGTGTTTGTCATGGCTTAGGCACACAGATTACATTATTTTATTTCATTTGTTTTTCTGTTGATCTCTGACCCGACGCCAGCTAGACCTGCATGAAACTATAGACTATAACCGGAAGTTTCCAAATGCGGCGTAATCTCCAGTGGTCAAAGATGGCGTCTTTCAGATACTGGTCACTTGTGATCGGATTCCCCGGGAGGGAGGTTAATGCAAGGTCTGAATACGGTCCAAGAGTATATGATGGACTTAGATGATGCACTTTCAGTAAATCCACTCAACCATGGCTCCACCATTCTTGTAGTAGCTGCTGTGATTGCTCTGATCACTGAGATGCCCTTCTTGGATTTGAGTATCAATATACAGTATAGAGGCTTAGATATAGTCTAGTAATAGCCCATGGGAGTAATCAGAGTCTCATCTAGGTTCCTGGACACAAAGGATTTGCAAATTCTGGATATATAGAAAAAAAAAGATGAAAGACTTGCAGAATTTTTTTTTTTATTGTGATAGAATTTCTTTCATCATAAGTTTTTTTTTTTCACGGAAATTCCTCAAACATGGAATCAGGTCAGACTTAAATAAGTCAATTTTTCTACGACAAACGTCGGCGTGCGTGTTCTCCGGTGTTACCATAATGTAGTTTTCTAATCTGTTTAGAGAAAGATTACCGTTTGAAGTGAGCGAGAAGGAGAAGAATCGCAGCAGGCAGCTGATAATGCCATTGGAACTTCTGTTTCCCTTTGCCCTGGTAGGCTCTGCCAGGCTGCATTCTGCACCCCCCCCCCCACCCCCACCACCACCCGTACTCCTGTCCCCTGCCAAAGTGTCACATCAGTCACTCCATATGTTGCCAAATATTTGTGTGCGTGTGTTCGAGTGCACGAGGAGTGGAGACGGGGGTATTAATTCCTCCACTGTGAGTCAGTCCTTTTGCTGCCTTTTTCTTTCTCCCTCTTTCCCCACCTCTCATCTCCGTCTGGCCTCTCTCTGCTCGGCTCAAGTGAGCCAAAGTTCAGCTGAAGGGCAAACTGACTTTACAGTAGTAGGCAAGAGAGTCATGTGTCTCAATGGTGCTGGCGGGCTGCACTCCTAATTGACCCCCCTTGCGCACACACATACGCACTCTGATTTTTTTTATTTTTTCTTATTTATTTCTTTTTTTTATCTGATTCCATTCCACCAAAGCTGGTGTTGACAGCACAAAGCGGTTTATGGGAACAGCACGTCCATTCTTTCTAACGCCTCCTAATCACTGGCACTCCTCCTCTGTGCTAAACCTGAGAGGGGAGAAATAAGGAGAGACAGAGGGAGAGAATCGAGGAGTATGGAATGAGATACAAAAAAAAAAGAGGAAAAAGGGGTGAGGGCTGAGTGGCAGGGAATGCTTGCAAAGGGGAGACGGGAGATTGCAAGAGACAGGGAAGATAAAAGGGAAAGGATATTAACGTGTCCTATTTGTTTTGGTAGGGGGCGTTCATTGCGGAGTAATATTTAGGCGGGGATGGAGGTAACCTGGGTGATCAAGACCTTGTCTGTTTCTGTTATCTACTCCCCTCTCTGCTACCCCGCTCCACATCCCGGCGCCAAGAGGTAAAGCCAAACCACCAGTCAATCTAAACAGATACAATAGCTGCAGGCCAAAACAATGCACAGAGGAAAGCAACAAAAAAAAAAAAAAGAGCAGTGTAAGTAGGCAGAGACTGGGACAATGCGCGAGGGAGGCTGCTGTGAATTGCAAATGCGGTTTCGGATGCTGATATGCACGTGCGTCGAACAAACGCGCAGAAGAGACACCGAGAGAAGGGAAAAAAATAATACACAACAGGGAAGAACTACACATGCTGGAGCTAAGCCGCGTGTGTTCATGTGCTGAGGCACATGTGAGGCTTCCTGTCACAGAATACGTAAACAGAGACACACACACAGACACAGTTCTCGTGCAGAGAAAACTAGACAATGGAAATGACAATGTGATCTTTCAGATATGTTGAGCAAAATAAAACACTAATTCAGACTCAATCAGACTCAATTCTTGTCAGAATTTGGGGATCTTTTAACCAATACTGAGACAAAAAAATAACTAGAATGAGCGTTTTGTTGTGAACAAAGTGCTCCGATGATTAAATCTGTTGCTCTTCTGTCCGTCAAATCATAAAGCCAGCCCAACCAAAGAAAGTTATGCAAGAGCAAAACTTTTGTGTGTGTGGTAAGCCAGGCTGGCTACTAGGCTTTTTTTTTTGTAAATATATATATATATATATTTTAATTTCCCCTCACAAATTTAAATTTCTTTAAATTCACATTAACATGAATCCAACATATTTTAGTAAAGAGCATAGGTCTTCAACAGGGGGTTCGTGACCCCTAGGGGGTCCTTGGAGGTAATGCAGGGGTGGTTGCAAAATCTTTGGTTGATTAAGCATTTTTTATATATTTTTTAAAAAAATCTCCCCCTCCCCCACACACAAATTTAAATTTCTTTAAATACATATTACCATGAATCCAACATATTTCAGTAAATGAGTAAGTCATAGGTGTTCAAGAGGGGAGAGAGAGGGGACCCTTAGGGGGTCTGCGGAGGTACTGCAGGGGGGAGGGGCGTCGCAAAATCTTTGGTTGATTAGACATTTTTATATATTTTTTTAAACTGTCGAAAACAGCGTTGAGGACCCATGTACTAGACTGTTAAAAATAAAGTGATACCTACGTAAAGAGCCAAATGAACTTTAACCCAAGAGCTCGCGATTTGTATTCTCGCACATTTCCGAGTGCCTCAAACTTAGTGACAGATTCATTAGGTTGTATACGCACACACTGATCTCATGCTGATGCCATGGCACGCAATACAATGGTTTGCCACCGCTAATCTGGCATTAGAAGCCAGGCAGCATATTCTGCAGTCCTGCAACGCGGCTTATGTTCTCTCAACAGGAGGTTCTGGCTGTGCTTCCTCTCCGTTTCTCTATATCTGTCTGTCTGCTCGTGTCTCCCCTACTCTCTGAACCACGCCGAAACAAGCCGAGGCCAAAAATACTGCAGTCTTGCATTGTTCCTCCAACTAATTACAAGGCAGTGCGCGCTCTACCTCCATTTATTAGTGACAAAAATAACACCAAGATAGAGAATCGCGGCGCTCATTTAGAAAACATGGTGAAACAAAAGGGAGTTAATTAGGACATGAGAGAAAAGAAATGGAGAAAATTTGAATGAAACAAAAAGGCACTCATCAAAACTATCACTTCTCTTGACTGTGCAGCATGAAAAGGGCATGTCAGCGAATGAAGGGCTGGGAGGGGAGAAAACGGGGCCGGTTTCACAATTTAGACAGTCTTGACTGGCTGATCGGGCTTTGTTAAATAGGGGCGTTGTTTTATTTTTAATGCTGCGTGATTTCTAAAGAGTGACAATGTGAAAAAAGTGTCATTACCGAAGCCTGCATTAACAAGAAATCAGCAGACAAGCGTCTCATCTTCTCCTCCCTAACAAGAAGCGGTTAATTTGACTGGCTATCTCCCCGGTTTAATCTCCATTTGCCTGTATCTTCACTCGTTTCTATACATCTCATAATTGATTAGTTGGACTAATGGTACATGGGTCTGTGTGTGGTTTTTTTTTTTTTTTTAGATGTTAATCTGAATAAAACGGGGATGCATAATTCATAACGAGGCGGAGAGTCGGTCATGAAAATGACGTGCAAAAAAGAAAAAAGGCCTGCGCAGGAAGTGTGAGCTGAGGTGCCCGCGTGTTTGCTGGTGTGACCATTCCCTGTATCAATTATTCAAACTGACAAATGGCCACGGGCCGCCTGGTGTTTTGGCCAATTACAAACGGGCATACTGCGGGGCTAAACAGGGCCAGTTTTTGCCTGGGGTACTTCTCCTGACGCCTCTCACACAGTGTGACAAGCCGGGACCCAAAACAGAGTCATCGCCACAGGTAGGGTTGCTGCCTGAAGTCGACCAAAACAAACAATCACCAAATGTCATGGGCTGTGTGTGTGTGTTTGTGTGTGTGTGTGTGTGTGTGTGTGTGTGTGTGTGTGTGTGTGTGTGTGTGTGTGTGTTACGCATATGTACAAAAAGCCTCCATTGCTCTCTGCCCATGTGTTTGCTTGCCACACTGCAGTGCTAAGACAACTATGGGCCATTTCCAGGTGATTTAGCTCGGGAGCGTCCGTGTGTACATGCACACACACACACGCGCGCGCGCGCGCACACACACGTACGCATGCGCGCCGTCGTGCCAGAACACTACTGCCGTTTCCCTTCCTTTCGTAACTGATATTTTCGCCACATGATGACATTTTCACGAGCGTACCTCAAGGCCAGTATTTACGTTACGGGGCCGCGGTAACAAGACGGAGGCTCATTGACATTCTAACGCACAGTAACGAAGCAGAACCGGTCAAAAAGAAGAAAAAAATAAATAAATAAATAAAAGCTCAGGTTTCAAAGAGGCGTGCGCCTCCTCTCTGTTAAATCTCATGGGCTAGTCACGTTCAAATCCGTTGTAAAAACGTCCAATAAACGAACACCTTTGACCACATAACAGTCGATTTAAATATTAATGCGCTAACCAGAAATCATCTCTTGTGCCAGCGCTATAACTATATTGCTCTGCGGGACGGTGTTGTCCTCATACAAATATTCCACATTAAAAAAAAAAAAAAAAAAAAAGGTTATGTTCTTTTTATATTGCATTGCATTCCCTTTGTTACTTTTGTTTTATGGAAGCCGTAAGCCACGAGAGGCCAGGCATGAAATTTATTTTAGGGCCGCTTCTCGTGGGCTTATTGCTTGATTTTGATGTAAATTCTTCAGCGAGCTGAGGGGGCAAAACGCGAGAGGAGGTCCGTCCGTTCTCCCACTCGGCGTCCTCACTTTAGCCCCTCTTTTCCCAGCCCGCCAGCTCTGGTCAGGGCTCGCAATTGGTCGCTCCCTATCCGTAACGCGCCGGGTTGCTGGTGAGCTTTGGTCTCATTTGCATAAAGACCCCCTTCTGTGCAGCGTCGTTCCCGTGAACCTCGGACCTAGGGAGAGTTAAAGAGAGAGGGGGGAATTTGTCAGTCGTTCCGTGAGGCGTGGGAGTGGGAGACGCAGCGTGGCCCGTCATGAATCGCCGCACGTTTGGCATGGCGAAGGCAGCGATGGGCCCCAAAACAGCTGGGCCTGTGATATGTATTGATTTGCCTGTCGTCCCCGTAGAGCAGTGTGTATGTCCATTATTTTATTTATTTATTTATTTTTTTGCACAAGATGAAATATCTGACGTTGGAGTGTGCAGCGTGAGAGAGTGGGCGGGTCCGGAGCGAGTGTGAATGATTTTCCGCCCTCTCACGTCTAGTGGTGTGTGATTGTGTAATTGGCTGGTGTTCCTCTGCGTCCGTGTGTGAGTGAGTGAGTGCACTGTGCGCATGTGTGCGTGTCTGTGTGTGTTCATCACTCCACTATGATGTTTGCATAAGCCTCGTTCTAGTGACGTCCGTGGGAGGTTAGTTCTCCGGAGCCAAACAGCCTGTTAGCCAATAACTCAGAGAGACTAAGGCCGCTGTGGACTTTTACCACAGGGACACTCAACCCCTGACCACCCACTGCCCCTCACACATGGCTACGCATAAATGAGGGTAACAACTCCCCCCTCCCATTTGCCCGTTTTCTTTTGGATTTGTCCTGCGGCGCCTCGCGCTGCGGCAAACGGCCTCAGTTTCATCGATCCCGTCTTCTTTCATTCATTATTTAGCGTAATTTTAACGTTGCATTTTTTGCGCGGCGCCGGTGGACGAGCTGTAAATTATAAATGACTAATTGCTAATTCCCCTCTTAGTCCGCTCAATGGTTCTCATTTGAGCCCATTGACTGGACTCGTCTCAGTCTGCTGGCTGTTAGATAGACAATCGCCCGCTTGCTGACGCACACGCAGACATGCTGTAATGAGTAACCCCTGGTGGTCAAGGGGTCGAGAACCTTGTGTGCGGAAGATAAACACAACACGGGGGTTAATGACTGCTGGAAGGGGAGACGACACGAGATGAAAGGGAAGAGATAAAAGTATATATGCCACGCTGTAGCCCAAAAAAAAAAAAAAAAGTGTGTGTACTCTTTTGTGGCCCCCCTGGGAGTGTTTGTGCATCTTAGAAGACATAAAAACTGGTTCCTTTACAGCTGGTTCCAAAAGCAGCCTCATTCCGCTCGTGATAAATTGATAAAACAGACAAATTTATCATAATCTTCCTTGCGAGCGGGGCTACCGCAAATAGGGTTTTGTGTGTGTTTTTTCGAGACACGCGTAAACAAACCCCCCCGTCAGGATTGCTGGAAACGCAGAACGGCTGGCGAAAAGAATAGCTGTCTTAATTATACCTGAGGTCCGGTGTCAAGTGTGTGTGTGTGTGTGTGTGTGTGTGTGTTTTGGCCACAAACGATCACAGCTCACGTGTTTTTTTATTTATTTATTTCTTTATTTCAATGGAGGACCGGGTGAAGTGAGCATCAACACAGAAAGCCCAGAATGTTTGGCTGAGACCACCTGCCCTCCCTCAGGCGACAGATGAACCAACATTGTGAGGAAATGTCTCCTCCGCGCTCAGGAAACAGTCCCCGAACGGATTCTGGTGTTGCACTGAGTTGTCAGCCTGATGCCGACGCGAAAATTCCGCCCTTAAAAGTTCAAGCATATAAACCATGTGTAATAGGATTACACTGGGTAGGTTCTTAAATCATTCTCCATGCCCGAGCAGGAAGGTGCGCTGTACATTTCCTTCATACATCAAACAGAGATATGTATTCTTTGGAACTACAAAGAGAACAATTCTGTCTCTGCCATATCTAATAATAGCTCAATTACCATATCCTTCAGGGCTGCATCTGCGGGGAAATGTGTGCTGGTGTGTGCATTGAGATGTAGCGCGGAGCATTGCTTAGCACCATTTGGAAGCCACTCATCTAAATAACATCAGTACAAACAAACCTGTGATTTTCTCCTTTTTTTTTTTTTTTTTTTTAAACATTCCCAACACATGCACCAGCGACGCATCCAGTTCCCGGCCTCCTCCGAGGGTTTGTGTGCAGTTTTTTCGTGACAATGGAAGCGCTGTTTAACCGGACCGCCTGACTGGAGCTCGAAGCCAACGCAGCGGAGGCAATAGAGGCTTTGATGTGACCACCACGGTGTTGGAGTGCAAACCGGGCAGAGACAGAAGGCGGGAGAAGGCAGAAAAGAGCGCCGCTGTTTGTGAGCCTTGTCAACTTGGATTTGATGAGTTTGTCTTTGTTTTGCTCTCTCCGAGCAAACCGCGCGACGTTTATCGGATAAAATGGGCTCAATCTGAGCTTATCTCCTCGGCCGCTGAACAGCTTTGTCACATTTCAAGATGTCCCGTCCTGATGGAGTACTTTTCTCACCCGCTCCTCCGTTTTTTCCCCCCCTCTTCAAACAAATCAATACCCCCATAGTTTAGCCTTTCATAGGAAAGATTACAGAGAAATGGCTATTAAGGGCTTAGCCTCTATCACTTCTCCCATCTCAAAGCCACTTAAAGACTCTGGCAGTCTCGGGTTAGGATCCAGGACCTGGTGCCCCGTCACACTGCAGGGGTAGTGAGACAGCCGGGGGATCACACTGACTTCACAGATTCACTTCTTGTTGTGTGTATGTGTGTGTGTGTGTGTGTGTTATGTGTACGCACAACCGACATAACCCCAGGCAGCGAACTTAGATGGGACGTTTTCTCAAATAACAACTAGGGCAGATATGGACAAGGGCAGGAGAAGAACCTAAATATTCGAAATTGGCTTTTTTACCGAGTCACCGGGCGCTCGTCGTTCCACCGAGGCTGACCACTCCTTCAAAATGGCCTCCTCTCCTATCAGGCGCTGGGGGGGAGCGTGTGACTGGAGTGAGCAGCAGGTCGTCCGGCCGGAGCGACCAGGGATTCAAAATAGCCACAACAATCAGGTCAAATATGAAAGGCAAGCCGCTGCGGCCGCCGGGTCTTTTAAAAGAAGCGCCGCGGCTGATTGAAACAGCTGGACGCTCGGCGCATGCAAAGCAACTGATGTGCTACGAAACAAATGCTAACAACATATAGCAGCGCCATTGCTAAATGTTTTGCGGGCCTCTTAATCCGTGTGCTGGATTTGATTTAATTCTTCAACTCAGAGCAGAGTTACTCATGTATTGGCAGCGCGTGCCGCTGCTCGCGCAATTAGCCGCCCGCAAAATGGCTACATCAGCTCTCGTTTTCGTTGCAAAGTGATGAGAGAGAACATGAATAGCATATAATTAGGGATGTTGGCATTGCGTCCTAGTCCTCTAACTGTGTTTGTTCTATAGACTTCTTTTTCGCCCAGCCTGAAAGCCACAGCGAAAAAAAAAGAGAAAGAACACGATGTGTGTTGTTTTGTAATAAATTGCTGTGGCTTATTTGCTCAGTATTTCTGGCACTTGTGATTGGAATGGCATTGGTCTCTCTCTCTCTCTCACTCACTTACACACTTAATCCTCATGATTTAAAGTGCCGCAAATGGGGTTTTCTCCCTCTTTTTCTCATTTTCTCACATACAAAACGTGTTGTCAGAAATGAAGCATAAATGATCACTGCCAGAAAGCAGTGAGGGGTAAAATGAAGCTACTGAACCACACTCATGGGCGGGATTAGCATGCAGTCAATCATTCACTGATATAGTCCAATGAGCACTCCTCAATCAATAAATGGCCCTGCACCCTTCAGGTGAATAGTTACTTTTAGGCCTACGGTTTCCAGTGACCTTAGCCCCCATTTAAATGGCCAACCCTCCTCCGAAACCTTGCTTATTTTGAAGTTCGAGGATGTAATTTAAGAAATATGTCATCAACTGACCTATTTACTGTAAATACAGACAGTGGAAAAACTACTTCAATAGCTACAAATACCGTTTTTTTTGGCCTGGGTTCTCTCTGTGGATACTGATGGATTTATGTCCCACTTTTATTTCCTGGATTATCTGTATTTGTAGTTGATTCATTTGTTTGTGCTTAGTGTTTGCTCATATATTGCTAACACAATGTTTGGGGATATAAAGGATTTAAAGATAACAACAAAAAGTAATCACCTATAACATTTTAGAAAACTTGTAGCCTGTATTAACACTTTTGTGAGCGTGGGATGTGGAATAAGACTCATATTTGTGCAATACAAATTATGCTAATTAGCTTAGCTGCTACCATGGAGACTACAAACAACTAGCTGGGCTCCTGGAAACAAATACTCACCACATAACCTGTTATATAACACCGAAATGTGTTATATGTTGATTATTGACTCAATTAGAGAGCTTTGAGTAGTTCTGGTTGGCAGGTTTTGTTCACTTTCAACAGAGCTAAAGTAGCTATTGAGTTGACTCTTAATGCTAACTTAAGCTAACAAGCTCTTGCTCTTCAAAAAGTAAATTTTTTCTAAACAATTAAATCTACTCTCAAAGCCCCTAAAGGAGAATTAGACAATGAATGTGAGTATTTGTTTTTGATTTTTAAACTCACCGGTTGATCATTTGATCTCCAGTGAGTCAGCGTTTGTTTACAAGAGGACACATTTCCACGTACTCTGTCGAAATGTTATTCATAACAGATTCGGAAACGGACGCTCCCGCGAGCGGCCGTGTATCTCAATTTAAATAACACTTTGCTTAGCAACCTTCTATGGTAATCACATGCTAATCGTCTCCCCGTCTTTCCTGCCTTGTCACTGGCGTTTTAGGTATGGAGGAGTGTGCACGCGGAGGCTCTCCGCAGATGTACAACACCGTGACGTGAATGCGGTGGCTGCCTGGAAACCAGGACCGTTACGATTATTTCTACAATAATATTCACGCTCCCCGGCAGAAACCATACCATTTCCGTCCAACTCTCTCAGATGGCAATATAGAGCAAGTCTATGGAAAATTGCGCCCTAGAGCAGTACACCACACTACTGTTATGGCACCCGCATTTTACGATTGGTGTTTGGGTGGAAGTGGGGGAGAGCTTTATAGGCAGTTACACAATGAAGTGAGAGGATATCTTACTTTAGACGGCTTTTTGAGCAAGGGTAATGTCACAGAATGTTTGCGAGCTCGGTCGGAGTTGTTTTGATCGATGATGTTTCCAGATTTAACACTAGTTCCTGGATGCTTAGGTTACTGTGGCATTTCGCAGCCTCTGCTCATCTCAATCTCTTACGTGTGGAAGGCTAAGCAAAAGATTTAGAGTTGTCATGATGCATTCGGGTGATTTGGCTCTAAATTTCAAACTATATGCGGTTAAATGGTTCGTATACAGACATACATTTATGGAGGTTTTATTCCTACAAAATAAAATCCAGTTGGTTGGCTAATGTTTTTTTTTTTTCTATCCCCCTTGGCTTCCTCCCCCTTCCTCTCTCTCACTCTGTATCTCCGTCTCTGGCTGCCCGTGGCTCTCTCTGGCCGGGGGTAGCCAGGAACACGGGTGCTGTGATATGGACAGCTGGTCGCTCCATCTCCAAGGGCCCCAGAAGGTGTGAAATCTGGGATACCTTTCATAGCACATTACCCTCATTTTGGCGAAAAAAGAGAGAGACAGAACAAAGCGAGGAGAGCAAAACAGAAGGGAGGCAGTTATTTATACAGGAGTGCGGCGTCTTACTTCTTTAAAAGGACCCCGGATCACGGAATCTGTCATTGATAGTCCTTCATTGACTCGTTTTCCTAATTGACTGAGGGGAAAGGAGAGGTAATATTTGTCATTTTGACATGTCCATTATGGCAATGGGGCCTCGTCCACTGGAGCTTCAGATGTGTCAATAGATGAGAATGAATTGCAAAGGATAGCGAGCTTTTGGCTGACAAGCATCTGACGACACAGTGTCTATTAATAGACCCTTTTTAAAATACCGAACCGGTTCGCTGCAATCGCTGCTGATGTCGAAGTTACATGGCTCATTTGCAAACAGCTTTAAAGCCGTTTGCTCGACGCAGTAACAACAACTGCGATCGCTTTTTTTTTTTTTATTTCTCTCCATCCGCCTCCTGTCAGGGACGGTGGAAAGGTGAAGGTATTTATTGGCCTCCTGGCGTCTGAAGGCTGTTTGAGAATGCTGACATTTCTATTTCAGAAGCATTTATTACGACGCGCGTTATGAGGTCCGTTGGCTTGCGTTGGCAAATCTGCACGCTGCAATAACCGCGACATCTCTTTGCAAACGTTTTCATTCAAACTTCGCGTTTCATAATGAGGGAATGTCCTTCTTGTGTTTTGCAAAGCCTGGTCGATTTCGACACGTTTGCCACCGCGGGGGTCAGCCTCCTTGCTGGAAAAGGAGTAATATAAGGTCTCATCCTCCGCAGCCAGTGGAGAGGGAAATGTAATCCTATTGTGAGCAAATAGATGAAGATGACCCCACCTCCAGCCCTCAGAGCGTGCACTTTCCAAAAAAGATATCGGAGACAACGTTGGTGGCGGAGAATGCCAAAAGGGGAAGGAAAAAAGACCCAAGTTTGCTGATGTGTGAAAGAAGATAAAGTCAGGAGTAAGCGCCGCAACTTTCTCTTATCTGATGGCGGGCCTTTCTAAATGTATCAGGAGCCTCCACGGCCTGGTGGCTGTCCGGCGCGGGAGAAACCGCGCGAAGATCCTCCCGTCGATACAGTCAGTCCTCATTTGATTAGCGCGCCCCTCACCCTCCCTCTGTATTTGGATTAGCCGCCGGACCAGAGCGGGTGTTGCACATGCACCGGGGCTTCTGCGTGTTCCATCCGCAGCTTGTCAGTATGCGCCGAACACCGTGGATCAGTGTTTATTGAATCATTTTCCAAATAGGGGAAACGATAATTACAAGAAGTGGCGGCTCTGCACATTATGCAAGTGCTGTGCCATGACTTTGGAGCCAAACGGGCCTTCTTATTAAAGGCGGCTGGGCCAGTGAAGCTCCTAATCTATTTCCAGGATTTCCGAAGCTTCAGCAATCCAGGGATTAGACATTTTCTCACAGATTTAGACCCCTCCACCACCCCCTCCGCTTCACCCCCCACTTGCTCCTCTCCTCCACCCTTTCTGTTCACCCGCCCACCCCCACCGACTCGCTTTCTCACTCTCATAGTGTCGGCGTCTGCAGTTTGTCAACTTGAACCCTTTCTATCTGAACGCACACACACGCACACACGCATGTGCACAAACTCACAGACGTATCCTTTAAATATGGAACACCCGCGCTGTCACATGCCTGCCTCGGTTTGTCTGCGGAGTCATGTGGGCAAACGGACATGAACTTTGCGATAGCGGTATCAGAGTCACTAAATGCTAACCTGCCTCCTGACGCGGATGCATGTTGCTAAACAATGTGTACATACAGCCTGTGTGCTCACTGGGAGACATGCTGCCGGGGCCAATTTGCAGCACTGACCTGTCACACAAGTGCCCAGCGCTACTTTCTTTACAAATCACCACCAGCACATACAAATAAGGATAAACTTCCGACCGCGCTGTAGCCCTAAAACTACACAATACAGCGATCACGGACAAACATTATGACCACCCCTGTGGGTCAGGTTTTTTGAGCTGTTCCTAAACCTTTTTTGTGTGTCTGTGTCAGGCTGCATCCTGCTGTGGATGGCTGCTGCCATCAAGGAGTGTCATTGCTATGGGGTGGGGGGTGCCTGGTCTGGTCTAGGTGGGTGGTCTAAAATAACATCCAGACGAATGCCAGGTCCAGAAGTTTCCCAGCAGAACACTGAATTGTCACAAGGTGGTCAATGTTATTTACTTCACCAGTCAGTGGTTTTAATGTTGTGGCTGATCGGTGTATGCTAACTGTTAAATCACAGACTTAGACTTTGACAGACTTTAATCTCTTAAAAAAAAAAAAAACATGAGTAAAAAGAAAGACAACAACAACATTCCTCCTCAAGCAGCAGTTCTGTCCCCTCGTCTGTTGTCGTCTAACCACCTTGATCTCAAAAGGACATCTCGGAGGAAATTAAACATTTCTGTACTTTAAATGTTTTAAAGTGAAATATTCAAAGGCCTTTAGCTGTTCGCAGTCATGAATGAACGCGATGATTAATTTATCACGCTAACCTTTATTTTCGTTTTCGCGGTGACATATTTGTCACTGTAGGTTATGAATACATTATGCATTTAAAAGCAAAGAGAAAAATAGGTTCCCTCACGAGTTTAAGAAATGTCACTCCACGGCAGCATCAGCAGCGCTCGTGTGGCATACAGTTTAAGAGGCAGACAGCTGTACTCAGGTCAAAGTAGTGGGGTAAGGGGGGGCAGCGGGGGTTCAGGGAATGTGACCCAGCCGGCCTTGTGTTGGTAACAACAAGTTGTATTGAGCTGTACACATGCTAAATCTGGGTTACACGGTGAGGCAAGCAAACAAGAATACAAACAAATGTTTGCACAATCATGCAAATGAGTGACAATGATTGATATATATATATACGTAGACTGTCAGGTATTCCTTCTTTAGCATGAGTGCTACATGTTTGTTGGAGCTGATGGAAAAAAAAAAAAACAACACAGCCTAATTGCTTCGTCATTCACATGCAGGAACTGTCATACGTCATCTTTTTTACTTGTCACGTGCTGTTCGTCCTTTCCCTGCTTTCCGTTCGCGCACGTACCAACACTCACCGACTGGCAGGTTCAGCTACTGACCAGATGATACTTTTCAGTGGTTGAAAGACTTTCTCTTTCCCTTGGAGGTCTTGGAAGACCACTACTGCCGGGGTCAGGGTGTTCAAAGCGTGCTCGCAGTGCCGGGGCCGGGGGGGGGAGGTGGCATGGCGGGAGTGACATTTCCACCGCCTATAGCTCTCCAAGCTAATCATGGAAGCGTTAATCGTGGGGGAGCTAATGCAGCTTCCCCACTTATATCGCGGGCATAGCTGCAGCGGAGCTTGGCCGACTCCCAGAAGTGATCCAAATGAGAGGTTTAGGTGGCTGTTAAAGCCGCGAATGCGTCGACGTGCTCATATTTTAGGCTCTAAAGAGGCGGCGTGGCTCTAAATAGAATATGTACACAGTTTGTTAAATGGGAAGTCGGAACGCTGAATGGGGATGAGAAAATATGTAAATTTGAGGAATGTAGGAAATTGAGCTGCAGTTGCAACCCTTTGGGCTGATAAGCTTATCTGAGTTTGAACCATTTTTAATTTAACAGCCGGAGCAAACAAAAAAAGAATACGGGATGAAATATTGCTGAGATGGGCTGACCACTTACAAAAGGAAGCCGTTGGCGCGGCCAGACTTCACAAAAAGCCGATCCTGGTTCTGATATGACGACCTGCTCCTGAGATACAAACTGAATGTGACCAGATTGGACAGCTATAACACTCGTACCCTTAACTGAGTCCAACCCCCCTTCACTGCGCTCAGGTGGGACGTGGCCTCGGACGAGACGTGTCACGACTCGCCTGATGGGATCCGCGGAGCGGAATAACCAGGTCCGACAAACGGTCCCCCACCTCCGCCTGCCAGTTTTCCTGTTCTTCCCCTGTTCTCCCAAGCAGCCCAGACTTGACCAGCCATGGGACACTGGGTAGGGACCCAGAGAGAGAGACGGGGGAGGGAAGGGGGGGAGTTTGGATTAGACCTGATCCTTTCAGCTTTCAGCACGAGCTGGAGGAAGGCTGGAAAAAGAGACCTTCTATCAGCGAATTAAACTAAGATTCATCCAGGGCTTATGTGATTAAAAGGGGAAGAGGACAGCATCAATTAACAAAATCCCTCCCCAACATTTCCGCCAATATTTGTTTGAGGACGTGCTGTCTGCGATGTAAGCCCCTTTTGATGCCACGCTCAAATATTTGGAGTTTGTTCCGCTGGGGCTTCTCACGCAAAATGAGCCCGTGGCTTTTAATGGGCTTGGGAATTTAAAAAGAACACACTACTCGTGTATGTTGAGAAAGTGACATGTTTACGCCTAGATTATACTGACTGGAATAGCAACAGAACCAGCATGTAGTGTCATGAAACTTGACAACGAGGTAACTATATGAAAAAAAAAAAATAAATCTGTCTGCAGCATTTGCTTCAGAAGACACCCGTTTTTTTTTTTTTCTCTAGGAGGCAGGTTAACTCAGAAAACCTTGTCTTCGTGTGTCACCTCATTTTGACCCCTGCTGACATGTCACAGCGAGCGAGCCATCACAGGGAAAAGGTTTTTACAACACCTTTGTGTACGGCGTGTCGCCATCTCATTAGCCCTACAATATGGTGATCTGACATCCCCAAGGGCTCTCTCGCTGCGCCCTCCCTGCGATGTTTGTAATCTCGCCTGACACCGCTCCCCCCGTTCATTGTTTTCTGGCTCCATTGTTCACCCGCCACATCATCGACTAGATAAACCACAGACATGTCACTTACAACTGGTTCCCCCTGATTAGCTGAGCGGACAAACACGCGAATAATAACCGGGTGCGCGACACAAGCATTAATAAAAAAAACACTCAGAAGTCACATGCAAACAAGTGGCAGCTCATAACCAATCTACCGCCGTGCAAGTGCATCCTTAAAAGTTGCTTCTTCAACTATTAATCCTAATTAATGGGCCTGGTGTGGAGGGGCGATAACCGCTAAACACAGATTATCGGCCACTGTGACACTCAATAAAGAGCCACTCTGCACACAAAAGCCTCGGCTGCACTCAACAGCTAGTAACAGTGAGGGGAAAGGGGGGGAGGCAGTGTGAGGGGAGGGAGTGGGAGGAGAAGCAGAATAGGCAGGAGTTAAGGAAAAGGGGGAGATTGAGTGATAGAGACAGGCAGTTAAAACAAATGTTGGAGGAATGCTGGGAAGGGGGGAATGGAACAGACGAGAGGAAAACCGGGGCGGGGAAGAGAAAGGGGTCCTTTATCCGTGATCCCCAGAGTGTGGACTAGAGTGTGAGCAGCCAGATCAGAGGGCTCTGCCTGCCATCGGGGGGTTCACGCTACTGTGGCTGCAAAGCACAGCTTTTTAAGACACACAGAAGTGGCCCCTGGGTGCAGACTTGGAATAAGATGTTAGAAACAGGTTTTTAGGTCCATCTTTGAAAGCCCTGATTTTATAATCATCTATGTTTCTTGATGACATGCCTTACCTAGCGTCATCCACCATGTAATTGACCGTAGACCAGTGTCTATTTATTATTGTTTTTTTTCTTAAATCTCTTATTGTCTCCAGCCCTTTCCACATTTTCAGAGACAGATCCCAATGTGGCTGCAACAATTCCAGATTCATTTATGTTTTGATGGGCCTGTCCATTTTTTTGCAGCATAGTTGTCAATACTGCCTAAATGAAGAGTTAAATAGACACACTTATGCTTTTTTTATATGGTGCTAATGTTCATCTGACCACTGCAGGTGTGTTTTGGCATTTCAGTAGTTTTCAGTGTTACGTTACGCCTATCACTTGCAGGAGCTTTAGGAAAACCCATTTGAATATCTGTAACAGGCCTAATCCTGCCATTGTTCCAGGAAGCAGTCACTCTTATCAGTTGAATATTTGCAGCGGTTGCATTGAATTTAAAGAAACACCGGATGAGCAAGCATCATTATCAAGACAAATGTCTGATCTATTCAGGTGGTTTATGGATACACTGTTCCTGTTCCTGATATGGGTCACTCAAAGCCACCAAAGCAAAGTCTGTTGTTGTTTTCTCATTGGCAGTCAATTCGCAAATCTCAGCAGATCATCTCCTGCTTGTTTGTCGGGGACGTGGGAGTCGCTGTCAGTTCACTGGTGTCAAAGAGCTGGCCGCGCCGTTCTGTAGTAATCGTTGGCGGATGTCAGGCTCAACCCGGCAGCAATGGACGCTCGTTGCAAAGGGTGTTACGGAAAGCATGGAAACGCAATGGTCTCCTGGGTGATCATTAAGCAGGCACAAATAATAGATTGTTCTCTCCGAATATTGAAGTAGACCTCAACAAGTGTCACCTGATTGTTGCAGTGAAATTCGCTTTCGAGTGAGAAATCACCTTCGGAGCGTCGTGTGGCGTAACGTGAAACTGCTGGGCGAGAAGCATCTCATCTGAGGACATGGGGACAGTTTTGCAAAATCTTTGCAACAGTAAATTTCAAATGTATACACATTCCTAGGGACATGGCTTTAAGGTACTTAATGTGCGACAACTGAAGGCAGGGGGTGATACTACCGAGGGCAGGAGGTGGCACTTTGAATAAGCCTGATGAAAGACTAGATTAAATTAAAGGGTCGTTAGGAAAAAAGGGAGCTTCATGTCTTCAAGGATGTCACACTCCATCATCAACTTGAGGTGTCGCCTGTCGCTGGTATTCATTGCTCAGTGAAGCTTCTCAAACCACATTCGTGGTTTGAAGGTGTTTGCCTGAGACATATGGACCCTTCGTCACCTTCATTTCCTCTCTTTTAGACAGTCTTCTCCAGCTCAACGTGACCACCACCCTGATATCTGATTTAGGGAGGAGAAAGCAGCTGGTGCTCTGTTACCTACTATGTCGTCTACGTACATTTAACCGTGACTTTTCTGCACGTAAAGCATGTCTGAATTCCAGAAAAGCTGAAAGCTAGCATAGCTAGCATGCTAACCAGCGAGAGCTACAACAGGGGCTTGCTCATCTATTATTCAAAAAGAATATCTAAATGGCATTTTCTGGACATGGGTGAGTGCATGTGCTTTGCAGTGGCGATGCCTTATAGCCCCTGGAGTGGTCGCCTGCGATTACGTGCTCATCACAGTCCAGAGCCGCTCTGGCTCGCACGTGATGTGAGCTTTGACTCAGGGTTGCCAGATACCTCCAGCCTTGCCGCACCAGGAGAAGCCAGTTTCCTCAGGCCTCATATTTATTAGCCCTGATGTGTGTGAGCTGGCGTGCTGCATGAGCAGCCGGGCGAAAGCGCAGCGGACGCAAACTATGCTTGACGTGGCCATCTCATGTGGAAGGCGAGAGTAAATAAGATTCCAGCAGGGAGGAAAATGCACAATCATTGCCTGGGAACTGGGGCCTCTCATCATGAGATGCATGCAAACCTAAGCAGGCGCCTGCTTAGACTCTTCACCGGGGCTAAGTTAAAGTCCTCGCCCAGTTAACCATTCTTTAGTGGTTAAGAATTGACTTGAAGAATGTGCTCGGCTCCTCACAGCATGTAGCTTAGACTAAAGCTACGTACGTATTAGCTTACACCACCGCAGGTTGCGATTGAGAAATGCACCACTTTCCTTCCCCTCCATTTCTAAATGTCAATCTCCACAGTATCTTCCCCGTACAGAAAAACTGCCCTTCAGCATGACTGAATTCTCTCAGGGGGAGATGTGAAAAGACACAAGGAAATTCTCCGCTATCAATAGAAAAGTGTCCTATGTTATTACAACACTGTGTGCACTCATGTACAGGCTATAACTTAATCTTCGTGAGGAAATGGTGTTCAGGGCCTGGGAAAGAAAGGTAATTTGCAAGTCAGAATAGTCGCTTTAATAGAGGACTTGAAACGGGGTTACTTGATATCGAACAAGTCTGAAAATCTGGTTTCCCAGCTATCTTGTGCGAGGACCACGCATGACTTAAAATAGCCAGTGGAATGGCCAATCATAATACTTTATTTTGAGAATGTAATTTTCTCATGCCTTGCCAGTAATTAACCTCCACACAATAAGGTATTGGAAGCACCACAGACACAATTCCAGACCCACAGTTTGTTTAAAAGCCCAGGCTATATGATAGGCTGTGTGTAACAGGGGAATGGAGGAAGGAAGAAAAAAGGAGCCAAGATTCGACTTTATCTTCTGCAGGAAACCTTTTCTTTTGCATTCTCTGCCCGGTTTTATTCAAAACTGCTGTTTCTTCACTTCTGCTGAATTGGGTTTTGTTCCTGGCTAATTCCAGCCCGTCTCAGCCCAGGGCTCGTGGGAACTGCCGCGATCGCTTACAATCACTTCAGTCAAACACCTGGGAGATAATTGACTGGGCTTCGGTCAAACTTGTTTTTTTCCTCCCCTGTCTCTCTCTCTTTCCCTGAGTCTTCACAATGGAGACAAAGAGCGTGGACACAAAAAAAGATCAGAATCACTAAATCCATTCCCAGACAAGGCACTGTATAGATGGCCCGAGAGCCAAATTGCCTTGCCCCAGTCTAGGCCAAGTGAATGTAAAAACGGTTCAGGATTTGGCAGTCCCAACGGAGATGTAGTATTGGAGAATGTAACTGAAAAACACATAAGACAAATGCATTGTCTTTTTTTTTTTTTTGTTATACCTTAACAAACACTTGTAGGTCCCAATTCCCAAAACCAGAATCTGTAACATAGCAGAACTGTACACAATAATTTGTTATTTGTGCAGGAATTGGCAGGCTGTTCCAGATTTAAGGTTCCCCTCCATTTACCCACATTTGATTTATAATGCAGTAGGCGTCGCTTGATATGGAGCCTGTTCAGTCCAGTGTACACCAGATGCATCTCCAACACTGCTTTCTTTAAGCTTTTTCATGCATGATCAACGTCCAAAGAAGCAGGTCTGGACGCTGAATTGTCCTTTCACACATGCAGCAGACAATAGGAGACCGTCTGCGTCACACAAGTTCTCACTACTGGAAATACTTTGTCAGGTTTAGGCGAGGGGCGATGGTTGCGCAGGGTGGCCAGGGCGTGACGCACATCATCATGCGCAGTCGCTCATTCTCTAGACAATTACCTACTCTCTGTCCATGCGCATTCTGCATCGGCCATTATCGAGGCTTATCCCTTGGAAGCTGGCAGGGGAAAATGTCAAGAAAAGCTCAGGGTTGCTGCACATGTGTGAAAACGACTAGAAATCGCATTGTATTTTCGCATGCAGACATTTAAAGTGTGAGTAGTTTAACAAGCGATTTTAGTTCAAGAGCTGAGAACAAATGAACCATCGACTGACATACACTTTCCGAACATTCAGCACAGTCTTTAGCTTTAATTACCTCACAGTAGCATCCTCCAGCTTCTGATGGCGTGCATTTCTATTTGGGAGAAGAGAACTAAATAATCGTTTTTAAATTTGCGTATGGTGCCAGCAGGAGCAGGAGCAGGAGTCATTAAAATCACACCACCGTTAGGTATTTTACAGTAGTTAGCCATTGCAGCTTTACTGTTAAACATAATCACGGCCTAGTTTCATTATCCATGGGAGGTATTTATTATAAAACAATTTTGCCGTGCAGTCTTATCAGTGAATGCAATTTTGTGAATTCTTGTTATTACTCAGTAATCGTATTCAAGGTCATGATCCACCATAAATAAAATTCATGAAAAGGAGTCTTGTAAACAACAGTGGATAAAGTTGACTTCTTATCTTGCACTCGGCAGCGCAGTAGTTCACATATAGAAAATGATTAATCTCCCGTACCATGTGGCCACGTCCTGATGTGAAATCACATTTTAGCATGGATGTGGTTATATTATTAGTCTGTTTACTCCAGATGCCTGTGGGGCAAAGAGCAAATTGGGGGTAATTATTATTAGGCTGTGGAAACGTGGACAGCTTTACATAGCCGAGCTTGTATTACCCACACAATGATTCACAAGAGCACAAAGTGACACCGTAACTCATACTTGTTTATATGGGAGTCACTCCAGCATGGGCTGAAATCCATGGAGGGCGTTCGCTTGTCTCACTGCGGGATCCGTCTCCCTCATACATCTGTTCTTTCCCCTCTTTGGACTGTCACGTTACTTTGGGGACAATGTACAGTATCCTTTCATCATGACATGCGGCCTCATTACCTATTTATGGCGCTAATGTTTTATGGCGTGTACATGAAAAGATAATTGCTTATAAGTAATTGTTCTGTGACCACTGTTACCACTTACAACCAGGCTCTGCCAGCACTGAACCCCACTCCCTCTGGTGCAACATAAGAACCGGTAACTTAACTAGTCACCACTGAAATCAGTGCCGGTATCATTTAAAACATAGTTCTTCAACAGGGGGTCTGTGCCACCTAGGTGGTCTGCATAGGTACTGCAGGGAGGTAATAAAATCTTTGGTTGATTAGACATTTTTTATTTATTAATTTTTTTAATTTTCCCCTGCAAAGTTTTACGTTTATTGCAGTTGCACAGCGTCTCTTCTATTGTTCGTGAATTAAATAAAATAAATATTTGAACCTGTGCAGTATTTGATTAGCTTAATATTGAACGCAAAGTTATAATAACTATGCACTAGGCCGAGTTTAATATAGAACACGTATAATAGGTAGGGGGTCCCTACTTA
Source organism: Mugil cephalus (assembly GCF_022458985.1). Lineage (NCBI taxonomy): Eukaryota > Metazoa > Chordata > Actinopteri > Mugiliformes > Mugilidae > Mugil > Mugil cephalus. Next base: position 41,567,850 of record NC_061770.1, read on the forward strand.
TCTCTCTATCAGTTTGGGGTCCTTGACCTGAAAAACGTTCTATATTAAACTCGGCCTCCTGCTCTTTAGAAATATACATTATCATCAATATTTTGCAATCAATATTAAGCTATTTAATTAATACACAGGTTCAAATGTTATTTTTTAATTTCAAACGCCCAACAGTAGGATGGTGCAACTGCCTTAAACATAAACATACCTCACAGAGTCAGCATGTAATTTGCGGCCTCGTAATTGGCTAAGCGGCGATAGGGGCGTGGCCTACTTTGTACAGGAAGCGCAGATTGACAGGTCTAGTGTGGAGCTCTGTGTCAAACGGTGAGCTGTTGAGACAGCTCCTGTATCGATGAATTAGTGAAATCCTGACTGAAAGATAACGTCTTCTGCCTCCATTTATCCCTTTTCTTAAATATGTTGGATTCATGTTAATGTGTATTAAGAGAAATTTAAAATTGTGGGGAAAAATTAAAAAAATATATATATAAAAAAAGTCTAATCAACCAAAGATTTTGCGCCCCCCCCGCAGTACCTCCGTAAACCCACTAGGGGTCATGGACCCCTGTTGACATATGATTTACAGTATTTCTGAGTGAAGCACTTAAAGAGCTGAGCGTATAATGCCTATAAAGTAGCATGTAATTACATCACATAATATACTATGTGATGCAAATTGCTTCTGCAACATGAAGGTTGATAAATAAACATTGTATTTGCATTTTATTTTGGTTACAGTCCGATTTAATATAATAATGAGCATTCATTCCTTGTGTAGCATTTGGTCCATGTCTATATCATACATTTGAGTCTCTCTTTTTTTCTTTTTTTCCCCCCAAAGGGGCTTTGTAGACAATGGCACCAATCCAATAGCATTAATATGTCTGTGCTGGCTTCAGAGCCAAGAAGAAAAGAGGAAAAGAAGTTGTTGCTATGGGATGGGATAATGTTATCTATTCTCTCTGGCCCTCGGAGCAATCATCAAAGTCTTAAAGAGTCCGCGCATGTGACGGCTCCACGTTTTAACCTACTCGGGTTGCAGCTGAAAGCATGCTTCCATGACTTGCATATTAGCACTTCTCCTTGAACCCCCTCGCCATAAGATGTTCATACATTCGGCATAATGATGCCAACGACAGATGTCTTCACCAAATGTCCTTCCGCCATGTCCAAGCGTGTTGACTACACAAGTCGCCTAAATAACAATTTATCTCAAGTGTTGCGATAGTGTCTCCCACCTGCCTTGGGTTAAACATATGTTTCTACCGTGATGGCCTTGTATTTCATTTTCACTTCTATATTAGGGCGACTGATGTCTCGAAATAAGAATTGATACCTCAGAGATGCTTATCTGCGACGCGGCAGATAGGACATTAACAGATTTTCTTTCCATTATCAGCCAGCAGCCAGATTAAATCATGTCATCTTCCACTTCCATATCTATCTTCACGCTACGGGCGGCAGCCTGGCTGTTCTCACATCGGGCTTTGGCTGCTGGAGGAACATTTCACATTTCTGGCCCATTGCGCTCGGCTGGGCCTTGACGAAGCCAAAAGTACCTGCTTTAATTGCTGTGTTTTATAGACTGTACACGAGGCTACCCTCGCTAAATACAGCATGCTCAAATTAATGGGAGCGTTCAGCGTTAGTGCATTTTTAATGAGGACCGGAGGCTGCCAGAATAGTTTTCTATATGATGAGGCACACTTTCCCCCCTCCGCTTGTGACACTGGCATGGCGCGTTGCGGCGCCCCGGCGCCCGCCAGCTGGTATCCAGGGCGAAGCCAGGAGAAAGCTGGTTGCGCCCGGTAAAGCGCGTCCCACCCAGCGACGGCGAGCAGAAGAAAAAAAAAACGAGGCTCTGTGTTTGGTGCCGTTTTTCAGGCAAGCGGTTCGGCTTCGAAACGCGCCGCCTGACGTGTAAACACACACGCTCGGGGAGACACACCCTTCCACTAAAAAAGCGCACGCGGACGGTTTGGTGTTTTTCCATGTTAATGCACAAGAGCGCACCTGTTGTCGCTACAAACACACACACACACACAAACAGAGCTTATCAGGGAAAAACAAGAGTTTAGAGCCTTATATGTTACAGGATACCGGGTGTGACCCTGATTTGCATTTGTATGTGTGAGTGCGATGGAGTACGGAGAGTAGAAACGGCAGTCAGCAGAGGAGATAACCCCAAAACATTCACTCTAAATTTATGCCAGGATCCCATTCCCTCTCACTGAATTAATGCTTTAATCTCTCCCTCTTTGTTGCATGTGTACTTGGGCTCAGTGTGTGTTTGTGCGTCGGGGACGTTGGGGGTGGGGGATTATATTTCTCGGCAGCCACTGTTTTAGCGCTTCTTCTGCATTCGGGAGAATTTCAGCGGCGGCGGTAGTCCGGCGCAGCCCGGGAAATTGCACCTTTTGCCATTTTTCAGCCTTCCCTCTATTCAAAGTCACACCAGCAGTGCTCATCAGTTCTGCTGTCTTTGCATTTCTCCTCCACAAAGAAATAGCTAGTGTTCTTTAATGGGAGATTACCTTCAAAAGCAAGCTTAAAAGATTATGCGCTTTCATATATATATCTTTGAGGTCCATTATTCGATGTCATTTCTTGAGCGTTCGGTGCTCTCCCTCACTTCCCCATCGCTGCTTCGTTTTTCCCGGTTGTTCTGTGTATCCTTAATTCGCTGCGTTATCTGTTGGAAGAGGTAGTCGCCTGCTCGTATTGGGCACTTTCTTTTTTTTTTCTTGTATTTATTTTATTTTTTCTGCTTGGAAATCTGTGTCACGCCGCTAACGTAGCGCGCCCTCGCTCCCGCCGCTCACTCTGCATGCAGTACCACCAACGTGTCCGCCGACAGGCCGCATCCATAATTTATTCCGTTCCAAAATGAAAAATCAGCCGTATGCCGGGGAATATTCATTTTCCTCATCACCGTCCTGCCACCTGAGTCATCGCTTTATGAATTATTTTGACGATTGGTAATGATGTCCTGTGTTGGTAGGCCATTACAGGAGAGGAACTTAATTCGCCCATTGTTAATTAATTGCTTCATTCTTAGCGGGAGTAATAAAAATGCTATTAAGTAAAATACCTCTATCATTAACCTAACTTTGTTAATATGGGTATCAGTGGGGCTCGATAAACAAAAGCTGGAGTCCCTACTGCCGCGCAGGGGTAATTAAAAATGCACCGTCATTAATTATACTGGATGGGAGGTTGTCCAATGAGTTGGAGTTGACTATTCCCTCCTCAACCATGATCTCCATCAGGCGCTCAGTAGAAGCCTTTCTTATCAGGCCTGGACTTCCTGTTGTTTCTGTACATAGAAACTACATATAAAGTCACAAAATCCAACGTTTGGAGCATGTACCGCTTACCGTTTGCGCGCCGCTTCTGACATGCTTCAAGCCATAATGAGGCCTGTATCGGATTTTGATAGATGAAAGACGGGAATTATGCAAACTGCTATAAAATGTGTTTGGCCAAGAGACCATAAAGTAATTCTCAGGTTAAGTATCTCTTATCTCGGCTGTATAAACAGATAAGTTTGCACCGTAGATAGGTGGATAGCTGAAGCACCTTTTGCAATTTTTTTTTTTTTTTCTTTTTGTGGACTGGGTACTTTTCCTTAGAGGTATGACACCTGAGCAACCAAGACAAGAATGTAGCAATAGAGGTAATGGAAAATGTAGTTGCGCTGCATCACTGATTAACAGAGAGATAAATACAGTGGGAAAAAGGGGAAGGAAAGCGTCGCATCAGTAAAAGTTGCTCGGCAAACAAAGGCCGGCATTAATTATAGGCACCTTGTTCGACACAATTCACTCGGCTGAGTAAAAAAAATTAGCAGCTGCACGTAAGTTGGCCAAGGAAACAAATCTCATCGCTCCTAAAGCGAATTATCTGCAAACTTACCAGAGAGATTTTGGACAGAATTGCCAAATAAAGTCATGCGTTGCGTCAGTAAGTTGACATGTGGGCAAACATTATTAGCATTAAGGATGTGTTTTTTTTTTAATTTTATTTCATTTTTTTTCATTTGTTTGTCCACGAGACAGCTCTGACAGCAGTCCCTCGCACCCGGGAAGCAGGAATTTAGATTAACGTCGCCTTCTTACGCGTATCTCATTGTTTCCCTCCCTCCTCGCCCTCTCCTTCATCTCCTCTGCCGCTGCCTTCCCTCTTCCCTCTTCCCTTCCCCGTCTCCATCTTGTCACATTTCTGGAAAACTGCGGCGGCGCGGGCGTGAAATTGATGTGATGAAAAACAACGGGGATATCTCTATGAGCCATTTGCTTTGCCGTTACGGCCCGCCGTCTCTCCCCTCAGCGTGGCTCCGGGCCCTCTCCTGCGATTGAGGGCACGCCGCAAATTAGCCGGCAGCTATGTGAGGTTAGCGGCCAAACGCCTGGCTCGCCTCGCTCCCTCCCGCAAACCCGGCGAAACTTTGTTTTTCGGGCGAACCCGGACTCCCTTTTGTTTGGAAAGCTTCTGCCTTGGAACGCGCGTGATTCGTGACGTTCATCTGCTGTGGCGTGCCTTCAATAATCCAGAAGCAATTGAATTCACGGCGGCGGACGCAGTGTAAATTCAGAACGCCTAATGTCACTTCATATGTTAATATAATTCCAAATTGCATTTGCGCTGACAAATGGCTGCGGATACGCTAAGTAAAAAACGGAGTAATAATAAATATGCGTCCTCCGTGCGTTTCAGGAGAGATTAGATAGCGCATCATCCTAAAGCCCGGTGGTGATTTTTTATTATTATTACCGGCTTCTGTAACAGCCGGGGAAACATAAGGTGCACGGGCAAATAAAAACACTCTCCCCTCCGTTATTCTCATCCTAACATCTCCTGCATGAGCCGTGAAATCGGGCTCCGACTTATCCCGGAGCTCCGCGTTTACAAGGGGGAGATAAGGGCAGTTCAGGCCCATTGTTGCGGCCGCCGTGACCCTAAACATGAAAGGGCATCTCGGCCATCTACCATTGTGCGCGGCTACAGTATATATCGAGCCGCATAAACCCGCCCTTTTGTTGCGAAGTGAAAAGAGAGGGCCCTCTTAATTAAGCGAGCGAGAACGCAAGTGACTTCGTGCGTGCATAAATGAATACTCAAGGAAGCGACTGTGTCATCCTGGATGTGGATAAATGAATAAGTTGCTGAATGCAAGCGGCAGTAAGTGGGTTAGCATGTAAATAAATGAATAAGTTGGCAAATTAGTGTTTAAGTGCGTTAGCATGTAAATAAACGAATAAGCGGGTGAATTACAATGCGAGGGAGTTTGCGGGGCGAATAAAGACGTTAAGGAAGTGAGAATGTCAGCGGCGCAGAGGAAGTTATCTCTTGGAGGGAGAGAGAGAGAGAGAAAAAAAAAGCCTTTCAGGACACAGTTGTTGGAGCTGCGCTTGTTGCAGGGCGGCGCAGCGACTACATCTGGCCCGCGCACGTCATACATCCTCATGTACAGATGACATGCCAATTACTCCTTAATTACACGCGTCATCTGGACCAAAGTGCCCAACGCCAGCGCTGATTAATCCTGTTTATTGTGGGAGCGATGACAGTCCCGGTGGACGCACAGCACCACAAAACACACAACAAGGGATTATGAAAGGGAGTCGGAGGAGGGGGGGCAAGGGTTGACTGACTGACTGACTGACTGACTGAACGACCGGCTGCTCTTCCTCTTGGTTCCAGCCACCGATGATCAGATATCATGGAAATAATGGATGGAAATCATTCCTTTTCTAGACAGGGGGAATGACTTGAGGCACATCAGCGTTTGACTGGATTTAAAAGAAAAAGAAAAAACACCTATGGGGAAAGAAAAGGGAAAAAAAAAAAAAAGCTTTCGTTGTCAGAAACACCGAGGTTGCCTACTCACGAGGAAAAGTCAACATTATTGCTCAGCACAATCTGCGACGTGCTTACGCGCGCTTCCACGCCGGGCGGGCGGCCGCCGAGTCACTTCAACATCGCGTCCGGTTAAAATCCACGATTTTACACACATCACAACCAATTACTTTCTGTCATCTCCAAATATGCATCTCATTAACCCCCCCACCTCCTGCTTGTTGCTGCTAACGAGAGCGAGGGGAAGGGAGGGCGCTTTTTGCAAACCCAATTTTATTTCCAAAAAAAATGCGATAGTCGCAGGAGGAGGATGGGGGCAACGGGTTCATGTTGGCAGCGGAAGGGACAGTGTGTGAAAACCTAGACCTTCCTGTAAATGAATAGCGCACGTGAGCGAGATATCCATCGTAAGCAGGAAGATCTCAGACCGTGACCGGAATATGCGGGGGGTGGGGGGGTGGGAAGGTGGTAACCATTAGATCGACGCTAAGATAGAGGGGGGATGTGGTCGGACTGGCGGCGCTGGAGCGCGGGGGGACCGGGGTCAGCAGCGGTGGAGAGGAGGTTCGTCTTGAGATGACTTGGGAGCGCGGCGAGGTGGCTGCTAGCCTTCCATCGCCGTGACCCCTTTGTGGAAACCAACACTTCCTGTCCCCAATCACTCCTCCGCGTACTTAGCTTCCATCTTCCTTCCCTTCCCTCTATATCCTCCTCTAATTCATGCCCCGTCTTTGTCCAACTCCTTCCATCACTCACAGCAGCTCCCTCTTGCTTTTGTTACTCCCTGTCACACTCTCTTTCAGCATTAGCTCCATCTCCATCCATCTGCTCCTTTTGTCTCTTTGCTCTTTTTCACTAAGGATGCCTTGGCAAAAATGGGTATTGACTGCGCCTTCTCTTTCCTCTCATCCCTGCTCCGTCTTTTTTTTTTTTCTTTTCTCCTCCCCACCCCATCACCGTGTTCTCCAGCGGTACATGCTCCTTTTAGGAGGTGATGTGAAGAGTAGTAGAAATGCACCCTGTAAGGGGAAAAAAAAAAGGTGATGATACAATCAGTTTTATTGTGCTGTAAGGATTTTTTTTTTTCAGGCTTGTGGTTATACACCCCGTATGCAGGCTGTATGAAAGAATTGCAATTCGCATGCATTTTTCACCCCCCCCCCCCCCCCCCCCCTCCCTCTCTCTCTCATTCCCCTTTTTTCCTTCTCTTTTCATTGCTGAAAATAATTAGGCTGCAGTCTGGACTCAGGGGTGTAACGTTTCTGCTCACGTTTCCGTGATACAAGAGTAGGAGGAGAAAAAAAAGAAAAGAAAAGAAACTGGTTGTGCTGCTCCAGAAATTTCTACCTGTGTGTCACCAAACATCCCTACCTACCTCCACTCCCCCCCTCCCTTCCTCCCATCTCTCCCTTGATTCTGTTTTAAGGTGGAGTTCCACAAGGCACAATGCACTTTAGCTGACCTAATTTTTCCCTGGCGCTACTCCAGCACTAAGAGTACATAAGGACTGCGCTGTCAAGGTATCCAGCCTCGCCTCTCTATTATTTTAGAAATCAGGCAACATCTGTTGTGCTTTGGGCCCTCCTCATGACTCACAGGGGGTTTTTGCACTTTCCAGAAAAATCGCACCTACGTTTGCCTGTAGCTAGCGATGAAAACTCATGAATGTATTTTCTGTTTTCCGGAGTTCAGTTCGGCTCTTTCTGCTGCTGTGTTTTGAATTGTGTTAGACATTTAAACACGCAGTTCACAATTCATACGCGAGTACACGTGTCTTCTGTGGGGCCTTAGCTTTGAGTCGGGACGTCTGAACTTCGCGTTCGACTTCCAAAAAGTGCCCGAGTGGGTTTTTCAGACGTCAACAAGCCTTGTTTTCATGGGCCCCTTCAGTCGAAGCGGATTCCGCCGCCTTCCTCCCCACAAGTGCATCTCATTTCCTTCAGTTACATTGCCGGGCATGTGGCATCTGTTGGAAATTTTACAGCGATTTTAAAGGTTCGGTTTGTAGCATTTTAAGCACAGGGAGCGCCCAAACCTTGTTTATGGATGTGTGTGTTTGCAACCCACCCTCACGGTCCATAAATTTTAATATTCCTTGCGAGGGCTATACCCAAGCAAAACACAAAGTGCCTCACAAGTCCCTGCCTGGAGCGCCAGTTTAGCAGAGTTCTCCAGCAAGACGCATTACACGGCAGACGGGCCGCACGCTCACAGCTCGCCCCTCTTCTTCCTGCCGCCGCTTTCCGCATGCATCTTGCATGAGTCGCCGGCGATTTTTTAAACAAGCCCAATAACGGCTCGACGACGACGAGGGGCTCCGACGGGAGGCCGCGACTCACATCGCCGCGTGGCCGTGATATTATTCAACTCTGAGGACGGGGAGGGGATACGCCCACTGCCTCTTTCTGCGGCTCTTCCAAAACGGAGACAGAGTGTGGGAAGGGGAAGGAGGAAGGGGAAGGGGAGGGGAGGGTCCTGCGTTGCGCCCCAGGCTCCTTTTTTGTGTTTACCAGTCCCTGCGTGGGACTGATGCTATTTTCGATTCCGAGGCTCTGCCATGGCTAACTGGCCCTAGCCTCTTCATGCCATTTGCCTTAATAACGTGGGCCGGACTCTCTGCGGGGAGAGAGGCCGCCATCCTGAGAGTGGCTAAATGACACAGTGGAGTTCATTGATGGAAAGGATTACATGCTCGCACACAGGGCGGCAAGGCGACGGGTCCTCTGAAGGACACTACAAAGAGAGGTGATGTAAAATCTGCACAGGGAGAGAATGCACTAGCTTACTGTATGTCAAAGGGCGAGCGCTGGCATAATTTGTGGCTCCACGCTGTTTATCTTGCTTGTAATGCATGAGTTAGGAGCTGGGATGCGGAGGCCAAGCAGATGTATCGTGAGAGGTGTCGCTGTGAAAGGTAAGAGATCGAAGCTTTTTTAAAAGCACAAGAAGATCTTCTCATGTCACTTAGTTTATTAAAGGGTACTTACAATACAGCAGTCCTGTGTGATCATTTGACACCATGTTAGAATGTCATATTTGCTTTGCGTATCCGTTTACATTTCCTGTAGCCACTTCTCCGTGGCATTACATCCTGTGTTATTGTAGAGACTGTTGTGAAATGTGACCACTTCCTCCACAGTCCCCTAATATGGAGAAAACAATATGACTTATCAAGTGGAAAAATGACCCACGCGCCACAGATCTGAAAGCACATCAAATGACAACCCGGAGAACGGAGCGTAAGCTGTCTTATTATAGTCCTGAACAATGCATGAGTAGACCGAGCACTCTGTTTTACCTCTGCCCTCAATTAATTCATATGAATCCAGCCACCATGTATTAAAATGGCCAGATGCTAGGATGGATTCTGTTGGGAGCAATGACATGCAACAAAGTGATATGAATCATCCCCCCACACTGTGCGGCGGCACACTCTCAGAGGGCCGGTGACACAATTTATGGAAAAAGCAAAACAAGACACAGCCACTTAAGAATGGATGCGCTGTCAAAACAGACACTGTTTAAAAAAAGATTGTATCGAATCCAGCGCGCCCGTAATTTACAGGGGATCAGTACAAATTCTGCTCTTTTATGTTAATATCAAATTCGGTCTACACCGAGAAATGCAAATGGGAGGATTTGTACTATGAGTCAAGCCACCTTGAATATTCAAACAAAGATAATTATCTGTGGATTAGCCCCATTTTAGCTCTAACAACTCCACTTGTCAGCTGACTCTGGGAAAATGGCTTAATCATTGAGATCCTTGTGTTTTGTCTGCACCTGAATCCCGGTAATGTTGTTCACATTGCTTTATATTTTGATGTGAAGCTGTGAAACGCTTTTCAATTCAATTCAGGTCAAATCACTTTATTTTATTTGTCCCCAAGGGTCAGTTTAAAAGGGCAGTAATAAAGGTGTGTCAGTTGTAACATGTATTTGTGCGCTTTCACGGTGCAGTTTCGAATGTTGCTGCCAAACAGACCGACCCCTTCACGGCCTACGTCACTGTGACGTCACGATGTTAGCTGGAGGCAAAACAGAGTTAAGCTTCAGGCGAACGCTTTCACTTTCAACCATAAAAATGTCGTCTTGGTGTGTTTTTTTGGTGCCAAAACTGTAAAATCGAAAACATTAACTTGGAAGTTTTATCACGTACCAGCCACTGCCAGTTGTAGACAACTTTGGTTTGGCTTTGGCGATTAAAAAAAAGGATTGGAGTGAGACAATCAACAACAACGCGCACACTTCTTATCAGATAACATTAATATGTAATGCATGATCAATTTCAGCCTGGATAACGTTATGGGTTACACTAAATTGTGACTGAAATTTCGTTAAGTTAATCTTTATTTAGGTGATTCTTGTTACATGTTAATGCTAATGCTAACATGGAGCTAATGTAATGTTAGTTGTGTGTTTCAGGGGTGTCCAAGCAGAATTTGCTTTTACTACGTTACCCTCCACAGTGGTTCCACTTCCTTCTTGTAATATCTTTGTTAGAAAGGTTTCACTTGCTAAAGACAGACCAGACTTTGTCCCCTCTGTGTCCTCCTTCAGTCAAATCGTTCATCCGGTGAGTGAGAGTGTGGGGATCGGTGAATATAGTCCCATCAGTCAGAGTCACCTTTTTAAAATAACACTCATGGCCCCAGAGAGTGAGTGTATTAGTATATTCTCTAAAATATCCGTTTTCATTGACCATTCGTGTCAAAACAGTCCATTGAAATACGCTAACCTCCGTTTACAGGCTATAGTGTTTGAGATGTGTTGCATCCAGTTAAGCCCCGCCCCTCAAAAAATGTCACATTGTTTACAAACCATGAAGGGGTCTATAAAAGACATTATTTTGAAAGTTGTGCTCTCTGCCACTAAAAAATAAAATGGAAAATACTTGTCAAACCACTTCAATCACTTGTGTTTCTCGACTATTTCACAAACTCCCACGAGACTCGGCCGGCCTCGCAGTTTGTCATGCTCAAAGCCTTAGGGGAGAGGGCCACAAGTCGGGTCCATCATACGACAACATGCCAGGCATCAAATGGGTGTGAACGATTTTTCGCACTCCATCCTATAGGTTCGGCCCCCCTTAAGAGGTGATATCTATAAGAGTGGATAAATGCAGGCAGGGAGGATGTGAAAGCACGACCCAAGGCCATTCTCGGGAGCAGGGGAGACTGAACACGGCTCGACGTTCTCGCCGCAGCTCCGAGTGTTTTTCGGCCTGACAGTCCTCTCTCCGAAGTGCGCTGCTAAACATCCACCTATTTCTCATTCCACGCCAGCCTGCGACGGTCTCCCTTTACTTATCCGTTCATTATCAGCTCTCCACGGCTGAAACAAAAAGCTGTGGCATTTCAAAGATTACCTGTACTTCAGCTGCGCCGTAGAACCCCTCAGAATTGATTCCTATATCTACAAATCTCTACCGCCGCATACATAAATATCCAGCCGCAAGCAAGAAAGTGTTTGCAGGAATGAAAAAAAAAAGAAAAAAAAAGGCCATTCAAGAAAGGAAATCAAAACATTATATCTATATTTAGCTTCTGTTGCCTTAATTGGCATGAAGAGTACAATCAGATAAGCCTTTTTGACTGTGACTCACATGCTGCTTCGGGAGAGGGAGAAATATCATTTACCAGCATATATCCCTTGCCAAGATTTTTCTTTTTTTGGCACACCAATGCTATTACACAAGTTGGGAAGTCTCTCTCAGACCATACCTGCGATTACTCACGTTTGTTTGACACATTTGCCGGTAACTTAAAGTAGACTTTTGTCATCGCAGAAGGACTTAAATCCCGGCCGTTGAGCGTTTTATCTCTGCCGGAGCCACAAATCCACCTACCTTCGAGCTCTGTGTCAGTCCCATGTTGCCCCTATATTATTATCTGTGTGGTGCCGGTCCATCTGGGCTCTGCGAGGTCACTGCACACGCCACCTGCTCCGATCTGGTTTTTTTCCTCGGCTTCTGGGTGGCATCTCTGGGCACGCGCGGAGGGGCAGATGTATGGATTTACTGGCACAAATGTCCTCGCACGGCCATAAACGTACAGAACATGCTAGGTGTACACTTCCTCGCTGGCGTGTGCTCCGTGCAATTTGCATTTCCATCCCCCCAGAACCTTTTTACTGGTTTCTGTGCAATTTTGTGTTTAATGAGTCTTACTGTATGTGGTTCACTAATTTAGGGAGACAATTGCTCCTTGCATGCTCAGGTGGACTTAATAGGCTTACAAGAGTAAAAATTGGATTGGGGTTAGCATATTCCGTGGAGTGAGTTTCTTATTACAGGAATGTATTGTCGGAAGTTAACTCAAAAACAACATCCAAACAGGAACAAATAAACAGCATTATTTTAACAATTTGCTCAAATATCTCACGCCACTGTGAGGGTTGCCTAATTCGAATTGCAATAACTCATTAAGATTTGCATACAGAATGATTTATTTGTTAAATGATCAGAGGGGGGACAATAACATTTAACTTAGGATTCCTCCTGCAACTCTTCCCAACAGCAAAAACAAAAAAAACGCTGTGTTTGAAATGTCCACAAAGCTACTGTTGTCATTTTACTGGTAGGCGCTGTTGCCTATACACGTCCTGTTGACACTGTATACATGGTTGATACTGCCACCTGTCCTTTTTATCGCCTCTCAATGGACAAAGAAATACCAAATTACCCTCTTTGATATTTTACACGCCAAACACAGGGGTGGTTATGTTACAGCGGAGTTGAAGTCAGCGCAGAAAGTCACGCAGAAAGGGGTTTATATATGGGAACATACTTGTCTTGGATGAAGGTAATTTATATAAACAGAAATGGCGATGTTTTCTGTTTTCTGCCACAGCTGCTAAGGGAGAAAGCTGAAGTTTAACTTGGGATTGATTGCACTGATCCTGAAACTCGTATACGGGGAAAGACGCGATTTCCTTCGGCCCATTTGTGCGTACGGAGACTCAGCGCCTCACTTGGTGTTTTTGCGCGTCCCTGCAGCCGTGGATATTTTTACAGCAATCTGTGTAAAGACTTTTTTTTTTTTTTTTTTTTTTTTTTTAAGTATTTGTGGCCTCAGTTCACCAGGATCTCGAGCAATCTTCAAAGCGAACACGTGGAGGAGAGCTAATTGTGACAAATTAGAGAGAGGTCGCCATAAATAAATAAATAAATAAATAAGATCCAAAACGCTCAAATTCTTTTGGTGTCCTTTTTTTCTAGTTTGACAACAAAATAAATCACTGGCCAGGGCACAGACAAAATAAGTATCAGGTTTTTAGACATTCTCACACCAATTCACGAGATTTGAGATCATTTAACATTTTTTTTTTGTTCTTTAACAGAAAGCTTAGATCATTAGTTCGAGGTTCACGCTCTCAAAAAAAAAAAAAGATCTGGATGCGAATGTTTTACGCAAGTAAACGAATTAACCTGAAGATTTAGAATGACCGCATTACACCACAAGCAAAACACAAGTGCCGTTTTTTTAAGATATACGTCAGATTGTGGTTTTAATGTGGACATTTCTTGCAGTGCACGGAGAGGATTTTACTATGTGTGCGCAGCCAGACTCCGCCTGCTCGCCGCGCGTCACTGGCGAGTAGTGTGGAAGCGGAGTCACTCCCCTGCCTACTTTTAATAGCTTTGTCATGTGATGGAAAGCAGTTGTAAGACAGGTGCCCTCGGTTCATTCTCGGCGAGGGGCAGCAGTTGCCTGTGTGCGAGCGAGTGGGAAGCGTGTGTGGATTTCTTTTTTACTTGAGTTCTTCCTTTTTTTCTTTTTTCTTTTTTCTTTTTTTTTTTTTTTTCCTTTTTCGGACCGTCATTCTGTGGCTGGATGGCGTGGGACAGGTGTAACCAGGACTCGGTCTGGAGAGAATTAGAGGTGAGCGCATCTAAAACAAATCCGACTTCTTTCATCTTTCTAGACCTCTGGACTTTCTTTTTTCCCCTGGAACGATGGACAGCACTGGCTACCCGAGACAGTGATTTCCACATAAGTCTACGCTCCTCTCTCCTCCTCCTCCTCTTCTGCCTGTGCTGTCCGTGGCATGCCGGTGTAGTGCGCGTCTGGACGCAGTTGATGATGCGAGGGATATACAACACAGGGGATATATGACAAGTGGAGGGAATGTGCGGAATCTCCCTTTTCATCTCGGTTAAAGGTGTAGTTGTTCTAAAGCGTGCACGGGCTCAGGACCACTGCTTTCCTTATAGGATCTCAGTCGGAGCGAGTGCTTGCAAGCTGGCGGATATCTTTCCAACCGCGGACTGTACGCGCTCCGGTGCCGAGAAGGTTTTCATGCCGAAATGACCGAAATGTCTCAAAGTCAGGTATTTCGCTGACGCATGAAACCCACTCACGACAATAAGCCGTTTGATGTGCTGTGTCGGGATAGCGCATTTTTTTTTATTTATTTATTTTTTATTTATTTTCAAAGGCAAGAGCAAAGGTTGTCCACACTGAGGCACCGCTATCTGGCGTTGCGCAGGAGCATCATGTTGTTAATGGTACCGGCCACGGTCTGGGTGCCAACATCCCCAGCCGGAGGAGCGCTGCCCCGGCTGGAGAGCAGCATCCAGCCGGAGTCGATGCTCTTGGTGTTTGTGCGAATGCTCCAATTTCTGTCCAACTCATTGTTTCACGTTCGCTCCAGACGTCTTTTTTGTTATTTTTTTATTATTATTATTCTGGCGTGCCTGGTTAAAGTGCATGCAGATGATAACGCACATCAAAAGGATACTTATTCGTCTCATTTCCCCCCTTAATTCTGCAGAGTCCATCCAGCCTTTCATGGAGGTTTAGGTCTACCTGGCTGTAGCCTGCACTCACGCTTTCACAGTAACTACATGATACGACTGCAGTCCGGCTGCACGTTTGTGATTACGCGGTGTTATCATGAGACAGACGCGTTCTCCTGTTCAGTAAAAGTAAAATGATGTGTTGTTTTCCCATTCGGAAGCCTCGCGTTGTGCACTTTAATCCAGGTACGCTTCAGGGGAGTGACTTTACCGTTTGGGCAGCGACAGCGTTCAGTTTTTTCCAGTGTCAATCCAACGCATGCACGCGTATTCTTGAAGCCCCCTTTTAGATCGCTTTCATGAAAATGCATTTGCACTGAAAGCTTACTCTTTGTCCAATAGAGCTGTCGTCCGGGACTACGAGCGTCCCCCTAATAATCTTCCTGGCAGGTGCTTTTATGGGAAATGCGTGCGTAAATCACTGGAGCGCCGTGGTGCACCCAGAGTGCCTGTCTGGCGGCGCTGTTTCATTAGTTCACCAAGAACTCCATAATATAATTGACCAGAAGACGTCTAGCCTCTGAATACCCGAGCAGCTTTGTTGTTTGTTTGTTTTTTGTTTTTTTCCCTCCGTGCCGTGCCTTGTCTGACTGGATCATCTCAGGGGGAAGCCTGAGACGCAGTGAGTCTGTCCCCTCCGCCTGCGGTTGCAGCATAACGGATTTGTCTCATCACAGTCTAAGTCATCGTGTATTTGTGTTGGTGCGGTTCCGAGGACAGATGAGCTGAGACGCCGGTGTCTGGGCGGTTTTTTCCCCACTTGGCACAGCTTCCGTCTCTCGGCTCTGCCCCCGAGAAGAACCCGACTCCCACTCCTCCTCAGTGATCGGGCCAAATACCTCCCGGCTTCGCCCGGGGATGTCTATCTTATATCTTTCTTAAGGCCACCCCGCAGCGTTCACACAATGGCTGACGTGTTGTCAACGAAATTAGGAGCGCGTTGCCTATTAGGCAGCATCCAGAAATCCGTTCTCTCAGACTTGGATTTAGATTTTCACAGTCACAGAGTGTAAACACGCCTCTAGACTGGGGGTGTTTTTTTGCCTTTTAACGACCACTGACAACAGAGCTCAAAGTTTGCCCACCAGGGATCGCAGTCTTGTCTGACTTGTGCTCATTTCAGCTGTTGGTTACCTGCTGGTGGCTTTGCATACTGAAAATGATTAGTCAATTGTGCAACGTGAAGGGAAGAGGCCTGCGCGGTGCGATGCATGTCTGCAAAACCGGCCGAGCCGCCACGTGAACTTGCTGCCCCCCCCCTCTTCCCCCATCCCTTAAGACACCTTTCCAGTTCCGGTCCACAGCACTCACTTGCAGCCAGAGAGGAGATGATTGTGATGATTTGTGTGCGCGAAGGAAGCCGGGAACAGCTGCTACATACAGCACACATTGGCTAGATTACATAAAAGTGACTGGTGAATAACAAAATGTCAACAGGCTGCATTTACTAGGCAGGGAGGCTCGCACCAATCAGAGCGCGGCCGCACATTGTACTGGAGGTTGAACGGAAGCTAAGTGGGAACAGGTTGCAGGTTTTGTTGTGCAAAGCAAGCTGACCTGCTGCTTGTCAAAAAGCTGTTCTGTTAATTATCAATAGAGTAATGGTGCGGAAGGTTATAAATTAAGTGTGTCACATGAAAGATTTAGCCACGGGTTCGGGATGGGTTTTGACTCGCGTCCAGATTTCCTGCATTGTTTTCCCATTATGTCCCATATGAGAGAGATGTGATTTCTGTCTGACCGCTTTCACTGTGTCTCGTTGTGTCCCCAGTGTGCTGCCTTGGTTGGTGAAGACCAGCCTCTCTGCCCAGACCTCCCTGAACTTGACCTCTCAGAGCTGGATGTCAGTGACTTAGATGCAGACAGTTTCCTGGGCGGCCTCAAGTGGTACAGTGACCAATCAGAGATAATTTCCACTCAGTATGGGAATGAGGCGTCCAATCTTTTTGAGGTAAGTAAGACCCTTTTAGTTGCCCCCATCGGTGTTTTTCCTCTGTTTGCATTTGTCTGATTTCCTCCACGCTGCTGCTCCTGTGCACCATCTCTGCGCGGTGACTTTACTATCAGTTATTCATCAGTCATTGTGCCCCAGCCAACACAACACCCTATCAAATTGTTGAACCCGAGCCAGACAAAATGTACAACTGTTACCCGTTTACAAACATGCTTTAACATTGCTCCGAAGTACAAAAGAGGAGATAACGCTTGAGGGACGATAAGCCCGGGAGGACCTTTGTCCCCGTGTTTGGGTCCTGGCTGTTTTTTCTGCCTTATCAAAACTTTGTGCGTTTATTTCAGCCCAGCGTCAGTTACGCGGCGCACATCTGAAGGAACGTATCTGTAGTAAACTCGCGGCGCGGGGAGCGTGTTGCAAAATGCTTCTCAAAGGTTGAAGCGTAAAACTTTAATCTTTGCCCCCCCGCCCCCCTCCCTCCTCCTCCCTCCCTTCTCCTGCTCTCTCTCTCTCTCTCTCCCTCCTCCTCCCTCCCTTCTCCTGCTCTCTCTCTCTCTCTCTCTCTCCTCCTCCTATCCCTTTCTGACTCTCCCTTTCTGTTCTCACCCGGCGACAAACGAAGTCCACGGAGGGTGATGATCTGGCCAGAGCCATAAAGCCATCGGTCTTGGGACTGAGTTCCAGTCCCCAGTTCATTATAAGCCTTTATCAGTGCCAGAGATAGACAAGAAAGACTGAGATTGGATGCTTTAGCCTCGCCTCAGGAGGAAAAACCCTGTCTGAGACGGCTGTGTGTGTGTGTGTCTGTGGCCCTGTCATGTACTCACATTTCCAGGGTCTCTGTCATGTGTTTTATGTATGTGTGAATGCGCGCGTGCGTGGTCTTGCAGGCAACAGTTGATAACAGACTAAATTCTTTCCACGTTTGACCTCCTCCCTACCACCACCACCACCACCTTTTCAGAGGCTCTTTATATCACCGCACATTCTGCCTCTGTGGACCACCCCATCACACACACACACACACACACACACACACACAATACGGGGGGGCCTAAAATACAAGCTGGTGTGACTGTGACTCTTCTGTCGTCTGAGAGCGATATGGCTCGCAGCCACCGAGTGGCTCTGGGGATGGATAAAAATACCAAGGAGGGTGCACACATGTTTTTGTGCATGTGTGTATCCGTGTGTCATTTTAAAACACAATGGACCACAGCACACACCAAAGGACCCTTATGAGGGAACTAGCTCTGAGCGAGAAGTAGTGACTTCAAATGTGGGATGGAGTGTGTGTGCGTGTGCGCACATGCTCCCGCACACCGGAGCACGTGTTTGCCTCCACATGAATGCTGTACATTTCAGTGAGCGGGGCGACGTCCTCGCACTCTCAACAAGCCAGCAGCTATTGTATTATGCCGGGGATATGGAAAGGCTTCTAATTAAGCGGTGAAATCGGGGGTTTCAAAGCAAGCAATACATTTCCTAGACCAGTTTTTTTTTTTTTTTTCTTCCCCTCCTCCTTTGGAAAGTTTCTAGTCACCATATGAAGTGCTCAGTTCATCACACGGCAAGACCCAGCTAATCCCCCTTAATCTGACAGAGGAAAGTTTGCTCCTCGGCGAGGATCAGGAGTCTGGGGCTGCAGCTGTACTTCCTGCAGCCCCCTGATTGGACTCTGCGCACAAAACAGAGAAGCGTCCAATCGAGAGCCGGAGATTAGAGAAAGTGTTAATAACTGACCGCGCCGAACGGGCCTGCGAGTGTGTTTTCCTCTCTTGCGAACAGATCCACTCAAAAGTCGGTATGTATGTGATCGTAATTAAATAATAATAAAAAGACAAATAAAGCAGACAATCGAGACTGTCTTGAGTAGCCCAACGTGTGAACAGCTGGGTGCAGCTGTCGCGCCGGGGCCCTTCTTTGAAACGTCCCCATCGCACAGTTTGCTCCCTGGAAGTTGTAACGTTGCGTTCATTAGTCCAGTAAGTCAGCTGCTGGAACGATTTGCAGCTTTGACAAATGAGTGAACCGCTAGGGTTGGGCAGTGTGGCTGCGTCCAGAACTATTGTTGTCACATTAGACAAAGTCTGTTTTAATCATTAAAGGGATCATTGAAATTGTTTACACCCTGCATAAACAGAGGAAATGTGTGCATGAACACTTTCTTTTTTTTTTTTTTGTCCGTGTTTCTATCAGTGTGTGTGTGTGTTCTGTTCCCTAAGTAGCATACAATCTTAGATCACAAGCTGTCCCCTGGCTGGCCTTTTGCTCTATTCCCTGCCACTGTCCCCACTGTCCCTGACATAAAATGTAGAGAATGATACGCCACATCACACCCCCTCTTGTAACACACACACACACACACTGATACGCACACACAACAGCGATCGCTCCTGGCGCAGCGTGTTTGACACCTCTTCAAAACGGGCCTACCGTGAAAGTCCACGGTCTATTTCGGGCCACAGTTGTTAAGGGGCAGTTACTCCAATAAGTTCCCAATGTACTGCCAAAGATAACGGCGCAGGAGTGCGACCCAGTGTCTTTTCAACCACAGGTCCCGTCTCAGGTTTCACGTCAAACCGTGGCCGCCCGAGTGACGGATACGTGTCACATTGGGTCTCTCGGCTCGCTCGGATTCCGCTGCGGGGCGTCCCGAGCGGCGGCGTGGCCGTATCACACGTATACAGATGAAGGCATTTACAGCTGTTGTGCAGGCTGCGAGGGCGGCCCATGCGACCCTGAGAGAAAATTGGCACCGGGCTTACCTTTAGGCACGCGCTCCCCGCGAAACCTGTCCCGTCGCAAGATGCGGCGACGACGGATGGACACTTGGAACGAACGAACAAGGGCAGATGGAAAAAAAAAAAAAAAAAAAAAGGGGAAACGAAAGGGAGGTGCAGAGACAGAAAAGGCCAACGGGTGACAAGACGGGCAGACAGAGAGGGACGGGGACAGATGGGTGGTGAGATAGACAAACGTATAGATGAGGAGAAGCTTGGACCGGCGCCAGGTGTGAGCAAAGCTCACGGATTGGAAGTAAAAGGTTGTGGGCTTAGAAGGTAGTAAAATAAGATGCGGCGGCTTAAAGCATTACTCCGATATTGTAAAGAGACATGCTGCGAGCGCGTGCACGTGGAGAATCTTCCAGACGCACATCACTCCAGCGGGATGCGGCGCGTGTGTGTGTGTGCGTTGGCATCGGCCTCCAGAGGAGGCATTATGCTGCTTTGTCTCCCATGTTTGCGCCTTATTGGACAGATGCTCGGCTTATTCTTAAATCGGGGCAGATTAGATTGATTGGGTCATCTTTAGCAGGCTTTGATAAAAACAGGTTGTGCCAGGATGCTTCCCCGTCTTTTATTTCTTTCTCTTTTCTCTTTTCCTCTCAGACATGTGGGGGAACAGATTAGCTCGCACACTTGTTGGTGGTCGGCCCGTGAGCTGAAACAGCACAAAGTCACAGACCCTCTGAGAGGAACTGTCACGCCCTCGCACACACACACACACACACACACACACACACACACACACACACACAAACACACACACACACATAGAGGCAGCAGAGACCCTTATTGTCCCTGTTCCCGCTCCCTGCTGAATGCCGGGTTGCGTTTATTTTGCAAATTTATGCTGACATTTGAGAGTGCACCACCCGCACCAGTTCACTGCACCAGCAAAGGCTGTAGGAATTATCATATTCCACTGTATAATATGATTTCCTCAAGTGAGCCTTATTAGGATACACCATGCTCCGCTCATCTCGAGTCGCCTTCCGTTTCGCCCGTGCTGATGCGTTGTTTGCACTGTCTGATGGAAGAAATCCTCCGTCGCTGCCGGGGCGGAGGCGAAGCGCGCGGCGAGACCCGCGGCTGTACTGTTTCGAGATGCACAAACGAGAGGGGGACGGGGGGAGGGGGGGGGGGGGCAAATAGGTGCAGATGCATGGTGGAGAGATGCAGACGTGGCCTATCCAAGCCCGTGTCATCTCGGAGCGTCTGTCAGATCCACTCCACAACAAGAGCTCCCTCCGTTCGCTGGCCCCGAACGCGCAACACCGCGGGCTTCCGTCCGCCCTCCCGCTCTCTCCGTCTTTTCACTCCCGAGGCGAAGCATTTGTTCCTGGCTGATGGGAAGTATGACCAGCGGTTGCTAGACAAATATACTCTGGCCTCGAAAGAAAAGCTGGAAGGGAGAAGGGAGGTGGGGGGAAAAAATAGGATGGTAGGATAGTAAGCAGAGGAGTGAATATGGCCTCCTCTCCCCTCCCAAAAAAAAAAAAAAAAAGTCCTCCTCGGGGGATGTTTGGAAAAAGAGCAAGGGAACATGTTTTTGGTCTGGTGGTGGCTGCTTGGCTGCCTCTTACTCTCACACACACACACACACACACACACACACTCGACGAACGTTCCCAGCGGAACGCTGCTGCTGATTGAGGCACGGTTCGGCGTCCCTGCCCCAGCTGATCCCATGCCCCCAGCGGACGCCCATCCCTCTCATCGCGCCGGAGCGACTGATGTGCTTGTGCGCATGTTGGTGTGCGCCTTTGCGTAATTGAAAAACGCCACACGAAGGCCGTGACTAGACACGGCGCTTTCTTTGCTTTGCTTTGCTTTTATGTTTTTATTTTCCATGTGTGCGTTGGGTGGAAATGACTATTTTTAGCACCTGGGGTAATCTCAACTAAGAGCCTTTCAGGGCTGTTTCACTTTAACCTGGCCAAAACACTAAGCCAATAATCCAACGCCCAACTCATACGCACACACACACACTGCAACATGTTGCAGCAGTGCCACGTAATGAGACCAACCCTATTTCCCTGTATTATTTAATAGCGCGCACTTTACGGTGGGCGGAAGAAACCGGCAGACGTTCCTAGAACACTTTTATACTCTTCCCCTAATCCAATGAACCAAGGTGAGGAGTGCGAGGTGTAAACGCGGACATGAAATGAACTGGCCGGTAGAGTGACAGGGAGAGGTGCACAAAGAGTGAAAGCAATAGCCGAGATGAAAACCTAGACAGAGAGAGACATCTTTCGGCGAGCGCGCGCGCTCCGTGATTTATGGTGAGGCGCCGTCGGTCTTGGATGATGGGATGCTTCCCATCTCCAGCAAAGACCCATCAGTCCCAGGTGTGTGTCTATTCCATGCCAGCGCATCCACCAATGGCAGGAGCCTTGGCCGGGCCCCGTCCGCTCTGGTGGTTTGCCACGATCTGTTTGTGTGTTTGAGTTTCTGACATAAGCTTCCAGGGGAACTTTGTTGTTTCTGAACAATAATTAATAATTTAGAGCACAAATTAGGTCTTTTAGTGATGAATTAAAAAACAGTTCCTGCGGTTCTGGGAGGAGCCGGTAGATATCAAAGATTAGCTTAATATCACACTATGTTTGAATCCAGCGTTGCTGATGGGTGCCAAGAGGAGAGGAGTGGGATGCTGCTTCTTCTCTCGGGGTCAACTTGTGTTTTAATATTGACTTTTCCTGTTTTTTCCTGAGGTTTTATAATTTGGGTTAATAACCCTGCTCATGTTTCTACACAGTCTTATATTCTGCATGTGAAGGTTTTTATATCATCCTTGCAACTACAAAAAAAATAAAAAATAAATAAAAAATCCCCATTCCCCCACTAAGCTTCATGACGTGCGTCGCATGCTTATAGCTCCAGCTTATTCCCCTCTGAAACATTTAAGTCTGCACAGGCCTCAAATAGTTCAAGAGGCTCTCTGAGGCTCTGCTGAGGCATGAGTGACTTGATGCTTGGATGACTCACTTGCTGCCCAGTCAGTAGCTCCTGAGTGTAAAAGTGAAAGCTGAAGCTTTTACAGGCGTTTTACCGCTGCAGATAGGAACGGTTGCTTTCACTTAACTTCTTTTTGAAAATGTAGCAAATAATGGTAATAATCACGCTGCACGTGCAGTTATTCATCACGGTTGCAGTTTTTTTTTTTGACAGGTGAATTTGTAATGTGGCGCATCCGTATAAACCTGCTGCATGCATCCATCTTGGTAGAGCTGTCGACCTCAGGGAGTCAGCAGCGCTAAAATCGTCTGCTTGTTGATCAACTCTTTCCAGAAAACCATTTCAGGCGACTCTCTGCGTAGCCAAACCTCTTTTCATGTCGCTGCGGGCTTTGTTGTGTAATAGCTCGATGGGCAGATAGGGAAGGGATTTCGAGTGTTGGACGCTTGTCATCAAGTAGTCACCAGCCATTGATCATTCCGCATTTGGCAGACGGTACACAGTCTGGTGGCGTGTGCAGGTGTGGCGGGTATTCTGGACGAAATGTAAGCTGTAAAAGGCAACGCGATCAGTATTCCAAAGGGAACGGATCCTAGATTAAGATGAAATTCATTCAATGTTGCCGCTGCAAAGAAAGTCTCTGTGAGCTTTCATGCACCCCTCCCCAGCCTTTCTCATGGTACCCCTGCCTCACGTCGGCGAGCGGGGATCGCATCGACTTAAGCGCGCGAGCCCTTTGATGTGCTTTTCATTTCTTTACTTGTAAAGATAGGTGGGTCCGCACATCGTTAACACTCATGCAACATGCAAGGGCCCCGTGAAGTCCTCCGTGTTCAACGGCACGTGCAGCCCATACACATACGGCACTTGAAAGTGTGCGAGGAAAAAAAAAAAAAAAGGTCAGATAACGCAAAGTCACGACGCGGATAAGAGGGGCGCGCGTGCTGCAGCGGCACCCTCCTACCTGGATCCAGGAGTGACGAGGCGCTCGCCCGGGCCGTGCGGAAATCAAAAGATAATGCGTTTATTTAGCAATCAGCAAATAGCTTTCATGCGACGGGTAAGTGGCGGAGCCTGCGAGTCCTCGATAAGATCGTTTGCTCTCAGGTGTTTCCCCGTCGCACCACGTATGGCATTGAGTGCAAATTGAATAGGGTGACCTTTTTTTTTTCTTTTTTTTTGCCGCAGAGTCAAATTAGCCGCATTCCCAGCAAAAAGATAGTGTTATTTCAATTACCATAAATTTGCATTAGCGGTTCCCCCCGTCATGTGTACAAACGCTGACGCTGAATGGGACAGTAACACAGAAACACACCTCCAAGCGTCTTATTGTTTGAAAGACTGCAGACCGCTACATCTTGTCCACTCCGTCCTGGCTCTCCTCGCGTTGGCATCAGTCCGAGGAAGACATTACTATGACAAATGAAACGCCACGAACCCTCCGTGGGCTTGGCAGGGCCCGAAAGGTCAGGAGCCGCGTTGCGCAGGTGTGTGTGTGTGTGTGTGTTTGCTTGTAAGTGTGTAAAGGTGGTGTCAGCAGCGGATAATAACATTGAGTCCTCTGTGCGGAAAAGCAGACGGGCACTCCGGTCCGTTCTGCTGTCCTCGCAAATCTACGCAAATGTCAGAATCAAAGTGACCAGCCCACTCTGTGTTTGTAATTGTTTTATGGATAGCTTCACTTGACTGCTAATGACAGACTCGCCGTCCTGCCAAGAAACGTGACAGCAAGATGGACAGTGGAAATGGTCTCTGGGCTGCTTTTTTTTTTTTTGTCTCTCTCTGCACTCGGCCTGTCCCCCCTCCCTGCGTTCCGCCAACACATTATCAGCAGTGTAACAGTGGGTTCAAAGGCCCCTTGCTTAGTGGTGCACATTCGGAGCTGCCGACTTAAGCAAATAGCTATTTGCATGCCATTAAGAGAAAAAAGCAGAGGGAAGCACCATTTCTCATCCCATCTCCGCATCTCGCTGAATATTCCTTATTTGAGGCTCCAAATCTCTGTTTTTCTCCCCTCCTGCTGCGGCCGTCAGAGCAGAGCACAGTCAGAGCAATCACAGCAATCAGTGTTTCCTCGTGCCAAGCCGATTGGGAAGTAGCTGCCAAAACAAAAGAGTGAGTGTCCAATCATTATGATGGTGTGTGATTTGGTGGTGTTAGCGAGCGGTTGCTTGGACCATCTGTTGGACGGCTGGAGCGGGAAAACAACAGCAGCTCGGGGCTGGGCTGTGGATGGGGAGGCTCCGGCAGCAGCCCACACCACAAAAAAAAAATAAAAAAACTCCTGTGATCCTATCGGTTATTTGAATAGCTGTGTGAGAATGTGTTTGAGTTGATGCTAAGACGTGCATTTGATGTCGTCTTTGGACGGAATGCGGTTGCGAGATTGCATATTTTGCAGGCACCCTCCTGGTTGCGTGTGCGTTTGTGAATGGGCTGCACGATTTTTGACCCAAGTTCAGACAGGAAGGGCCTCGACGGGTCTGAAGACGTGCGACAGCCTCGGCAGACGAGCGTCAGAGTTCAGGTGGTTAGCTTTAGCGGCAGGGCTCGCCAGTCAGAGGATTTTTCTTCCAACTAAAAAAGAACAGCGCCGCTGTACCGTCCCCTGGGCAGGCGTCTCAATCGGATCTGGCCCGTGTCAGGAAGTGTAACAGCAGTCCTCTTTCTCTCTTACATGCCCCCCCCCCCCTCCCCTTTCTCTCTTCCTCCTTTCCCCCCATCAACTCATCGGATGGCGCTGTAACCGTCTCAAATGGTTCCCGGGAGATGCATCATCTCCGCGCACACATACACCCCGGTCTTCATTGACGGCCCCCGAACCGTTTCACCGCTGATTTACTGTGTAGCCTAGCCTCACAACGCGAGGCAGGGCATCTGGCATCTGGCAAACGGTCAACTTCTGCGACAGCCTTCCCCTTTTTCCCAAATCCATTTTTTGTTTTAGCGCCGGGACGAAAACAGCGAGTTCCTGCGCGGAAACAAATAACAGTCTCGTGATTTTTTTGTGAATGTGTGCTATCCAGCGCGCGGGCTCATTTGCTTGGGAAATTGTTTCGGAATAACGAGGCGCTCTATTGACTCCGTGGTCACGTGGAAAATGACGGGAGCCTTCAGCTCATTGCTGCACGTGAGCCATTCGCAGGCCCTGACCACAATGGAGGTTTAACATTTCATTTTATGATTTGGAACACCGTCAGAATGTGCCGCCGCTCCCCTCGCACACACGCTCAGACACAGACACACAGAGGAACTTAACAGCGTTATGTATGGTTTCATCGCTCCGTATAGGCCATAATCACCCTCTCTCCATCTCAGTAAGCTCATGCTAAATGACCAGACGTCTCTGGCGGCTGCCGTGATTTGTCTCCCCGCTGTGCATCGTGCCGTACCTCGCCCCCCCCCACCCTCCCCCCTTTCCCCGCCGCCATATGTTGCGCCTGTGTGACCGGCCGACGTGTCAGGCCTGACTAACGCCTTAACGGCAAGGCTGACTTTGATTTATTTCCTCTGAAATCTGGGGGCCGGGGGTAATAACACAGAATGACATTATTTGTTTATCAAATCCAAGGCTGCTTTTCTTGGCAGAGTTAAGATGTGATGACTTGATACCACCGCCGCACTCCCTACCCCCCCTTCCCCCCCACAACACACACACACACACACACACAATTTGTGATTGTGCCATGATTAGAGGGTCTGGCTAGTCACTTAACCTCAACCAGTGCTTTTGAAATGTGACAGAGCAGAAAGATTGAGAAGAAGCGAAGCAATTAAACTGTCAAGTCGTGGATTTAACCCCATCTCACAGTTTTGGGTGTAATTTATTTGGGTTGTGTGTTGTTTTTTTTCTGCCTGTAACAGTTCCTCCGTTCGCACAAAGAAGAAGAACAAGCGAGGAGGAGAGAGCGAGAATAAACAGCACTTTAAATACCAGATGACCCATTTAATTGGAGATGTTTTATCTTCCCGCATCCAGAATGTCTGTCGCATGTTGCGCCTCGCCATTGGTGATAACGGAGAGGGGCTGTTCAGTCCGCTGAAACTTCGGTGATCGGGTCTATCAATTCTGGCACTTCTCGCGACGCGTCGGGCTCCCTTTCACATGTAAATGATGCATTGCCCCCCGAAAAGCTCGTTAAAATTTTGATCCCTGACAAATTTGCTCAGGAGCCTCGGAAATCCTCAAGAAGCAATTAGCAGATTTAATTTGGCTATTTGCCCCGGCGTTCAGAAGTGCGTGTTTGTTTAAAGCAGCACCTTCACCTTGCGCTATCAGCTGTGTGAATAGTATCTCCTGGAACACAATGCTGCGCTGTAGAACCCAATAAAAAGAAAAAAAAAAAAAGTTAAAGGCAAGGACAATCTCAAAGACAGGCAGTCCTGATAACAAAAGGGGCCTCACCTAATAATGAACAACTGGAGTTGGCTTTCTTTTCCTTGATGTGGGGAAACTGGGGTGAAGGAGGAGGGGGAGGTGGAGGGGGGAGAAGCTCTGCCAGCACTTGCCAGCATGTTTTATGGCTAATTGAAGCATTTGGAATAAAACGGCTGCAAAATGGCACCCTTTAGAATTGGAGCGGGGTTAATATATTGTGATCCCACAATTAGCCCAGGATTGTTAAGATCTCTTTAATTCGGTGAGGTCCATTAAGCGGGATGGGCGAGAAAGTGCTCCCGCCGAGACAATTTTTCTCCTCTCTCTTTGTTCTCTCCGCCGTCCTCTCTTCCTTCGCCGCGGCTGCCGTTGTAATCAATATAAGTGTGCGCGGGCCCCCCCCTCCCCGTCGGCAGATTGACCAGGTTATCCTGATGTCACCCCCTTTGGGCGCCGCAGATAGGTGAAGTCCAGCTTCTGTTTGGAAATATACAAGCAGGGGAACTTTTCTAAGGTGTGGTCCTCAGGGCTGGCATGGAGAAGCTCGCCCTCTTGGACTGGGGTAGTAGATCATCCTCTCTCCGGGGGTAGTAACGATCACTAAGGTTTGCTCTTTACCCCAGTTTCTCAAATCCCTGCTTGGCCTATAAGTGCCTCCGCCAGAGCCACAGCGGCTGCTGCTGCTGCTGCTGCTGCTGCTGCTGCTGCTGCTGCTGCATGATCGTCACGACTCAGGGTTTTACAAGTGTCTCTTTCAGAATACGAGAGTCCCTTCTGGGTTATCTTCGGGGATACAGTGTGCCTGTGGGAGCTCGCCAATTGGTGGAGGTTTGCGAAACAGGACTGAAATCACTCCATTTGAGCCTGCTGCAGCCTGAGAAATTCCACAATCCTTTCCGAAAGCATGACATAACGAAACTCGCACAGCCCTTTCAACTTTTCACATGGCTACCACCCCACCCCGCAGTTTCTACTCTATAGATGTCTATGTTTAACCACTCGAGAGGTGAATAAATCCGCATTTAAATGCAACCTTGATTTGACAGTTGAAGAACAGGCCTTGGCGGCTGGATTGCTCATTAATTTTTAATAATCTAAAGCGAATCTAAATAATTTCAATTTCTCATGCTTGGATGTATGTTTGCACTGAAGCCAGGGCAGCGGGCTTTATCAGCATTTAATACCTACATGCTTAGTGCTCAGGTAATAACTCGGGATGCGAGAAAACGGCGAGCGTTTCAATGGGGTTCCAGCACAGTGGATTTTGAAGCTGCTCGCAAGTAATTAAACAGCGTGCCACCTCATACAGAGCAATTTCCTGCGAGGCATTCGCTTGCCAATGCGGCGTGGCCCCAGCCTACGTCGCGTTATCTCTCTAAAATATGTCCTCTTTATCAGTTTTTAATAATGACTGAGTGCCCGCGTTGTTAGTGCGGGAAAATCTGCTCGGTGATCGTCAGATTAACGCTTTCCTCACTGTCACCTCCGTGTCACCTGTGAGTGAAAATTGGACGGGGGAAACATTGAAATGGCCGCTATCTCGGTGGCAAACGCCAAGCTTCTCCGAAAGGGCCATCCATTGTCGTGTACATTAATTGTGTAAAAAAAAAAAAAAAAAAGCAGTGGGCTGGACAGGAACAGGAAGTCTGGAGTCTTCTCAGGTACGGTGCTGGTATCTGAGAGGTTGTAATGACGGCCACACGCCGCCGAGGACCGATGATAATCCTGGCGTGTGCGTAGAGGGATTTGTTCTTGTTGGGCTGGCCACAGAGTGTCCCAGGGTGACGATGCTGTTTATCTTTCCGCTGTCTTAAAGTCCCCTGGGCTTTTTTGGCCCTGGAACTTGCAGATCCTGTTGTCAGTTGTCAGTGCAATAAGGCACTTCTGGGCGCACACACAAACACACACATCCTTTGTCAAGTGAGCTGCATCCCCCTCACTCTTAATGCCTACCTATATGTATTCCATTTTTTACTCCACATGCATGCACGGTTACCGTACCTCCGCTGTTACACCTCCTATGTTGACTCCCGGCAGCTCGCATCCTTCCCTCGCCTCCTCTAACCGTCTCCATCTCCCCCCGTTTCTTTATTTCTTTTACACGGTTATAATCTCCGCCATTAAACAGCCCAGCTGCAGCAATCTCGCGACTCCTCTCGTACATCAAAGACGAGCCGAGTGGCGCGAATGAGCGTTATTTATCGCGGATTGTCGATGGTAACTTCCTGCCCGTCGCGAACATCGGCCGTCGTGCCAACGTTTTAAATATATCACATTTATTTAGCATTAGCGGGGTCGTAATTCTCCTTATCGGAGGATTGCTTCCAAACATCTTGTGGGCAATTCCGAACGTCCCTCAAATCCTGCGGGTGAAGAGCGAGGCCAGTCAAGTTCTGCCCATTGTCTCTTTCGCCCCCTCAGTCCCTTCCAGCTCAACCCATTCCCGTCTTTCCTCGATACGTCGCTACCCGTCAGCCCCGGTAATGGGTTTCTTGGGGGAGATATTATTTTGGTCCAGTAAGCCGCGTGCTTAAAATATGAGTGACAGGCTTGACTCACATGCACATGAGGAGAATTTTGTTTTTAAAAGGCTGCCAGAACAGAGTCTGCAAAAAAAAAAAAAAAAAAAAAACATATTCCCACTATATTTAAAGTCTTGCATGCAGCCACCCACCACATTTACTTCCCTGGAAGGAAACAAAAACAGATGCAACTTCTCCTGACTAAAATGTCCTATTTTTTTTTATTTATTTTTTTTATCTCTTTTTCCCCCCCTTTTCCCCCTCCTAAGAAGATAGATGAAGAAAATGAGGCCAACTTGCTGGCAGTGCTTACAGAGACCCTGGACAGCATCCCGGTGGATGAGGACGGATTGCCTTCGTTTGAGGCCCTGGCAGATGGGGACGTGACCAATGCCAGTGACCAGAGCTGTCCTTCCTCTCCTGACGGCTCACCACGCACCCCCGAGCCTGAGGAGCCTTCCCTGGTAACATCAGTAGTTCCTTTCTTTTTATGATTCTCACCCCGCCGCAACACAAATTTCACTCCCAAGATGTGACCACCCGACACCATGCACAGGCAGGACTCTTTAACCAGACGGGTCATTTGCCTGACGTCTCTTTTGCCGGTCTCCCTCCACATTTGCCGCAATGTGCTCACTGTATATGTAGTCAGAGCATGCACGGATACAGATGAAGGGAGGAGGGGAGCGGACGGAATTGACGAGTGCGTGCTAATTACATAACTGTGCTATTGTGGCTCCAATTCAATGATGGGAACAATACAGTGGGGCCAACTATGGTTGAAACAGTGCCACGGGCCCTGAAATCAAGCCGGCACACAATGAAAGTACTCGTCTCGGGCTAATCCCCCTGTGTCGAAGTAATCTTTTTTCATATAAATATTCTAACAAAATAAGAGACCTCTAAATGAGATGTCAGCTTGCCTCGTGCTAGTTTTTTTTTTTTACACCTGATCGTACCATCTGGGTGTTTCTCCAGCATGTAGGCTTTGACCTAAAACGTTATGTTGTGTTACGTTATACTCCGTTTTATTCCATGCCGGTCCCTTCCAAATGACCTTTAGCCAAATGCCTGTGCGTGTTTATTCCATCACATTAGCGGAGCCCGGCCGTGTGTACATAAAAACATCAGCGCAAGAAGGAAACAAAACCTGACTTATCAAGTCACATCCGATAAACTGCTTAAAATAGTCTAATCCTTTAAATACGTCTCTGATTTTATCTTTTTTTTTTTATCCGCAGTATCAGTCTATTGCACATTTACTAAAAGCGCAGGCAGTCTAATTGAAAGGAAGTGGTCATTTGCATAACTCATGCTCACGTGCGCCCCCCCTCCCCACTCTCTCTCTCTCCTCCCACCTTTCTGGTTCTGTTTGGGTCCAGCTGAAGAAGCTCCTTCTGGCACCCGCAAACTCCCAGCTCAGCTATAATCAATACACAGGTGGCAAGGCACAGAACCATGCAGCCAGCAGCAACCACCGGATCAGACCACCACCTGCCGTCGTCAAGGTAGGGACACATACACACACACACGCGCGCGCACGCAGACAAAGACATGCACCGCCTTGCTGCTTATTTCTCTCCTGTACACACACAGTTTTTTTTTTTGGTTGGCGTTTGTTTATCTGTTTCACTCTGTTCTCGCTCTGTCTTGTTTCTTGCTCTCCCTCCCTCTCTCCCTCCCTCCTCCTCACATTTCTTCTTGTTTTGGTGGCCGCCTTTAGAAGATGTTAGACTACTTCTCTAGCAGTCTACCATCCCAGGGGGGGCATCTCGTAATGAAAACAGGCTGATTGCTGTTGGGCTTTCCAGGCGAGGCATCGGCACCGTTGTCTCATTAGCTCCACCACTTATCCGCCTTGGTATGGTGCCTGTTGGAAAAAGAAGACGAGGGAAAAAAAAAAAAGAAAAAAAAAGCGACAGCCGCTCTCGCGGAGAGATTGATGCTTTGAGATGACACGATCAAAATATCAGACTAGATGTTCTCATTAGATGGCTCTGAAAAGACGTTTTTTTTAAAAAAAATAGGGGTGGGGCGGATTAAGATTTAATTTTAGTCAGGTTTGTGAATTTGAATAAGTAGAATATATGACTTGAGTTTCATCTGTTACGCAGCGTATAGCACTTGATGGGTCTTGTTAGAGGAAATCGTCTGCATCATTTGTTATGCTTAACCCGGTGTTTAGAAGCCGCCCGACGTAAAAAAGCATCTGCATCTGATCACACTGTGTGGTAAACACATTACAGGCAGATTTGCGCGTGCTCGCCGTACTATGTTTGCACACGCGGCGCGTCAACCTTCCTCGCGGAGTCTATTTTCATACTGTGTCTTTGAGTCATCCATTTCTGGAGCAGAGCAGAAACGAGGGCTCCCGGAGGACGTGGTGTTCGTACGGAGTGGCGCGGGTGGTGCTCGGGGGGGCCACGCAATTAAGATGATGGGCGGACGGCGCTCCCACCGTCGCCTCCCAGACAGTTGGGCAGCTTCTGCGCTCAGGCTGTTTGAGTCACTCTTTCAGCCCCTCCGTGGCTCCATCTCTTTCTACTCTACTATTTTTGGGCCAAAAGTGCATTGCTTACAATTGGATCAGCTGCAGTGAGCAATAAAAGTTTTTGTCCAGGCAAACTAAGTGATACTCTTCTCTGTCTCTTTCTGTTTTCGCGCAGACGGAAAGCCCCTGGAATGGCAAAGCTAGAGGGGGCTCCAGCCAACAGAACCGCCCGGTGAGGCGGCCTTGCACTGAGCTGCTGAAATACCTAACAGCCACCGATGACATCCTGCTCCACACCAAAGCCAGCGAAGCCAAGAGCGCCTGGGGTGGTGTCAGTAGCAGGGACAAGAGTGGCCTGGGTCTCGGCGCCTCTTCTTCCTCCTCCTCCTCACCGTCCTCGTCGTCCACCTCCTCGTTCTCCTCCCTCTCCTCCACCTCTTCCTCCTCCTCCACAACGTCCAAGAAGAAGTCAGCTGTGCCGTCTCAACAGCAGCAGCAACAGCAGCAGCAGCAGCAGCAGCAGCAGCAGCCGCCGCAGCAGCATCACCAGCGAGGTGAGAGCCGGGCTGCAGGCGAGTGTAGTATGGCTGGTGTTGGGGCTGGGAAGTGGCAGCGTTGCACTCGCGATGACGGTGTTGAGGAGTCGGAGGGTGCTTCTATCCCTGTCGGCCACAGGTCCTCCACCTGCGGCCATGCCCGCCCCAAACTGGAGCATGGGCCGCCCAGTGAAGAAGGAAGGCCGCCAGGCGATGCGGCCCGCCTGGCCGCCGCTAGGTTTATTAGGTATATGCATTCTTATTCCCTCCCTCCCCGAGAGGTGAGTCACAGCTGTGAGCATTGCCGAGAGGCTGCGGGCGCCACTCAGGCTAGCGAGGGCTTTGGCAGACGAGGCCGCAGTAACAGCAGCGGTGCCGGCCGAGCACCACATAGGCACGTCACGGTGACTATAAAGAAAAGAGATGAGAAGCCGGGGCACCCTTTACTCAGCCAGCTGCTCACCTCCAAACACAGGCCCGCTCAATATCGGGCCCACCTACTCCCACCAAAGATCACCCCTTTACGTAGCACTAAGAGCAAATTAGACGTTAAGAGGTCCGAGGGCCCGGCCCGAGCCGTTTCTAAGGTGGAAGAGAAGGAGCTGAGAGGGACTGCGATTCAGAGAAACCAGGGAGGAAGTCACGCTCTAGACCTTGACTCAGTGCCCCTGCTGTCACCTCTTACCTTAGACCTAGAGAGCTGGGTTAGCCAGTCAGACCCGGGGCTAGACTTGGGCTTTGGACTAGAGCTGGGGTGGCCGAACCTTGAGGGCTATGGGGAGGATGTTGACCATGATGATGATGATGATGGTGTTGTTGATGATGATGATGACCATGTCATGGGAAGCCCTGCAGCGGTGCTCTCACAGGGGCCGCCAAGCCCACTCCTCCCAGACACTAGCATTGCAGAGCCCACCCCTCCCTGCATCATAGAAGGGCAAGGGCACCCACACAGGCAGGCACTCAGCGAGCACCCCGATGACCAGGGCCACCCGTTGTTAGGTAATCATGACTGCATCCCCCCCACTGGCCTTATCTCTGCTCTCTCTTCTCCCTCTCCTGCTCTAACCACTTCCCAGTTTGATTTCACGACTAACCCCTACTCTAATTTGAATCTAACAGTCATTCCGAGGGCATAAACAACAATGACAGCCTGCTCGCCAACGCTTTTTTTTGCTAGTCCCAGAGGCACTCTTTTCAATTTAAAGAGAGTGAAATTCTTAAAAAAAAAAAAAAAAAAAAAAGAAGGGGGTGGGAAAAGGGGGGTGAGCCTTGTCTTGCTACTGTACGTCTTGTATTCACAAAGTCGATCCCTTGAACGATCTTTGGCTGATTGAGCTGAGTGTGCTGAAGTGTACATTTAGACTCAGAGCCCAGGTGCTGCTCTTTAGCGTCGTGCTACTAAAGCCACATTCTGTTAGCTGGAGCACAAGTCGGCCAGAGCCTCAGGCAACTGCACAAGCTTCCTTGACTCTCCTTTCTTCCTTCTTTTTTCCCCCCCTCCTGTGCTGTTGGTGCATGCCATTATGACTTCACTGTCGAGGGAGGGGCTCACCCACTGTCATGTGTCTTGTTTGTGGCATCGTCTCTGTATGTCTTTATTCCATTTCGATCTGTTTGTTGTCTTGAGCGCGGTCTGTCTGTGTCTAGACACCTGTGAAACATGCACCATCACTTCATCCTGCCTCACAGAGTGAACAGTCTATCCTAAGAGAGTAAATTGTTAAAATGGGGTCAATCTAAAAAGATATGCTTTGTAAAAGTAGTGTCCACAGAAATACTTTCTAACCGGGGATGGGTGTTTTTTTTTTTTTTTTTTTTTTTTTTTTGTAGTTGTAGAATTGCATTTGTTGAGCCAATTTGGGATTAACTGTTGCAGAATGTGGACTTGTTCTCTTCTGCCGTGATTGTTATACGTAGATCAATAATTACCCGTGCTCCTTTGTGTTCTGCAGCCAAACCAACCACCTTGCCACTTCCTTTGACCCCAGAGTCTCCAAAGTAAGTGTGAGAAGTTTTTCCACGTTATTCTAGGCAACAAGAAATAAAAAAAAAAAAAGAGCAAGATGAAACTACAAAGACAAAACCAAAGAAAACTAAATAGACTTGAATCCAAGTTGAGGCATTTTTGTGACTCATTTCCATTTCTTAGTTCATTGAAGCACTCGGTCCTGCTTCCGCTTGAGAAGTAAAATGCTGTACTTGTTGTTTTTTTTGTCTTCCAGTGACCACAAGGGATCCCCGCTTGAGAACAAAACCATTGAACGCACATTAAGTGTGGAGATTGCTGGAACCCCAGGTACGTTTGAGATTATTTAAAACGTGTGCTTTTATTAGGAACCATTAGGCCACTGCTAATTCTCTCTGCAGCTGTTAACGGGTTAAACTAGTCCTCAGTTCCATCGCAGTTCAGAGTTCAAGGTGAAGGCATGGGAGATCACGTTTATGTGCCTGGGTATTGATTAGGCTTTCCAATCTCTTCAGGGTTTATTAGCAAACCCCTCCCCTTCCTTCCCCACTCCCCTCCTTTGTTACCGAAGAGTTAATATCTATCAGATCCTAATGCTCTCTAGCAGGTGACTTGGCCCACACATCAAGAGAAAATTGAAATGGCTGTATTAATTAGTTTTAGTATGAGTCAATTTTGTCTTCCATTCTTGAATCACTGTACATTCAGGCAGCTAGATCAATGTTAAGGTTCCCATGCAAAAGTTGCAGTTTAATAAGTAATACCAGCGTGGTTATAAAGATCATCCGTATGTGTTTAAAGAACGTTAGGAAATCTACAACATTGAGGTTCGTCTTTATCTAGTGAATTGCGTTAATAATCACCCAACGATTACGTTTAATAATCTGATCTTAATATAAATATAATCTCTGCCCTTTAGCCGCTCACAGAGTGTGATGTTCCATAGTTTTGGGTATTCATTTACCAGCAGAGGAAATTATCTCCATGCAAACCTCTTGTTCTACTTAACCCTTGCAGGGGAAGGAAAGTCAAATCCCAAGTGGTGTCCCACTCCTCTGTCCTTGTGACTCTCGTTGAAGTGTCGCGTAACCCTTTTGTGTAGATAAGCTCTCATTGTCAAAGGGGGGGGGGCGCCTGTTGAGACTTAAAGAAGGGGCAGACTCCTTGAGCTATGGGGCAATCATGCCCAGTTAATATTTCTTCCCGTTTTACTGCACATGGGCGAGCCCGTTGACCTGTGGACAAATCTCGGTGTCCGTTCTGTTCCACCGCATCCGTTTTTTTTTTTTTTACAAGCGCGGTCAAACAAAGCCCTTCACCTGACTTCCCCGTCCTGTGCAAATTTAGGATTGAATATTAGCAGGAAAGTCATTAGTCCAGAAAGCTCTGGGTTACTGAGCCCCTTTCCTACTTAGAGATTAGCTTTTGAGTCTCATGCTCTGTGAGACAGATGGATATAGATCCCGGTAATCGGAGGTGTAAGCTTTTGGGTTTGGAGTTAAACGTCCTTCGCGGAGTTCGACTGACGCTCCGCTACAAGAGAGAAAATGGTGGCGTTGCTGATAATCAGATGAAAGTTAACCAGCTTGGGCGAGTCCACTTTCAGAGCAGATTAACGACACTCTGATGGAATTTTCCACGAGCCGCTTCCCGCACCTTATTGTTTTATTCCTTTATGACGAGTTGTAGTAGTGGCGGTTATTGCTATAATGTCTGTTTAATCACCGGAGCCTGTTCATGTTGTATCCAACCGTTGCCCAATGGTAAATAAGAGCGATGTCTGGACGGCTCGTTTTCTTGACCCGTCTCAGAGACGTACGGTAAAAGGCTACACGAGGCGGCGAGGCCCCCTGGGATCTGACTGTTCAGGCCTAATCTCTGCCAAGCTAATAGATTTACCCTGCGCTGCTGTGTTGTCTTTAATTACTGTATCTCATGACACAGAGGTGGTCTGTGTGTTGCTATTTGCATAGCTTACTGCCGGATCAACTCTTTAAGCCCGGAGTTGTTATTCGCTCCGAGGTCTCCCCGTAATTTACAGCTGAGCGAGAAAAATGATTATAAAACCCTCCCCTCGCCTCCCATGTCGCTCAGTCGTTCCGTCGTTTTCTCTCCGGTGCGTGCATGATTGGTGATCCTGTCTGCGCGTCGTCCATCACCAGCAAGTTTGACTGAGAGGCACATATTTATCCAATTCTGATTTATTTCACCCCCCGTTGCTAATGGCTCCTAGTTTATGACCCCGTGCGCGCATTGTTTTGGACAGATGGCGTTTCATTGGCGAAACAACTTCTTCAGGCATTGTGTAGCACCCCCCCCCCTTTCTCCCTGCCATTTAAATAAATGCCGTAATACACGTCTGTCTCCCTCTCAGTTTGACCAATTGCAGCCTTGCTACACGTTCAGATAATGAGCAGGTTGATAAACCGTTTGATCAGGCACTCCAAATACAAGTGATTTCAGAAACGCACACATTTATGTATCAGGCTCTCGCGCTCTCTCTGCTGCCAAGCTGTCGTTCCGCCGCATATCCTAACGCTGGATTTGATACTAATAGCTGTCATTTGGTGCAATTCGCCGGCAAGAAGGAAGAATGATGTGTATTATAGGAACGGCAAAGAAGAGGTGAGAGTGTAGGTGTTTCAAAGTGCCTGAGTTCGACTCCAGCGAGAGGCTGTTAGTGACGAGTGCGCCTGTGTGTGTGTGTGTGTGGCGGGGAGGTGGCGCGCACATTTGTTTGAGACAGGAATCGGGAAAAAAAGACGCAGAGAAAGGGGGAAACGGAGATTGATCCGAGGGGGGAGACGGCAGACGGCAGGAGAGGAAAGGACGGAATAGTAGACTTAACCGAAGGGAGAAAAAAAAAAGAGGAAAAGAAAAAGACTAGAGGAGGAATGGGAGAATGAGAGTAATGGCGGCGGCTGTTTGTGTGAGTGCATTAACAATGCTATAAAGTGGGCTCATCTCAGGACTTCCCATATAACTGCCATCTGTCTGGCTGTAAATCTGTAGGAGGCGAGGGAAGAGATGGCAGGGTGTGGGGCACAAGCAGTAGGAACATGCCATCTGAGAAGAACGTCAACCTATTACCAGCACTTCCTATCCTTCCATATAACACAGCAGCCATAACCACCAGGATGCTTTCACGTATATTGGGAGGGAGCGACGTTTAGTGTCTTGCTACATTGTTGCACGCAAAATGCAAATGGTGCCGGATCCTCTTGAAACATGCACCAAAGCGTTGTTCATCCAGCCTGATAGGAAAAAAATTGGGGGTTTTTGGGTTTTATTCTGATGAATTGGCTGTTGTCCCGTGCAGGCGGAGATATGATACATTCGCTTAATTTTTTTTTTTTCATGAGATGCATTACGTTTGTCCTCTGCAGGGTTACGTGTTCTGTTTTTCTTTTCATGGAAAGAGATCTTTTCAAGGTCAGAGAGGAGGAGAGCGGCAAGTCATCCGTATTACGGCGCCGCCGTATTAAGTTACACCAAGCATTACATTAATCTGTCAAGATTGCAATAAAATAGAGATCAGGATTAGGCCAAGTGAAAGTGAATATTTTAATCAGGCATGTATCTGTGTCCACTGTCCATAAACTGACCCGGGAGTTTATAGAGGAGCGAGGGTAGAGGGGAGATACACGTGGGAGGTCTGCATTATGGTCCTATTTTCATTTTTACTGCCCCCGCCCAACCTCTGTCTCTTTCCTTCTCGTGCAGGTCTGACACCACCTACCACGCCCCCACACAAAGCCAGTCAAGAGAATCCTTTCAAAGCATCTCTCAAAACCAAGTTGTCTTCATGTTCCTCCTCGGCCTTGACATGCAAAAGAGCCAGGCTGAGTGAGTTGGGCCCCGGCGCTCTGGCCCCGGCCCCAGGTGCCTCAGGCGGGGGCCCCAGCAGGAAGGGCCCCGAACAGACTGAGCTTTACGCCCAGCTGAGCAAAGCGTCCACCACCCTCCCTTACTCCGTCGCTCAGCACACAGTAAGGGGTGGCCTTGAGGAGCATTGCAGTGCTGGCAGCAGCAAGAGGGCCACGCCCCGTCGCTACAGTGACCATGACTATTGCCAGGCGTCAGCCGGCGCCAAGAAGGACGGGGGCACTGCAGCCGCTGTTACCGTGACTCCAGCCGTGGAAATGACATTCACCTCAGGTGCCACCGCTGCTCCCGTTCCCGCTGAGGGCAAGGCGGAGAACAGGCATGTGGAATGTAAGGACTCAGCCATGCCACCATCCTCTTCATCGTCTTCTCGTTCGCCATCGTCAGCTTCACCCGGCCCTTTGGCTAAGCGGCAGAGTCTGGCCGCCGCACAAGGAGAAGAAGAAGAAGTAGCGGCCCGCGTCAGGTGTTTAGGGGAGCAGACCCTTACGCACACCACTCAGACCCCCCCACAAGAGCCCACTACCGACAGGGACCAACAACATTCTTCTGCCACCAGCCGGAAGCTCCTGTGCGACAAGGAAATCAGAGCAGAACTCAACAAGCACTTTGGCCACCCCTTAAAAGCCCTCTATAGCCAGGGCGGCCAGGAGAGAGAACCAAGCAGCAAACCGAACAAGGCTACAACCCCTCAGTCCCTCGAGGGGGGAGAGGACGACTCCTCCCAGAGGCAGCCTGGCTCCAGCTACCTGCACCCAGGGTTTCTGCCCTTCCACGACGAGCTAGAGCTGGGTGAGGGCCGCGAGAATCGCTTCCTCTATCCTTGGGAGGGCACCCCTCTGGACCTACTTTTTGACTGCTCCCCCTGCTCTCCCTCCTGTTCCCCACCATCCAGCTGCTCCCCTTCACGAGGCTCCGTCTCCCCACCCTCCTCCCTCCTCCTGTCACCCAGCAGACACTTCTGCTGGACCAGCGGCGGGTCCCGCTCCCGTTCCCGTTCTCACTCTGGCTCCCGCAGCTCCTCCTCGCGCCACCGCAGGCGCTCCCTCTCCAGTTCACCTGACAGACGCCCCTCCTCCTGGTAAGATATCCCCCCACGCACACACACCACACCACACTTTGGGTTAAACCTCAGCTGCTCCCCAGGTAATGCAGTTTAAACAGGGCTCGACGCTGGCAGGGGGTCAAGCTTAGGAGTGTAAAACAGGGCTGATCGGCCGTCGGAGCTGGTGGAAGGCAGGATAGGCCCTGCAGACTCAGAGGCGGGATTTATGGTCCATACAAACTGCGTGTCGGATGATCATGTAGCATCAGAATATCCCTCTCTGCTGGATAGGTAGCTTTATTTGTTGCCATTATCTTAAGTTCTCGGAAAACAACAATCCAACGTCGACGCTCACTTCACATTGTCACGTAGGAAAATGCGCGCCATTGTTCTCTTTTTTTTTAAGCTGTTGTCACCCCTCATCACCTGCTACTGCCAGTCGTCTTTTAACTCTCGCTTGGGGGGTGATTGCTGAGAAGTTTTCAGGGAGCACACGTTAAGAGCTGGTTCTGGGGGACCTGTAGAAGGACCTCTTGACCTCCTGTCCGCTGTCCTGTGCTGGAATGAATTCTGACTAAATTGTCTTGAGTAGTTACTAACTAACCAACCAAATCAAACCACGTGACTCTCAGATCTGAACTGACACCGGGGACAAAAGATTGGTTGAAAGATCCAGTCTCCCTAAACACACAATGGACCAAAAAGAAAGAAAAAAAAAAAAACACAGAACATAAAAGGTGCCAGAGGCGCTGGACTTTTGAACAGTATGAGTTTTCATCTCTAGGCAGGGAGTTTTATTTGAGTGTCTTTCTAACACTCGCTCCCTCCTCACCCGCTCCCTTGCTTGCTCCCACTTTTTTGTTTGATGCCGGGGCTATTGTTTTAAGCGGCAGCTGTTGTTTTTACTGAGTGGCAAACCCTCCTCTTTTACATCCCCAGAGATGAAAGCCAAATCCAGTCTGTGGGAATGTAGTCTGAAAACCCCTCTATAAAAAGAATCATATCATCACAGCCCTCTGTGAGAACTACATTTCCCATGCTTCCCTTTGATCAGAACCAGGGGGGGGGGCTTCTGTTGGGTTTTTTTTGGTGGAAGAACAGAGGCAAACCGTCGTCACCGCGAAGGATGTGGATAAATTCTGTTTGTCAGTAGTAGTTTATTGAGTGCCTGGCAGTGTTGGACTCCACTGCAGTGACTCAGTTTGTTTGCATGATTACCGAAAGGTCATTTCCCTCCACAGAGCCAATGGAATCACTTTACTCTGTTCAGGCCCCTTGTTCTTCGCTCCACACCAACTTGCTCGCAAATTTTTACAGTAATATTCTCAAGGCGTCCGATCAAAATCTGACATCGACGTGCTTCGCGGAAATAGCGAACAGGGATCGGAGTTTGAACACGACACGTCAGGAAGCTTGTTACACTTTCATGCAAGGAGGAGGATTTCAGCAAAATAATTCTCAAAATCCCTCCTCTGCGTTTTAAGTTCCACAGCTTAAGATGCTCGATCTTTCCAAA
Source organism: Mugil cephalus (assembly GCF_022458985.1). Taxonomy (NCBI): domain Eukaryota; kingdom Metazoa; phylum Chordata; class Actinopteri; order Mugiliformes; family Mugilidae; genus Mugil; species Mugil cephalus. The sequence goes on from NC_061770.1 coordinate 41,608,546, forward strand.
CTGGCATTCCTTTGCTTCACTGAGCTTCCCAAAACTTCTCCCCTTCCATTATTCAGGTCTTCCTCCTTCAGCAGCGATTCAATAATTAAGCACCGGCAGCTCAAGGAGCGGAGGGGGTACAAGCTCCACAGTCAGGCCACTAAGGTCTTAACTATTGACCACTTCTTCATACAACATAGATAATCGGTGCATGTACATCACGTCAGCTCAGGTGTATAAAAATCCTCTGCAGCACATGATGCACATTTTCTTTGAGTTAGATCAGGACGAGGCAAGGAGAATGTGTAATGCTTTTGTCTGGAGTGAACCAGGTTTTGCTCATTTTAATGGGTTTTGTGTATATGCAAAAAGAAAAAAGAAAAAAAGAAAAAATGGAACCAATTAATCATGTTGTCACGAGTTTGTAGCAGTCAACATTATACAGTACAACGCTTTAGTTTGTATGAGATGAACTGCATTATGTGTTGCCCAAATAATAATAATAATTTGATATTTAACATTGTTCTGTTTTTCCCCTCAGGTCTCGTCACAACTCAGATTTGAATGCTTTTCGTTCCAGGCCTCACAAGAGCCCCCACCCTCAGTCTCGCTCTCCTCTCAGCCGCAGGCCAAGGTGATTGTTTTAAATGAATTATTTAACCTCTAATTTGCTATGTGTCATTAACCTTTGTTTTTCGTCGCATTCCTCGGCTTAGGACAAATGTTAGTTCTTAGAAACTGCCGGGCAGAAATCGCGGTGAAGACGGATGCATCTGAAAAGAAAGGCGAACGCGCTCGCTGCTCGGAATCCGTTTGGTTTCTCCGCGATTCCCTTTTTTCGTGGCAAGGCCTCGCCACGGTTCCCCATCGACACGGGGGGGCCCCGTGACAAACATTCAGGGCAAATATGTTTAATTGATCAGGTTTTATTAGAGTAGTGACAAAAGAATCCCAAATCGCACATCCGATTGCACATTCTCATGAGCTGACGCCCCCCGGTCGCATAATGACGTTTGTTCAACTCGGCGCCTCTGTAGTTTTCCACCAGCCACTGCAGAGGGGACCATTTCATATGCAGAGAAGTACTGGCACAGTGCAGAAAGAGAGAGAAAGAGAGGCTGACACCATCTCGGCGCTCCGAGCTGATTTGGCACCCACGTGCCTAATGACACCCGACAAGGCAGAGAGTCACTCATCAGTCGAAAACTTAACAGACACGTCTTGTGCCGGTCCGTGGTGGGGGAGAAAGTTGCACTTTCCCTCTTGATGAAGCCCTAACTAAGCAGAAAGTAATGACATGTGAAGTTGTGCTGACAGTCGCAGCTGTCTGGCTCCCCGACCGCGCTTGCTCGCCGGCGCTCCCGCAGGCCTTGCGGGGCTTCGTAATCATTGCGATGGTGAAAAGACGCCTTATTAACATGTCCATCTCCTTTCCTTCTCAACCATCAGTGGTTAGGGAACGAGGGGACTAGTCCTTGGCAAATACCCGCAATTGTTCTTCACGGGCATCAAGTGGAAGAGCACACGCGGGGGAGGGGGACGAAGCAGGGCCCTGACGAGATGTGTGCGTTTTTTTTTCTCTCACAGGTATGACAGCTACGAGGAGTACCAGCATGAGAGGCTGAAGAGGGAGGAGCACCGCCGGGACTACGAGAAGCGGGAGTTTGAAAGGGCCGAGCAGAGGGAGAGGCAAAGGCAAAAAGCAATAGTGAGTCAACCGCCTTCACATTACCTCCGCCGCGCTTGACTTTGCGTCTTCCCGCGCCGCCTCCGATAAAAAGGCCGCGTGTAATCACTGCTGTGGCACAACACACAGAGAAACCTCCCACAGACACACACTGATTGCTTCGGATGAGACAGCCTCCAGCCCAGCGCCATGTGTCTCTCCGCCGAGAGAACACATACAAACTGAGTTCCTGAATGATTCAGGCGACAGGCCCTTCCTCTTTATCTCTGGGTTGTGTATTTTTAACGTCTCTGTCGTCTGGAAACGCTGTCGACTCTTATTAATCACACCACAGGGGTAAAATAGTGGAAAACAGAAACTAGGAGAGCAAGGAGGGGAGCGGATGAGGAAAAGAAATGGCCACCGACTCCGATGAGAATCTTTTCTCCCCTTTTCCTGTATCTGTTTCCAAATTCAGACGGATGCAGTGACTATCACATTTCTCTCTTATCTCCGCTCTCCTTGTCTCAGCGTGAAATTACTCAGGTTTCCAGCAGGGTAACGCCACTACCCCCCGTTGATAAAGCACACATTAAATGATGCAGTAATGCAAACGTTGCTTGGCATGCACAGGTTTTCAACAAATAATTACGAGCAGCAAAGCCAGGGCTGTCAAACAAGGATTGGGAGGCGAGCAATGTGAAAGCGTGTCCGTCTATCTGTCTCCTTTTTTTTTTTTTTTTGTTTGCATGTCCCTTTCCTTTTTGCGCACACACACACACACACGGGCAGCCCTCAGGGTGCCATCGGGAAAAGACCACATATTTATCAGTTGTCAGCAACTAAAGCTCTAATTCAGCAGTACTTTTTTTGTCTCAAAAAATACGTAAGCATTAAAGACAGTGGAAAAAAGCGTGAGCAGTGCTCTGTAGTTAATTTCTGTCTCTCTCAGCTATATGTCAAATGAGCATAGATGAACTTTGAGTTTAGCACCAGGCAGCTGATTTACATACGTGTTACTACTACCCTCAAGACAGCGCACGAAATTCCAAGAGGCCTCAATGGACTCGCCCCAGTAATGGCAAGTAAATGAATGAATAAATAAATAATACTAGTGATACACTGTAGCCCCAGGCCTCAACTGTATTATATGATTAGCAGATGCAATTAAACTACTCAAAAGCTATAATTGCAGCCTGGCGCAGTTTGTTCCTAAATTATTCCACTGTGACCCCCCTGTCCTTTGAGGTTCAAGGAAATCCATATTTTTTTGCCCCGTGGCTCACTGCTGCCGCGCTTAATGCTCCCTTTCTCTTGGGTACAAATACCCGTATAATATTAACCGACCTCTCGTTTCGCAACGGCGTTTGCTGCGTCTTCTGACTCCCGTGCAAGGAAAGAAAGAAAGAAAGAAAGAGAGAAACGGGCCTCTGTGATATATAGCTGAGTCACCCCACAGCTTTATATTTAGACTCCACCAAAGAAGAAGAAGAAGAAGGAGCAGCCCCCTGAACTTAAGACATGGCATCATTTGATAAAAATCACTCTGCCTCTGGTTGATGAGTTGCAGAGAGAAAGAGGAATTGTAGCGCCGAGGCAAATTGAAGGCGCTTCCGAACTGCAAATCAATCAGATAAAAAAAAAAAAAAAAAAAAAAAAAAAAAGAGGAAGCGAGCCGAACCAATCACAGAGGAACACAACAGGCAGACGGGGGACAGAAACGGGGGCCCGGAGTCGGCAGCGGCGGCGGCAGTATCCACAGGAGTGATCAAGACCAATTCATTAGGGCTCGGTGAAGAAAGAGAGGGGGAAAGGGAAAAACACTCTCCCCCTTTTAATCTCTTTCCGCCCGCTCTGTCTTTTTCTCTTAACGAGCAGGAGGAGAGACGGGTGGTGTACGTGGGGCGACTGAGGTCCGACTGCACCCGGACAGAGTTGAAGCGCCGCTTTGAAGTCTTCGGCGAAATAGAAGAATGCGCAGTGAACTTGAGGGACGACGGGTAAGGCCCTAGGATTTTCTGTGCATGTGTGTGCTCATATCTGTGGCCTGGCATTAGCGTGGGGGGGGTGCAGGAGATTTATCTGAGCTTTGATAATCTCTTGATTGGACAAAGTTCTACTGTAACTTCTGAACTTAGAGCAACTCAAGCAGTGGCAGTTTTTTGTCTGCATTCTCAGAGCGTCTCCTAATCCATCGACGCCCAGGCGTACAGAGCCCCAAAGATACACCTCTATCGATTCTCTTTTGCATATAAATAGCGTGATGTTCAGTCATTGTTGCCCCACAGCAACATCCTGACGTATCGCTTTCTATTTTTGACCAGGGACAATTTCGGCTTCATCACGTACCGCTACACCTGTGACGCCTTTGCCGCCCTTGAGAACGGACACACCTTACGCAGGTCAAACGAGCCGCAGTTCGAGCTGTGCTTCGGCGGACAAAAGCAGTTCTGCAAATCGCATTACACAGACTTGGGTAAGTGCGGCTTTGTTTGTTCTCTCCGTCAGCCCCCTGCGGTCGTGTGCAGCGTATATGGCTCAGAAGACTGTCAGTGAAAAGAAAGAAAGGGACAGGGAGGAATAAGACATCACAGTAAAGCCGTGGGTGATGCTTCCAGATGGAAACATACCCGCGTCTGTGTTGACGACAAATCCTGCAGCCTTGAATGTGCCCGGTAGACATTTGTGGCCCTAGAGGGCGAACCCTAACCCTAACCCTAACCCTAACCCTAGGGGTTCAGGGGTCAGGCTGAGATCATGCTAAGAATAAAGCGCCTGCTTGGAGCTGTGGCATCTTAAGGAGAACTAGTCAGACTCCATTAGCCATGTAGACACGGGATGCTTGTTTCTCCTTCGTTGATATGGAAAGCAAGACGTCAGGGGGAACAGTAAGCGCAGCTTAAAAGCACTCCGCTCAGCTGTGCAGACGGTGTGTTTTTTCTGCGCCGGTGGATGTTCGCGCGTGGGTGTGGGAATCACTTTGAGAGCATGAGTAAGAGGAGGTAGCAGGAGTGGAGGTGGAATTACAAAGGAAAAAGGCGGCGTGGAGGAAAGACAAGAAAGGGGATGAGGTAAAGAAGAGGGCATCGGGAGCAAGGTTAAGTCCCTGCCACACCCTCCCTCTCTCCGGAGTCCCATCTGTTGCCAGCTGTTGTGGCGCCGGCGCGGCTCATTTACATATAGGCGGGCCGACGGGAGCGCGCTACCTGCTTGCGCCAGCGCTCACCTGCTCCTCTCCCTCCGCGTGTACGGGGTTTCGTGGCAGCGTCGCAGCATTCATCTGTTATTCCTGACAGTAAACATGCTTCTCTGCTGGTCATAAATCTCAAACAGAAATCTGAATTGGAATGAATGCAGCAGAAGGTTGAATGACGCATTTGATAAATAATGCAGGCCATCAGTGAAATCAAGGCCTTTTCTTATGCCACGGCGCCTTCTGTTTTGACACGTGAAGAAAGGGCTTTCTTCTCGTCTGTTGGCGTCGCCGCGACGAAGGTGGTGACAGTTCGGTCGCCATACTGAAACTTGGTGCAATACGTCTTAATAAGTGTTTATTTATTTGAAGCGGTGGGCGCGTGCGGTCAGAAATGTAAGAAGCACTGCTGCGAGAGGGTCAACGGGTCACGGTGGAGAAAAATAGCACTCTTCTCAACAAGCGAAGACGCTAATATACACTTTCAAAGCACTTGCCTCGAAGCCGCCAGCCTTTTAAAGGAGTACACGACACACAGAAACAGTTGCTAATCCTAAAGCCTTAAGGATAGACATTATACAGAGATTGACTAATCAGTCTACTGAAATGGAAAGCCCTTCACTCTGCCTCCTCTTTGTCAGGAACGGGCTATTTTGGTCGCCCCCATATTGATAGCGCAGGATAAAGAGGCTGAAAGAAAGGGAGAATCTTTTAATAGTGAGGTATCCAAACCTCTTCCTATCCTTTTTTTTTTTTTTGCCTTTCAGAGACACTGGCCATTAGTTTTAAGTAGAGCACCTGAGTATTTTTCATCCCTCAAGGTGTGCACCGTGACACAATGCAGCCCTTGGCCATCGCATTAGATCACAACCGTCGTCTCCGGGCTGCCATGGTCATTCCCATTTCTCAAAGCCGCTGCTGGGCCCTTTGGGGGCCCCATTTGTGAAGCTGTCTGTTGGCGCAGATAAGATACTCTTTATGTATTATCAGGTTGATCAAGAAAAACAGGACATAAGAGAGACGGATGGACAGGAGGTTTCATAGCTGTTGAAAAAAAAAGGAATGAACTAGGAAAAAAAAAAAAAAAGCCCTTTCTCCTACCTTTGCAGTCTCACTTCTATGGTGGGTTCTGACAGAAACATGCAGTAATAGAACATTTTTCAACCATTTCCTGCATCCGGCACTTTAAGTCTGACTCAGGGTATATATATATATATATATATATATATGGTTGCGTATTTTTTGTCAATTATGGAAATTTTTTAGCCGTAGTGTTAAAGACAGGGAGCGAAGTTTCTTTTCCAGGAAGATGCAGCCGTGAAAACTCTTAACTGCACAGAAACCATCAGCTTAACACGCCGGCCACGCATGGCCGAGCAATAATGGTGTAAAGGCTGAATATTCTCTGAGCTCTGACCGCGCGGCCCTCTGAGAATACAGAGGTGAACCTTTTGTTTCTTGCTCGTTTTCACAGAAACGGTGCCCTGCTCAACACTAACCACAGCCCTGTTTGCCTCCCCCCCCTCCCTCCCCTCAGACTCCCACTCGGACGACTTTGATCCAGCCTCCACAAAAAGCAAGTACGACTCCATGGATTTTGACAGCTTGCTGAGGGAGGCCCAGCGCAGCCTGAGAAGGTAACCAGTTCAGTGGCACCTGCCGTCTGTCACAAAGAGGGACTTCTGATACCTCACTGTTGTCTCTCGCTCCTTTGACGACGAGACTACCAGAAGTTTTACAATCTGTCATAGAGTATATAAGAATAAGTCTATAGACCTATATCAATATAAATGAATATATCAAAAATAAAGTTTACATGAACATAGCTGCTGAAGAGCTGGGAAGAGACATTCTGGGAAAGCCAGTGAACCCTCAGAATCTGGTGCACGGGTTTGGTGCACTCCACTGCTGTACAACCATCAGCGAAAGACGAAGAGAACAAAAACTCAAGATTTTTTTTCTTTTCCTCTCCAAGCACTACAGTCCCCACAATTCTTTTTTTTTTGTTTTGTTTCTGGGGAGGGGGGGTTGAAAACATGCAGCTTGTTCGGCCAGATTTAGTTTTCTTCTGCTGTTGATTGTCTTTTTTTTTTGTTCTTTCTTTCTTTTTAAATCTGGTGTTTGGATTTGGTGTTACATGAAGAGGGAATTGTATCTTGGAGGTAAAATTCTCAAGGTAACATTGTCGTCTACGTTTTCAGGGGAAATGTGGCCGTGTATTTACAAATGCTATAAAAAGGAATATTTTTATTTTGTGTACATACGGAAGTTCTTTATTTGTTACAGCTATGCACTGTAAAACGCAGCCTTTTTTTAAAATGAGGAGAAAATTTCTTAATTCAGAATGTCGAAATCTGTAGTAAATACAATACTGTAAGACATATTGTACAGCTACATGATGTTTAGGAGACATGACATGATTGTAAAAAGATTTAAGAAGAAAAAAATAACGTCTGATTGCTCATTTTGAGGGAGCATGTGAACAAATGTCCTTTTTTTAAGTTATTTTGTTGGGGGGGGGACTAAAAAAAATGTCAAAACCATGTATAGTTTTCTCTGTTTATAAAGTTTCTCAATCAGTGTTTTTTGCTTATACAACCAGTGTAAAATGCATTTTTAACGTGTTTTTCATGATTGTAAAAAAAAAAGTACCCCATTTTTTATTAATTATTTCTGAAGCAATCAGTATATATATATGTATGTATATATATGTATGTGTACATATATATATATATTTTCATTTTGATTTCAATGCTTTGTACGTTCTTGTTTGATTACCTTAGAGAGAAAACCGCTTTCAAATCTTTTCAATCACTACAAACACATATTTATCTATTTATTTTAATATCTGAATCAGAAGTATTTATGGACTCCATTTCACATGGCGTACCTCATGAAAATTTATTTGCTATTTATGTTATGTCCTTCGATTTTATCTTATTTTATTATTTTTTTTTGGTTCTGTTATTTAACGTGTAATCACTAGACAGGGTGTACAATAGATGGTTTGGTGGGGTTAATAATATTACCTTCTATGCCTTTCAGAAACAATCAAAACATTCAGCTTAATCAGTCCAGCAGTCAGCTCCTCATCCTTTTAGTACTTTTGTCACATCCGCACCACATGCCGCACCATGTTTTTTTGTTTTGTTTTTTTTCATACAGAACATGAAGCAATAAAATGATTTTGCAGGAATTTTGTTGTACCACTGTAAAACACACGCCCGACGTCGTCGCTCCACTCACGCTTGATTATTATGTCAATGCCAAACAAAAGTTTACAATTTCCTTTTTCCTGAATTTTTTAGAAAATCTTGTATTTGATGTACAAATATATATATATATATATACTACTAATATTATTCACAACAATTACAAGATGATTATTATTATTAATGATAATGATGATGATAATATAAATGAAAGAAGAAAAAAAAACTATATAAAAAGCAATAAATTATTTTTCAGAGTTGTATTTTAGCTCCCACTGTTGTGTGATTTTCGGACTTGACCCATTACCCAGTCGCTGGTAGCTAGGACGACTCCATTCCAGTGTCTTTGGCATCTCGTCACCATGACAACGCGGCCCTCGCCTTGCTCTTCCCTTTAAGATGTAACCCGAGTCTATGTGATTGTAACGCACGCATCACCCTGTGACATCTGTGCAAACGTGACTCTTAACTCCGACCTGTGTGTGCGCGTGTGTGTGTGTGAAAAAAAAAAAGAAGTGTCAAGTTGAAACTGTTTGTTGTGTAGTGCATGGCTATTACAGGATGGCAGCACACGACGCAGCACGTACCACTTTGGATACGTGCTGCCTCCGAGGCTGCCTTAACTGGCACATTTTAAACGACATTCTATAAGCATAGAGAAAACTACTCGACAATGTATCGCATGCCGCACCACTACCCCCCCCACCCTACCCCACCAATCACCCCCACCCCACCCCACTCACAGCCCAGATATCACAGCGCCGTCGACATGACATAAAAGGTAACCTTGCGGTTTCTGGTTCAATTAATATCCCGTTTCTAGCGCCAGCCAAGTAATGAGAGAACCAGCTTCCATCACAGGAAGAGGAAAAAAAAAAAAAAAAAAAAAAAAAAATCTTTTTTTTTTGTATAAAAGCTTTGCTGATCACAGGCTTCCTTTCATGGAGTTTGACTGTGGAGACAAGAAACCGCTAAGTTTTATGATGCAAAGAGGCAAAAATTGGTCGCAGGAAGGATTTCTAAAGGCGATAAAAAAAAAAAAAAAAAAAAACTTCACCTGTGTTTTAAGACATTGATTTGCTTTTTTGCTGTCTGTGTAGCGTTTGGGTAATGGTGTCGTGTCCCATTTGATAGATGTGGCTTTAATCATCGTAATAATAATGATAATAATAATGATAAAAAAAAATGCTTTGTAAATTGCTTAGAGTAGCAATATATTATAACAAGTTATGGTTCAAATTTCAACCCGTGGCGGACTTTTTAAAACGACCTGACCCTACTGAGGACTTTGCCACTGCTTAAACGTTTGTTGGGTAATCATGTTTCTTTTGGAAGGACAATATGTTTATCGGCAAATGTGCGTGTGTCTGTGTGAGTTTGTAAATTTTGGGCTGGTGCGTGTGCGTTTCCGGAAGTGTATGTGTGCGTGTTCATCGGGTTGGGAGGGGGAGGGGGAGGGGGAGGGGGGGTCACTATGGGTTGTTACCTGTTTGTGTCCTATCCACGTTGCCTTCTGCCAAGTCCTTACCAATGCCTTTGTGGTTCTACCTATTGTACGACTTTCTTGTGAATTTTATTTTTTATGTGCAATTCTCATCAGCCTCACCATGCCAATAAAGGGAAATGTGTTTGAAAAAAAAAAAAAACAACAAAAAAAAAAACGGCTCTTTAGTGGCTTCCCTATTATCTTCCTTTCCTTGTGATGAATGTCCCTTCATCAAGCACCATTGTACCGCTTTCATTCGGCGCTGGGGGAACGATTATGATTTGCGCTCCCTCTGATTACTGTGAAGGAGACATCCTTGGAAGTTTCTAAAACGGGGGAGATTCGAAAGTTAGGAAAACAATGCGCGCCGCGAACGCGATAAATTCGTCGTCGTCGTCCCTCTCTCCTGCGCTTACATATCAAAGGACGCGGTGAGGGAGCGGCATGTGGCCCGTCCTCGGCACATCCGCCTCTCTGAAGTCCCCCCGCCTCAATGAAGGAACTCGGCTTAATTCGGAGGCAGCTTTTGCACCTCTTTGAAATTCACATCACCTGGGAGGGAAGCGCCGCGGTCTTTGTCCACAAGTCGACTCCACACGGCGAGTGCGCGAGTTAATTAAAAAGTTAAGGGGAACAATTTCATTAACGCGATGGAGAGCTGTGGCGAGTTGATGGTGTGCTTGATATTCAATGGGGCTTCATTATGACTATAACAGCCGAGCCCCCACTTTTTCTTTAACGCACACACGCGTGCGCGCATTCTAGCCCCGAGAGCCGGGATCACACCGGGAGCTTCCACCATGTCCCCTTTTCTGCTGGTGCAAAAAGAAATATGGGAAGAATGTGCATTAAACTTTAAGGTTGGGGGTCTGATTGTGTTTTTTATTAAGGCCGCTGTTTAGCCCCGGAGAAGAGAGCGGCTGGCTTTCATTTCGGCTTGGCTGCCGCATTACAGCGGGAGGTCTCCTTCTGCTTGCCCTTTCCACAGAATGAAACTGTCCCTGGAAATCTCTGCGCTCCCTGTCGGCCTTTTTTCTCCACCCACCACCCCCCCACCTCTTCTCTTTTCCATCACGATAGGATAGGAAGCCTTCTTCTTTCTTTTTCTTTCTTTTTTTTTTTTTTTATCTGTTATGTGTCTTTTTTATTATTAACCAGTAGATAAGCAGCTATCTCTACTCCAGTTGGAAGTAAGTGGTAGCCTTGGAGATAATGGGGTTTGATGGGGCTTGGGCTCTCTGTGGGACAAACACCGAGGTGTTGCCGCTGAGTTGTGCCGCTCCGTATTTTATTTGGCATCCGGCCGCGGCCGCTGTGTCGGCTGCTGTTGAAATCCTGGAAATGGCACTCATAATACGGCTTTTGTTTCCAGCAATGTGACAAGAAGGTGTAAATGGTTTGGCGGCCCGAGCGGCAGAGAGCAGCCCGAAAATGAAAAGCCTGCACAATTTTGACAGTTCTTTTTTTTTTTCTTCTTCTTCTTCTTTTTTAAGGATATCCTCCTTCTACTGTACTTTTTCCTCGGCCGTCTCAGGATCATGTAAGCAACAAGCCGAGGTGCGGGAGAGAAGCAGCCTCCGATAATAAGATTAGACTACCTGAGACTAGTTAATTAAAGCCTGTGGGGTGGAACATGAGCAATCCTACTGGTAATTTACTGTCGAGAACTCTTTTCTCCCTCTCTCTTTTTCTTTTTTCTTTTTTTTTTTTTAAACTCTCAGCCTGAGCGCGAGATGTATCACGAGAACAAATTTCCCTGCTGCATGAATAGACAACGACTGACATTGAAGCATTTATCACAGATTCTATCACAATAATTAAAGTGAGCTGACACTGATTATCTGCGACTAAAAGGCTGGCAGAGAGAATAACAACAAGATTAAAGTGTGCCAAAGACTAGGAGGGATTAGGGGAGCTATTGGCAATGACAGAGCGACATCAAAGAAGCGACGCCAGGATGTGACGCCGGTTTCTCGCATCTAGTGTCCCTCCAAGGTTCGTCTCTGCTCAGTCCCCCAAACTCCCTCTTTCTGTTTCTCTCGTGGTCTTTTTTCACATAAGCTGAGTGTGTCGTATTATTAATCTGTTGCCAGGCAGAAGTCGGCGCCGCTGGAGTTCTCATCTGAAGAAAAATCAACTTTGAACATTTTGAAGCGCCGCGCCATCACGACCGAAATTGCTCCAGGCGAGAGGCTGTTATTCCAATCAGGCTGTACGTACAAATATAGGACAGTCGGTTAGGTCTTATGGCCCGCGATGTTCTCTTTCAGCAGTCGTATGACCCATCGGCTCTTAATTTGATCATCAAGACAAACAAACAGCTCCCGCGGCAGTTGTCCGGACCCATCGTCTTGTGCGAAAGTGTGCGTTTGCTTCCAATCATTTTCTGAAAATGGCCTTTGATGAATCGAAACACAATGAAGCACAAGATGTTGCTTGGCTTTCAATTATTGAAACGCTCCTTTGTTAGCACCATTTTTTTATTTTTTTTTCCTACAAGCCTTCTATCGTATGCCACCTTATGGGAAAGATAATGACAGTGCTATTAAAATCGCAATCTCCCTATCCAGCGTTCTAGTTTCAGCAGTTTTTGCTGTTAAAGAGTAATGAGGAACAGAAGGACAGTATTCTTCTTCCCCCCAAACTATCAACTTTGGGGACTGAATGTATTCTTCGCTAGATAATTAATGGCTACAGACAAATGGTGGTTGATTGAGCGACTCATCCCTCTATTTTCAATCACCATCTGCTGTGTGTTGCTGGCAAAAAACAATGTTAATTACCTCGAGTGTACCCAAGACGTGGCATATTAATTAGAAAAACAAAAAAGGGAAACCTAAAAGATTCCAGTGTTTTGTAACGTTGCGCGACTCTTCGCGTAGATTCCATTGACGGATTAGCGCGGAGAATTAGGTCCAGAAGGCAATCATTTGGTAATTTGGCCTTTTTGATCCCCCACCAAGGATCAGCGTTGCCTTGACGCACGTGTGTTTACCTGCTTCCTGAGCCTCGAGGCCATGGCAGGCCTTTAAGAACGCTGGGGCTGGCAACTCTCTCCGCTACACAGAAGGGACATCAGCAGAAAGATGAATCTCCACTGTGACCGCGGGGACAGCCAGCTGACAGAGAGCGTTAGGGCTCCGGATGCAGACGGCCGGGGCTTTTTCAGCGTGCGCATCACCTGACCAAAATAGGAAGATGGAGAGAGAGAGAGAGGGAAAAAAAAAAAAAAAAGGGACGAGGCTGGACTGACTTGATGTGACAGGGCTGCGCGATGGCGCTCTTTGGGCACCCTGCGGACACTTGCGTCCCAGACTCCCGAGCGTGCAGGTGGCGGGAGCGGATCCCCGACGGGCCCGGCTAACGCGGCGCCGTCGCTAACGAGCCGAAGTAGAGAGCAGCATGTAAATGCGATGATGTGAGCGGCGTATCATCGGTAATTATTTGGCAATCATGGAATAGCATCAATAACAATTAGCATAATTTTCATGACTTTAGCACTTAATGACTTCATTCAAAATACTGACAAATCAAATCTGCTTATTTCCTTCATATAAATAGGTCATTTGCAGTCTGTTAAGACTAGATTGAGGACATCAAGCAGTGCAAATAAAAAAAAAAAAAACTAGCATGAGACTTGCATTGCTAAATGACTCACACAAGTAAGTAGCTCTTAAGAACGGCGGATCTGAAATGCCCTTGTCTGGCTATTACCTCTGGAGTTTAGAGGCATGAAGAGGTGACATCTTTTTCCACTGGAAGAAACAAATGATTCATTCCAAGAATCACTACTTCAGGTAATCTGAGGCCAACCATCTAGTTTAATCCTTGTTATTTAAACTGTCCCATGCTAGCAGGACCTAGGTCTCATAATGGCTCCATTCAAGCATTCTTGACAATATGGCTGGGGAAGAGAGAAAAGCCGAGCGCTCTCTATCCCTCTCAGCGTAGTCTCTTCTAGTCCCTCTCTCTCTCCGTTATCTGCCCCGTGTATTTTTTTTTTTTTCCAGAGTGGTCCTGGCGGATTGGGGAGCTGTGTCTAAATCCAGTTCCCAGCTACTTAGCCCCCACCCGCCCCACTCCTCACTCCGACACAAGGGCGCATGAGAGCATCTCTCCCCTCTCTCCCAGACCCCGGCTTGAACCCATGTATCACACAGCAAGGCATCACAATACAGCAGAACGGGCACACGGACAGTTATTGTTTGTTTGCACTATTTATGTCAATGTACAGTCTGCGGCAAATGGCACCGTAATGCAATCATTCATTCTCGCCGCCCCGCGCTCCCGTCCATTAGGCTAATGACATTCTGTAACCGTCCCGGGTTCCCTAGCTGTTGAAATCACGGATGTGAGAAGTAGGAGAAAGCGGGGACGCCACTGCTTAATTGGAGGGTCATGATCAAATTCCTGTGTCTGAAAACATCTGCTCGTTAGGACCCTTGAGCAGCAGACATCTGATCTGAACTGTAGGAATTAGAGAGCAAAACCGGTATTAAAAGACTCAAATGCAGATGCGCCCCTGGGGACGTTAGCGCCGTTCAAAGGCCGTGGATTCTGTGGAAACAATTAAAACGGAAGCACTGAAAAAGGGAGATGCTACACGGGTGTTCACAGGAGTTCTGTGAGGCTGTACTTGCTAAATTCTAACGCCACCATGCAATGGCAACAGTAAAGCGTTGGTGTACAGTTTTGCCAAAGTTTTGTGATGTTAGTGCAGTGGAGAATGATGGGATTATGAGAGTTTGGCAAATGAACGCCTGCCAATTGAGTGTTAATGAGCATTAGGTTAATGAGCGTTAACCCGATGCAGAAGAAGGCCAGAAGTTCTCGTTAAAATCTGCCCCACCTGACAGCCTATTAGCGCTATGGATTAGCCACAAAAATGTGGAGTCGAGCCGACGAAGATGGATCCCCGTCTGATGTTGTGATCTCACAAGATCGGAAAAGTACTAAACTATTTCAAATTCTGGTCACTCGAGGAAACAAACTAAACATCAGCTAGTAGGATTCATTCCCTTGGCACCATGAATATGCAGCATGTACCGAATTTTTTTAGATTATTTCACCAAAAACAAAATAGCAAAATGACTCGCTGCCATCCTCTGTGGACCCTGACTTCAAACAGATTGGACAATTTGCCTGTGAAGAGTCCCTGTAACCCAGGTCATGGTAAATCCAGTTGCCATTCTCCCAGCTTTGTTTCAGATGTATTGGACTTACTGACCTTACTCACAAATAGCTGCTTGGGACTAAATTAAACAGATTTTTTTAGGGAGAACCAGCAGAGCCTCCGAGGCCTTACACCACATTTTTTTTTTGGCTCCACTGATACATAAATAGCCCAAAATCAAGGCCTTTTCCTGTCGAATGAACCACTCATTATCACCATATTTCCTTTTAATTTACTGGGCACCGGTACAACTGAAATGCCAGTGTTATGCCAATGCATTTTGTCACAGAACTCTTCTCTGTGTTTGTGACTGTCAAAGTATTTCAGCCCACATCATCCCGACTAAAGTGCATTAAAATGCACAGACATTCAAGCTATAATTACTGGGCAAAAATACCCCACGCCTTAATCCACATGGTAATAACGCAATTAAAGTGGTGTTTCTCGGACTTGGTAATCTTCTGTGACAAGGCTTACAATTCAATTAACCCCGTTTTAACACTTTGTTTCAACTTCCTTGTGAGGCTAATTTGCTTTAAACTTACTTCAGTTGCTCTAATTATGCCTTAAGAAATGTCCAATTTCTGTATTATCAGTTGTTTATGTCGGTGAAAGCACTGATTTTCAGTGGATAGGATCTGCTCTTATCCAACTAGATGCCTTGAAGGGAAATTCTTATGTCTGCCTCTGAACAAAATGATAGCTTTTTCATTTATTATGAGGTTGGGCTGGCTTTATTGATCACAGCTTACGTGTTAGATGCTCGGTGAACTGAACTTCCCCCGTACTCTATTCAGAAAATGATCACCTTTAAAACAAGGAGTGACACATTTTAAAGATTATTCTTAAATAGTTTCTTTCTTTGACTCCTTCCTCCGAGAAGCTGGAAGGGCCCATGCACGATGAGGGAGTTTCAACTTGATACAATTTCTGATAATCTCATAGTACGACCAGAACTGCACCTCTCCTGACATCTACCAAAGCCAGCCATGGATCTAACCCATTTAATCACTCCTTTCTTGTTCTCTTTCTAAGCTCACGCTGCCTGTGACATATTGAGCCGGCAAACTTTCCATGTTCTCTCGGAGAAGGTCATTGGGCCAGGCCCAATCTAGCCTCTGAAACTGCGCCAAGATTTCCACTGCTGTCGTTCAGATTAGTATTAGACGTGAGCGCCTTTCCTAAGCAAATCAGACAGTGTGAAGGACAGAACTATTCTTCCATTTAAGCACGCCTGCTTCTTGTTAAAGAGAGACAGGGCAATAACTTGTAGGACAAAGGGAAGTTTGTCTGAAGTCTTTGCTGTTAATGAATGCGCCTTTATTTTAAATATGACAAGCCAGTTTGTCATGTAGGAGCAATTGTGTTACACTGACCCAAACTATCGGAGCTGCCTGTAGACATAATGTATGCGTCAGTAGTGGCAATATATACTCAAAATTCTTACATTGAGTAATTGGTCTTGTGAATTTGTAATGAATGCTTTTATTGTTTAATCATTCCATGAAATTTTGGTCACAGGCTTGTTCCCAGAGCTAAATAGTTTTTTTTTCTTTTTTAATAACAAACTAGAAGCCTACTGATGTTTACTTTAAGGACGTTTCGTCGCAAATGAGGTATAGCCATAGGAATTTTTCAGGGTGAAACCGGTGCAGCCGGGCACACACTGTATCGAATTCTGCCACATGATACAAGGACAACAAGATCTACCCTTCACTGCTAAAGGACAGCGCAGGACTCACGGTGTACTTCACAGATATGCGAGGACGGCAGGCCACGTCTGCGATGTGAATTTGACACCATTTCTGACATAAAAGACAACACATAAAGTAACTCAAGAGCTTCCTCGCATGCGTGAACACATTTGGTGGAAGAATTGGTATTGATTCACTTGGAAGGACAAACTAGCACCTGGACTCAATCAGGGTTGATTGGAGAGTGGCAACATGCCCGCATGCACACATCACATCTGATAGGACACACTGACCAGCTCTGGAGAAGAAGGAGATGATCAAGTGTAACCCCTCCAGACTTAAAGCTAATGTTTTAGCCCTTTGAACTCGCACTTATTCACACACAGGATACATATTGTCTTTCGTATGGAGTCGGAGCGGAGCAAGAGCTGCAACACGATCAAGACCTCTGAGTAAGTTCTGCATTTATGTGACTTTTTTTCCACAGTGGAGAGCAACGCACGGGCTAGACGTTGTTTTCGCACATTTGTGTGGCTTAATTGGAAGTCATGTGTCAGTGATTCAAGTCCCCTGCTGTTTGTTTGTTCTTGAATTACTCCTTTCGCTGATTTCACTGAGGGGTTCAAGTCACGGTTTTCCTTTCTTTCTCTGAGTTCTCCTAATGTATTTGCTCCTATAAGCCTTCAAGTCCTTGGCAGTTAAAGCAGTGAGGACAAACATAGCCCTGTTTGCTTAACAGATTTCTTAATTGTCCCTATACCAGTGCAACAAGGGAACATTAAAAGCAGCTTGGAACAAGCTATTTTTGGTGGTTGTTTTTCGGGGGTTTGTTTTCTTTCCTCGTGTTGCGGAACCACTCGTTGTCTTTCTGTTCCAAAACCTGAACCAACAATTATCGTTCTCCTTTATTTCCCAGTTTGGTCGCAGACTCCAATTTTAGATACCTTGTCTGCAGACTTGTTGGCGTGCCGACTGGATGCCTTAGTTTTGGGATTATGTCAACGCCTTCAGCAGATGCTATTGCATTACATAAAAGATATGTCATGCTGGAGAGCTTCCACTCACTCCTAATGTGTGCATTCTGGCCACGGGCAACCACTTCACATCCAGTCCTGTCACTGACACTGCAACCAAGAATTCTGGGAGCCGTCCCAACGCTGTTTTGCATCATTTGTCAAAGGTAAATTCTGACAGATTTACTTGAAATTGCATTAGGTGATCTGTGAATGCTGGGACAGAAGACCAAAACAAACTCAATGTAAAAGGCTTTGATATATATCACCTTATCATGTGCTCGGGGCTATCATCTCAATAAGACGGATGCTTTGAATGTACGTATCAAAGGTTCCTAATCAAAGCCAAAGCTCTGTTATTATTATGGATGTTAGTACTGGTGTTCCAAGAGAGAATCTGACAGAGTACACCCATCTGTAGCTCAATGTGGCATTCAACTGATTGGTCTCATTTGCTTGTTGGGGTCTCAAACTTTTCCAAATAAGTGGATGTGCCAAATCCCACTCGGGGCCTGCTTTTGTAATAAGCGTGTTTCATTCTAAAAGTGGAACATGTTTTCCAACTATAGCCGAGTAAACGATAGGCTCACATTTCATCCAGTTACTGCAATGATCAAATGCTTGTTTGTACACTGCAGCCGGTATAAGTTGCTGTAATACTGTATTTCCTCCTCATCATAATGGTTTTGAAGAGATTCCTTCCTGATCTGATTTCAGTTTAATCAATGACAGATACAGTCTCCAATCTTTGCTACAGTGCGTTCTAAAGTTCACCCAAGACCAATGTGAGGCTTCAGTAGTGTGAATTTGTTGAATCAAGAGTATCTGTCAAAAGGTAGTCTTTTTAGAACAAACTCCCATCCTTTGTGTTTCCCCAGACAATGTTTCTTTCAGATCTGCAGAGAGAGAAAATCTTATACACTAAAAAAAAAAAAAAAAAGACTTCAGACAATATGCACTTAATTTGCCCAGAGCAGGCTGCTGATCCCCATTTGAAGCTTAAATGAGAACTTTGAAATGCATTTTTTTGTACAGTTTACCTACTACTCGGTTCAAAGGAAGGAATCTAGCAGCGGTTCCCAACCTGGGGCGCCAGAGATCACAGGGGGGTTGCGCCAAAACTTGTCTGATCTGAGCTCACCATCAGTTTTCACCGGTTTCACCAGTTCGAAAAAAAAAAAAAAAAAAAGCTCACCGTTTCGAAAATAGATGTTGATGCGGTATATTGCCAGGTTCGATCAGTCAATTGAGGTCGTCTACCAATGGAACGACAGTAACGCAGCTTTTCATCGTCAAACTAACATCACTAGCCAATCAGAAGGAGGGTGAGGGTGGGTCTTGGGAAGCATGGTAGCGTTGCAGCTACTGCTGCAAGTTTCAAGACAACTTGAGCAAAAACATGAGTTCTGAGTTGTCCAGCGCCGAAATTACTGCTTCCAAAATAATGTAAAAATTAGCCCCTGCACATATTTTGATGTTAATCGAACGATGAAAATACTTTTTTCTTTTTTTTTTTTTTTTTTCGAGTTAACCTGCAACGTGAACACTATGATATCGAAAGGTTGTAATTTCCGAATTTTTCGTGAAGGCATCATCTAATATGGCGTCGGAAAGATGGAGAGTGAATTTATGAAGGTAGGAGAATGTGTCCCAACTGCAAACAAATGACTCAAAATAACTGAACCTGAATTGAATGGTTAAATTGCTAGTCGAATAATTTCTCAAATTAATTAATTTATTATTAGACAAAATTAGGCGGGGCTCCAAGGAAAGGTTTGTGGACCACTGCTCTACAAAACCAGCATGGTTTAACCTAGCAGCAGGATCCACACAACACTTTAGAGATGGCTTGACAATCCACCTTTCCAGGCTTTAAGTGATGCGCTTATGACTGACACACCTAGGTGTAGACCCTTCAGTGTCCTGCGAGATGCTACTAGCAGCTATGGATATATTTTAGAGATGTAGGTCACGCCTAAGACTGCATTTTACATGCAGACTCTATCTACCAACATGCTGGCAACACTGACTGCTGGCTAGCTGTCAGGTTGTTGTTTAACACAGACACTAGAAGTCTTGTCAGGTTATCTGCCAAGTCTCGGAAATGTCCTGTCCTTTTTCTAACGGTTTCCAAGGATGACCTCTCAGACGCCGTTGACAAACCATCTGGAGTGTTGGGTTTCTCTCAGCTACTATAAACACCTTCAGTGACATGAGAAAATATGGCCCTTCCGATATATACTTGGGACAAAAACTCTTGGTATGGTGCTAAGCTGCTTAGAAATGTTCGAGGGGTTTTCTTTCCTGCACATGCATCATTTACCGGAGTTTATTTGAACACAACCGACATTATGCTAGTTGACATGGTTTCATTCACAAATATTTATTCATAAATGCACCCCTTGCAGTCTCAGTGTTCGGATTATCTGGAAGTGTTGTCGTTTTTATATTCTGTAAGCAAAGAGAACACTGCGTTCATACATGAGTAATAATGCTAGCAACTGTAGTAACTCAACTCTATGCACACTCCTAAATCCAAAATTGTGTATTGCGAGGTATTTTATGACACATCTAAGCGACTCTCTCTCAATAAAATATATTTTTTTTGTGTTTTTTTTTTTTTTTCTCCCAGGTCTGATATCCCAGCGGAGGCACGGCACACTGTGTGACGGCGGAGAGGAACAGGGTGGAGCAGCTATTTTTACCTGAAGCCCAGGAGTGAAGCTCAACACAGAAGGTGAAGCGGGAGGAGAGTGGAATTTGGGCAACGCTTGGGAATGTGAATTGGGTAACGTTAATCATCTGGACAGCAGAGACATTAACTGTGCATGAAGCGCGGTCTCTGGACATTGCATGTACTGTTCAAACACTGACAGAGGGCACACGCGCGCGAGACTCGGAGGCAAAGCGAGGACATGGTGCGTTTCTGTGTGAATCGGGGAGGAAGAGAGGACATGCTGTAGTGTAATTGTGTGTTTGTGTGTGTGGACAGCGTGCTTGTGCTGAGGTGATATACAGTGCCCTGACTTACTCTTGTAGATGAAGTGCACTTTGCTCAAAGCTACACACCCCCAAAGGAATAGACTGTGTTTTCCAACTCACTTTTCGGGTTGGGAAAACACACTGATGAAAAAGGATGAGGCTCTATGAGGCACGCTCGGTCTTCGCAGGAGCCCCTGTCACACACTAACATCATTACAATTTCAGCCTCGGTGCCTCCTAACAAAACTGCATATTTACTGTGTGTGTGTGTGTGTGTGTGTACCCGCTATTGTCTTGTTAAATTTTTTTATTTATTTATTATCTTTTTTTACAATGGCCGCCGAACGCCTTTGCATTCCGAATGCAATATTGCGCCTTAATATGCCCCCAGTATAACGCCGACAGATTTGGAGAGTGCTGATGTGGCACATTTCGCAGTGGGAGCGTCCGGGACGAACGAAAAGCGCCGCGCTCGCCCCTGAGAGAGCAAGGGGGCTCACCTTTTGTTATTATTTTCAGAGGCGCCAATTCGTGTTGACCTAGTTTGGGAGCGGGGATTGTGGAGGCACTGAGCACCGATGCAAATGAAATCTGTTGCTGTTGCTTCCTGCCTGTTGGATATTGAAGGATTTCCTGGCACATGATGCAATTGGGGGGGGCGGGAAAAAAACAACAACGCGCCTTATACTTAGTGCAGTTTCATGGATAGCCTCGTCATTTTTTTTTTTCATTTTTTTTCTGACATTTCTCAGCTTATCTGGACTTATCGTTATCAGGTATTTTCGCTGGTGGGTGTTTTCCTGGAAATGTTGTGGCTTTTGAATCTGAATTCTTGACAGCAGCCTGCTTCTTGGTTTGGCAACAGAACTTTACATGAACCTGCTCAGCATTGCAAATGACAGTGATCACAGCATGACTGAAGCACAACACTGCGCCTGATTGACAGGTAGGTGTCAAAAATACCCGTCATCCTGCCAGCTGCGCAACCTAGCCACTACTACCAACTTTGGGTTAAGCAAGAAGAAGACGGTGCATTTAGTCATGACATGCCCAAACTTTAGCCTATTAATACAAAAAGTGTTGGGATGTGTAATGTATCACTCAGTACAAATGTCAGTAACGCTTGTTATGATGGATTTTAAATCTGAAATTAATTAAGTGTGTTTTTACACAAGATTAGCAGAGGAGAAAAATCTGAACAAATGTTAACTTCCTGTTAGCGGTAGAGAACAGTTGATTGGGGAGAAGACGACTGCAGCGGCATTTAAGATGGATATGTGCTCATTATTTTCAGTTTGTCAGAGAAAAGGATACGAAGAACATTATAGTTAAGTTCACACAAAAGATCTCTGTACCTTAATAAAATAGCACAAGTAATTAAAGGAAACCTCTAGCGTGGTGCTGGCTTTCTTTAGGTGTTCAGTTAATTGATTTCAATGTGAAAACACCTAAATTTACAGTATCTGTCGCAATAGAGAGTATGCATTGACGTCACTGCTGCCCGAGGCCACGCCCCCTGAGTGGCTAAAATATGGTGAAATGTAGCAATAAATACAGTGAGACAGGGAAAAATGTGGATTTTGGATCCATTATCACCTCAAATTAAGGACGATTGGACTCAGTGATCCATATGAACTAGTGTGGATAAGCCTCAATTTCAGTTAAGATGCTAATGCTAAGACCTTTACTAAGAAGTAACGTTAGTCATGCAACACTGTACCGTCCGAGGAGTGATCAAATATTCAGTTTATTGTTATTTATTGTTGGAACTGAAATAATTACTGTCGGTCGTAACTACACGAAAACGACATCCACAAACTTATCTGAGCCCTTCAGGAACGCAACTTAAGTAGTAACTTAAGGTACTCAAAAAAAATACTGCATAAATTAATATTACTATTAATATGACACTAAATGAGAACCACAACACCAGGTTTCTGTGCCTGGATTCTAGTTGTTTCTTCTAATGCAGTGACCCATTTACTTCACTTTTCTTTTGCAGTAGGAGACATCTGTAAAAATATATCTGAGTGCTTGAGCCATGACTGCCGCCATTATATTGTACTGTGGTTAGTGTTAAGCCTAGCTTGGTCATCATGCCATTACACACCACCTTCAATACATATCTCCAGTTATTTTGGTGAAAGTAGCTTAAAAGTAATGAAATGCCTTATAGTTCAAAGAGTAATATTGTAATGTGCCCAATTACCGTGAAATTACAGTAATAAGTAATACATTATGTTTTTTATGTAACTTGCCCAACACTAAATACAAGTGCCAAATAGTCTTATGTTTTTCTAAGAAAAAAAAAATAACTTTAATGTATTGTATGATTTTTACATTGAACTCCAGTGTGTTCTGCAAAAAGACAATTTTGTATAACATGCACTTACTTTTAAAGCCTCTTCTGCTGCAGGTACATAAGTGCTGTTGTCGCTACCTTTTGTAATGTAGACACACAGTTGGTAAGCAGCCTTTTTTTTTAATTTATTTTTTGGTAGGAAGGCGACTCTGAGCCCACGGTGCCGTTGCTACTCCTGCAGGGAATGGAGTGCTCTAAATGTGGTGTGGCCTTTGTTGCCACGTGTGAAATATGATTTGGTGAAGGATGTCATTTGGAGGGGCCCGGTTCTGCAGTTGTGACAGCCCCCCCGAGCACATCCCTTACGCAGTCTCGCCGTCTTTCCCGACGTCTCTGTATCTGTCTGCTACCTATCTATCCTTCACACATCCTCTCGCACCTTTTTCTCACTCCTCCTCTCCCAGTGGCTCTTTTTTTTTTTTTTTTTTTTTTTTTTTTTTTTTTTTTTTTTTTTTAAATAGGGCTGCTTTAAATCCAGATGTTGCCTTGCTACGCGGATGAACAGGGGGACGAGGACAACAATGGGGGGGAGGGGGGGCAACCAAATGACACACATCTCATTTCTACACAATAGACGCACTTTCTCTGTTCTCCTTTTTCTCTCCCCCCCTCGCTCCACATCTCCATTTTTCATGTCGCACATTTTTCACCTCGTTTTATTTTCCTATTCCATTCCCAGCTTCTCGCTCACCTCATAAACTCTCAGCACACCCACATACAAACTTTCCTTCACCCCCCTCCCTCCCTCCCCTCCTCCGCCGCCTGTCATGTAATGCAAGCGACCTAGTTCTAAGGCGAACCAACAGTTGGGAGAGGAGGCAGCGATTCAGGCTGCCTTCAACAGCGCCGCGCGCAGTAGATAAGAGGTGTGATCTCAGTGGCCCGGCCCTGTTTTCAAACCCAGATAATACTTTCTTAAAATCGGATTCACACAACAGCACGCCGGCCCTTGTAATTGTCTGCACTTGAGCTGCAGTGGATTTCTCCCGCGCTGAACTTCTGCACAGCGCAGGGGGAATGAATAATTCTATTCTCACACTTGAAAACTATTTCAGACATGCTGTTTCTTCTTTTTTTTTTTTTCTTCTTTTAAGTTGGAAATGTCAATTTGCGCAGTCCTTTCTCCCTCCTCGACTGTAATCGAGGACGGCTCCTAGTTTTTGCAGATTACACAGATATTGGTGTAAAGGGAGGAATGAAAAAAATTGCCTCCGTGCCGAGTTTACGCCTGACAAACAACATCCGCACGGAGATCTGACACTGCAATTTGCACTTACACACAGAGGCAAATCCTAGCCTTATTCAGATACATTTCCAGTACAGGCCTATTTTGCAAATCAATCATGCAGCACAAAATGGTGGCACGGAGGCTTATATTTTCAAACTGCCCAGAGTTGGAAAGCAGTAAAAAAAATATATAAATAAATAAATCTGTGATGTGGCAGGGTGTTTATGGAGAATATGAATGAAGGTGGCATGCAGCTTTTATGCCTCCTAATAAGCCCCCAAGGCTGGGGAACATTACGACTCTACTGTTTTACAACCACTGATGGTCTGCTCAGAGATGTACAGTGTGCATCTCCCGGGTGTGTGTGGTGTGGCGTGGGTGGGTGTGAGGGGAGCTAACCCATAGCTGTCTACTAAAATGATCCCCATGAATATCTGGCAATGAATCAGCGCTGCCAGGTTTCTTCTCACATGATACTCCTCGCAAATGATATGCTTGATAAATGCACAAAAGTGTGCGCGCGTGTATGTTTGTGCACGTGCCTTCACGAGTGTGTGTTCGTGCTTTTGGGTTGGGGGGGTTCATCAGCGTAAATGGATTGGGATCTGACAGGCATTCCAATGAGCCGCTGCGATGGCACGATTGAAATCATTACCGCGCCAAAATTGCGATCAAATTGAGATGACATCTTGGAGTCGGTGCTAGTGTGCCTCTGTGTGTGAATGTGTGCCTAAATCATGCTGCATGTGTGCGTCACATGAAGTTTTGTTGCGGCCGCGTGTAGATGCGTGCCTAGCATGGCGAGGGCGCAGTCCATCTGCGAGCCAACGAGGGAGAACTGATGCCCGGGGGAGAAGGTGGAGAAGTGATTCTTCTGACGTGGGTCTGAGATGAGGTCTGCAGCGATAACCAGGCAGCACTGTGGGAGCTAATTCAGAGTCATTGGCACGCGTGCGCTAGGCATGTATCTTGTGTTGCGTCTTCGCATTTCCTGCTTCCACGTTCTTCCACTTATTTTTTTAGATGCCCTCCTTCAGTCGCAGCTCTTACTGTCAGTTTGGTCTGCGTATTGGAACGAATCGTTAAGTCGGACCATTTGTATCGTTGCGTAATTTACGACTTGGTTGTTGCACCCTCAGATTAGAGAGCAGTGAGGGCGAATGGACAGGGTAGCATTCAGAATTCGCACATCAAAATGAATTTATGTCCTTAGGGGCTAGGTGACTAGGTGAAACTACAGGGAATGTCTGATGGTTCTCACTATATGCATGTGAAGTCTCCGTGGTTAAGACTACAGAGTGACAAAAAGTGACAGTTGAGCATAGAGATTAGCTGCATTAACTTCAATCATAGATATAGATATCTACGACTCCCAAAGAAAAGAGCGCTACAGTATTATGTGGCTAACGCTACTTAGCCAGCAAAACTCTTAGTGTTAGCATCTTTTACGTTTATCATCACTGAAATGACCTAAAACTAACTGAAACTGAGGCTAAACCATTTTTTGAAATCCATACTAGTTCATATGGATCATTGTCGAGTCCAGTCATCCTTATTTGATCTAATAATCCACATTTTTCCCTGTGAGGCGAACCTTGAAAATTGTGTCCATTTAAAAACAACAAAAAACACTTGCCTGTTTATGTACAGGACCAAAGACTACATAGTATGCATGCACTCTTGTAACTAGCTGGAGTAACTTATTTAATTTCTGTCTTATTTTGGTTGTAAATGGTGTATGAAGACCTGCAGAGAATAGTCAACTCATGCGGTTCTTCTTCTAAGAATCCTTCAGGAAAAACTCATCAAGACGTGGTTAATATGTCTGAGTGCACTGTCACGTATGTATATGTATGTACATACATCTTATCCTGGCTTCTAGCAGTTTCAGTTTATAGAGCTGAAGCGTAAAATGAAGGAAAGAATAATTCTTTTTCCATATATTCTTTGCCTCAGAAGTGGAAGCAACAAAGAAAATATTAAAAATACTGTCCTAAGGAAAAAAATAAAAATAAAATCCTTATCTAAGCTTTGGATATCTAGCACACTTCAACGATGGAGAATACATTAGTTTTAGGGGATATCATTTAAGTTGATTCCTTTTGGCCCTTCATAAGAATATTAATGGTATTTTTTCACACTAATGGCTTCGAGTCATCGAAGCCTAATCAACAACGAACTGCTGTCTGAACAAAAGTCTGCAGTATTTATGTGTTGGAGCCATTGTTCTGTATTCCCTTACAATATTGTCTGTCAATTTTACAGTTACTTGCTTATAAATTTATAGCTGTGGCTTTTAATAATGGGTTAATCTATATTTTGTGAATTATGATGTGCTGGCAATGTTTAAAAAAAAAAAATGGTTCCTTTTTTTTTTTTCTCCTTTGAATGCTTGGTGCAGTAGCTTTATGTAAGACTGCCACTGCGATAAAAAGAACTATCATATGTTTCTTTTTTTCCTTCAAAGTAAACACTTTGATGTTTTAAAACCCCTGAATGTGAACCACTTTCATTTTAGGTACAAAACTCGCCTGCAGTACGATTAACCATGGCAACGCATATCTCCCAAGATATCTGCTAAATCTGCACCCAACAATTTTCCAGAAAGATTACACACAACACACGCTACGCTATTGCTTAAATCTGTGCAATTAGAACCCGAGTGTCGCCCCTTTGGTGGATTCCGCATGCGAATCCATTATTTACACGTTTTAATGCCGGGTAGTGCTAATTTGCAATAGTTTCATTAAGGAGGCAACGATAGATTAACCACACAGAGAGATCAATTCCTTAAAGTGTCCATTTGTGTTATTTAGAAAAACGGGAGGGTGTTGTCGACGCTCTGTGTGCATTCGCATTTGGATGCACGTTGTCATTTGTACAGTGCGAGAGTGATTGTTTAAACCTGCTGTTTGCGTATTGTCTTGGCGTTGGGCGGATCTTGCAGCGTGCAGTAATAAGGATGCAGGGTCCGCTGGCTTTTTGATTTGGTGTGCTGCTGTGACACTACCTAAAGAATCAGTGGGCTTCCATCGCTGAAACAAACAGCAGTTAGGTGATAACACTGAGCACCTCTACGCCGGCAATCACACAAAACTGCTGATGATTTAACCTTGCAAATTACACGGGTGCAGAAATTGCATATTTTCGCTAACGCATAAAGACTCGGTCACATTTTTCAGTTAATGCTTCCCAGAACATACGGCCCATATAATCGATGGCTCTCTAAAAATATTTAGACTAGAGAGGGATCAATGTGAGAGATCATTCCCATTCTGCTCTGATATGTATACACAAATAGATCATTGATGGTATTGAGTGCCCTTAGGGCGCTATGGTTATGTTGCCTTGCTGTCGAGGTGATGTCACTACCCGTGCCTGCGCATATAGCCACTACCACTATATCTGGCTCTTCTTCCCTTGTGCACACTGAGCTTTTTACATCTCATAATGCAAGGTTGAGCTTGTCTCTCAGAATATAAAACCTCCAGCTTAGAATAATGCCTGCGAAAAGGCGGCACGTGCCCTGTCAGAGACATTTTTCTTTGCAATGTGATTATGTTGGGTGATGTTTCTCTCACGCAACTTTCTAAAGAGAACATATTTCCCCATCTACACTCTTTGGGAAAGGTGTCTTATGCAGCTGTTGTCAAATCACTTGCATTTTTTTTTTTTCCCGGTAAGCCAGATGATCACCCTATGACTACTGCAGCTCACAAACAAAGCAGCCTTGGTGAGTCAGCTGCAATGTGTTGTTAACAAATGACCTGATTTCCACTTAAACTATTAAAGAAAAAAGATGTTGGAGCTGCTTTCGTGCTTTAAAATCATTGCTAAAAGTTAAGCGTTGCTTAATGGACTTAATAAGATAAATGGAACGTCCTAGTCCTTCTGCCACCATTTTTGTGTCTCCTGCTCTGTGTCACGCATACATACGCATTAGTGCGCAGTCGGTATCTGTGTAACACATCCACTATCACACACAGCTTTCCCCTAGGACTCATTATTATTAAATAGCCGTTATGTATTAAACAACCAAGAGCAGCAGTGCATCTACAGTATGTGAATGTGAAATACTGAATTGGCTACCATGCATACTTGGGGAGGGCTAAACGGGTAAGAATAATTGTTAAATTCTAGTCAGCTTAGTGTGGTCATAACCCGGAACCCATATGAGGAATGAAGACAGTGTGAGTACCTGCAGTTTTAACCTTGTGCAGAATCACTGGTACTTTGGCGCAACCACTTCTAGTTGGTTGTTTTCATTCTGCCAATCAGAGAAGATCAAGGAAACTTTACCAGGTCAAACCAGGGCCAAATGTGGTCCACCTCTGCATGAACAATGCATAACTGCTTTATTAGGTACCATGAAGAAGTGTTTTCAGACGTCCTACGATAACACTATAGGGTTGAAATTTAGAATTTCCAAGTATTAATGACTGCCCTATGAAGGGTTAAGGACATGGGCACCATTATGTTTCATCATTGTTGGTAGTTTCTGACAGGCGTTGTTGTAGCCATCACCAAAAATATCCGCTTATGATGTTGTAAATACCACTGCAAGGGGCCATTCAGATGGACTTTTCTTGTGAATACAGTAAACCTGGATTGTTTTTGAAGGCCGCATTCATTTTAAGGACTACGTTGCCAGAATGTGTTCTCAACACGCTGCCAGCCCATCGGGCAAAGCACGACTGAGAGCGAATACATAATGTTACTGTGAAATAACAACTTTTAGGCAAAATATTGCAAGCCATAACCCATCCATACAGCTTCATGCTCGCAACTCTTATTTGGAAATTACTTATTTGGTTCCCTAGAAATACCCCCGCCGAGTGTGAAGTACATTGAACCGTTTTTGAAAAAAAAAAAAGACAGACACCCACATGCAGAGACTCCTTTACAATTGAGCTCTCTATCAATAACACTTGGTAAACATAATATAATTTTTGACCAAGTGCAAATCAATGCAGCAGTCAGTTCCTCCATTTGCAGTGGATGCTGGTTAACATTTTTCAGCTCCTCATGGAGGATGCGGGGATGTTTTTTAGGCCCGGTAAGAAATATAATCTCTTCAGCATGTTCTGGGTCTACCCCAGGGTCTCCTTCCTGTTGGATGTGGCAGGAAAACCAATGGAGGTTGCCCGGGAGGCATCCTAATCAGAAGCTTGAACCATCTCCACTGGCTCCTTTGGATGCGCAATTCTACTTCGAGGTCCCTCTGGAGGTCTGAACTCTTTACCCCATCTCTAGGGGAGAGCCCGGGGACACGCGCACACACACACACACACACACACAGTCCCATTATCGTTATTTTAAGGCAGTCTTCACACTAGTGTTGTTGATGCTGACTGAAGACAGGTTGACACTGGTTTTGGCTTCATATTTTCCAGCGTCAACATGTGTCAACACCTGTCTGCTGTTCTTCTGGCAATTATATCACACATTTCTTTCTTGGGTTGAACTGGACATTTTCTTGGGTCAAACTGTCAGTGTCGGCTAATTTCAGGTCGTGAATAATGTGATCACAATGACATTTTTATTTATAGAAGTTCCATATGTATAATTGTAGGTACAGTTAAGACAGGGGGAGGCTGTAAAGCTATACATTGTTCTTCCACCATGTCATGGAGTCACAGTGACTGCGTTGTTTTTTTGTTTTTTTTTTTTATATCAGGCTTATTTGTGTGCTCAGCCCGGATTGGCTGACTATGCCTTGGGCAAGGTGTCAGCGTGTACCCTATGCTAGGATTCAACCATTATTTTTAGCAACAATATACATTCGAGTTTGGCTGTGTTGCGCTGCTAAGTAATGCTCCGGAACGAATCTGAGCAAGTTTGGCATAGGCCTTTTTATTTATTTATTTATTTTAAGTACACAGTTGAGTTATATCTTCTCATGGCAGATATAGAAAGCATTTGAATGGGCACATGCTGGAAATAAACATTCTAAATTCCCAAACCTAAATGCTGATGCAGGACGAGGTTGGAGAGGTGGGCGAAGCAACATTTTCTTTGGTGTTGCGTCACTGAACATTCATGCTTGTACACTGAATGAGTGCCACATTGTCTGTATGGTCTGCCTGGTTTTCTCAGATAGGTCATGCTTATATGTGATTTCGCAGGTTATATATAGTGTTTATATATGGAACATGTGATGCTAAGACTTTCTTGGCTGTCCAAAGTAGGACAGGGCTCCATTGATCTGCTTCATCTTCATCTTCTCAGCTTCATCCCATCACTCCCTTTAACCGGATTTGTCCAACTGTACATTGCTGTTTAACTCAAATGTGCTCCCATCAGCAGGTTTGTAACTTAAAGATCATGTCTGTTGACAGGGGATATGTGGAGGGTATTACAGTATGGAATTAACCAGCTCCACAGCACCACTTATGACCTGGCTTGCTGTCAGGGGCCATTGCTGTGGCCGAGCCATGTTTTTTGGCATTGTTCAGTTTGGGCAAAGAAACCTGCCCTCCGTACATACTTCGTCCAACATAAAATGCTCTCTCCATTATATCTAGACTCCCACAGTTCCTCAAATCCTCTTTCATTTCATAATATATCATCAGCAGATGACATTAGTCAACCATTTCTGTAGCGAGGGGTTATTCCAAAGAGCATGTTGCTGTGAGAAAAGCATTAAATAAAGATTTTGTTTTGGCACACCCCATTGCTCCATTTGCTTCCCCCATTAAATTCACTCAAATTTACTGATGTATGACAAGATTTCTAATTGCCGTATTTAATGTGTTAATGATTTAATTATTCTTTTAATTAATTTGTTACGACTAAATGATTGACTTAATTCAAGGGCTCTTCGCTTGTCTTGGAGGAGGGTGGGGACACGGAGCCCTGACTTACTGATGCCTTTCCATATCAAATATCAAACCAAAGTGAAGGGACAAGGCAGTGAACGCATGCGACACGAGAAGTAGTCTGGCAAAATTACAGAATTTAATAGACTATATATTTCTTTGCACAACGGAGTTTTTCATAGGATTTCAAAGCAGTTCTGTTTATTCCAAGGCAGATAGGGGGAAGTATATTTCTCCTTCCCAGTGAAAAATGACTGTGGACCTAATCTGAAGTAAACAGGCTCTGAGGGCCTCTTGGGGAGGGGCGCCGTGGCTTTTCAAGCACATCAACCACCCAGGCCTCGGCATCAAAGGGATCACCATTTTTAATTGAAAATCCTGTGTTAATGTATAATGCAGTTCATTTATTTAACTTTGATTTGATAGCCATGGAAAAAGAAATCGAGCTGGAAAAGGTCAGAGTAAGTAAGTTCCAGAGCACTCAACCTCAATTAGTTTTTCCCAAACAAATCTACGATTGCAGACTACGGAAATGTGGCATGAACTTTTTAAGGGGGCGGGCGGCTACAAACTGCCTCAAAAAAGTTTTTATTGGAGATAGATTTTAAACCTCGCTTGATGAATAAAGAGGCTATTCAGTATGCGGCGGATACGGTACAGAAGTTGCTTTTATCTCTCTCCTTGCAGCCGAGACTCTACGTTTTCTTTATGTGCGCCACGTGCAGGCTATCAGCAGATGTAAATCATTGTTTTACTGTCAATCCAATACACTTACTGCCTCATCTTTTAGAAAGGCCGTGCATGCCATTTGCATGGTATTTTATGCATGTTGACTACCATGATCACTGGTGCAGGCACGCGCACACACACACACAAACACACACCACTCTGTCAAGGTTAAAAGATAAATCATAAATGAGGTGCATGGTGCTAGTTTTTCATAAGCAGATTCAACCGGAAGCGACTTACTGTCTCGGGCGTAATTAAGGTGTTCCTGAAAGAGTTTTTGAAGTGGCCAGCATCATATGTACTTTAACTCCTTAATCAGTGATATTCTGGTAAATACGCTATAGTACACCTGATAGTTTCTTCAGATTTCACAGTTTATCGGAATCGGCTTTATTGGTGTGCACAAATTGGTCTCGGTGCGCTTAAAAGGGTTTAAATATAATTGGCAAGAAAAGGAAAAGGGTCACAAGGGAAATATATATAAAGATGGCATGCATTGTACTGTACATGGTGGAAGTGGTGTATAAATATGTAGAAAAAGTATTCACTCAGATGTGTTCTCACATAGGATAGTTCCTCCCAGGTGAATGTGACTGGGGAATGAGATCTGAGACCGGGGGAAAAAAGTTGTAGAAAGTGCAATATAGAAGCCGCCGTCCATGTGGGAATAAAAGAAAACGATGAAAAATAATTCATTCTGTGATGTAGGGTTTGTGAGCCATTTAACCAAACATGTTTATGTAACTGATTGGTTTTTAAAATAGTTTTTGTAGAATACACATATTGAGTAAAAAAAAATATGATTTTTAGGTGATGTGTGACTTTGGAGAAAGCCACGCTAAGCTAGGATAACTGCCTTCTAGCTTTACACTTAAGACGTAAGTGGTATTAATTGTCCCATTTAACTCTTGTGAAGTAGGGAAGTACACTTGTTTTGTGATTTCTTGTGTCTTTCTTGACTTTTTTGATCTTTAAAATGATAAAATATCACATTTCCACATGTCCGTCCTCATCTCTAACCGTTCTTTCTTATTGAGCCAAGTCAGACAGGTTGTTATCTGCAATGACGGTGAACTCCCATCATCCCGCACCATTTCCCGACATCCTCAAACTGCTTCATTTATTATTAAGATTAAACACTCCTTCATGGCTGCGATTACATGCCTTGTATTTATCCCCTTTTGCTACCTCTCCAAGTTTCCTCACAGTGTATGCAAAGCTGCAGCATCTAAAACACAGGATCTCTGGCAAAACATCACTTGCGAAGCAACTGCAGCCCAAGACTACTCAAGTGTGCCGATACTGGCGTTGTGATACTTATTTCTCACAAACTAGTCAGCCTTTCCGTGCGCTGTGGCTAAACTCGCGTGATGGAAAGGCACAGGATGTAATCTGGGATTAATTACAGGAATTCACAGCACCTCGCCGTGCCTTTCTTCTTCTGGCGGCTATGAGGCATCTGGTGGTGTCCAGGCTAATCTGGATGACGGTGGATTTGGATGGCAGCTGGAGGAATCACTTAGTCGATGCAACACTATGCTGTACCGTGTGCGTTTGAAGCTTTGGGACAATTGTAGCAGGAATTTGTAAACGGACTACGCGAACAGCTTTGCATGTGTGTACTTTTTTTTGTATGTGGTTTTGTACTCATGCAAATATATTTTTTGCTCATGGGAGAGAGTAGGTAGGTGAGTAAGTAGAAGTGGAAAAAGCCTGACAGGGGGCCCACGCAGGCTGTCGAGCCACGGGTGTTTACAGTTAAAATATTTGCCTGTCTGGGGGATCTGAGAAGAGGGAGATAAGGCAGAGACAGGCCCTGTCATGAACAGGACTGTCTGTCTCCCTCCTACCCAAGTCCTCTTTATTAAAAGAACATTGATTTCTCTTAGCCTTTCATAATCCCCCCCCCACCAGAGCCTAATCAAAACACATCAAATGTTTGCCACCAAGGACAACCACGTCGAAAGAATTCCTCGCTTACTGGCTGCGTTGTTTTTGCAGAAACAAGGCAGTGTTTTTATTGCAATCCCCTAAAGTGACAGTCAAATCAGTAATCTTGTGCTTACTCATCAAATTTTTTTTTAAAACCATTTGCATGTGTTATAAAAAAAAAAAAAACTTCATCTTACAGCTGTCATCATTCTTGCACAAGTTTAAAACAACCGTCTTTTACCTCCTCCAGTGAACCTTCTCCCCTTAAGACACGAGTTGCCAAGAAGTTCACGAGCTTCCGCGCGCACGTCCCTGCGCGCGCACACGGGCGCCCTCGCTTCCTACCCACCTTGACGGGTTTTATTATTTCGCCGTGTTCCCATGGTGACAGGGTGGTCCACATCAGGAATGCGGAGTGGGTTGGAGCCGTAGACTAAGCAGGCATCTGGGCTCGCCTCCCAGTTGCTGGGTTGGGCCCCTCCTGGGCCTGGCGATGAGCGAAATTATTTTTAATGGATCTTCATAAAACCATCTGTATCAGCGCACCTGCACACTGGAAGGCTATCGACAAAATGATTATGACCACAGGACCCAGAAATTGCTCTAAAATGTGTAATCATTTTGTTTGCTGTATCCACAGCCTCCCCTTTCTTTCATGTATCTGTATTCTTTGGGCCCGGTTCAACAAAGCAAGGTTATTTTCCTCCCTCTTGGGACCGTGGCCTGCACAATTTCCATTTAGATTTGAGGAGGTGTTTCTAACGTATCACAGGTCCCTCTGCATTCAAGGATGCTTTATATTAAATGTCATGCAAATGGGTTGTCTGACCTGGCCAGAGGTGCGTTGTCTGCAATAGATAAAGGTTAATTGTAGATGTTAATTTCCACAGATTGGGGAAATGATGAAGCTGATTCGCCATCCAAGTTGCATAATGTCCAAATATCTTTCAAAATGGTGTTGATGGTGGCTGGCAGGCAGCCCGTTGGATTCAATGCTAAATGTTCGTAGCGTTGAACAAAAAAACTTTCACTCTGAAAGTTTATTGTTCGGACGCTGCTGGAATACAGAACGGAACAGTGCATGATGATGATATCTTACTTTTGCAATTATTCTACTTCAGGTCCAACCAAAACTCAAAATCATCATCATCATCATCAACAACCACTGAAGGAACCCAACCCGATCTTAACTGACAGGTTCAACTGTCTCAGCCACATACTTATTCCCCTGTTACATCTCATCAGATTTGATTTGTGTGAAGACGGAGCTGATGTTTTATTTATGTCGGCCCTCTGAGACAACCTGCAGGTACCCCCTGGGTGTCGCCATATATACGTACTGAGCAAAAAACAAAAAGACTGTCGCTGTCCTTGCGCCTGCCGGCGTATACTTTAATGAAATTCAGTGAAATGAAATTTAACACCACCTCTATTGGGTTGGCCATATCATTGTGAAGTGCTTCATTACAACAACGGTGGTGGCCTCTGGGATGCCTTCATTTGGGATGTGGCATGCCTCATTCATCACTATAAAAAGAAGACCCAAAAGCCACAGTATCTGCAGTAACACGGGTGAGCTTGTGTTGTATTTACTTGCACTAGTTGCATTACCACTTAAGCACCACATTTTATAAAATTAGAAATCTATACTAATTGTAACAGTGCTGGAAAAATAACAGACACGGCGGACGTCACTGCTATCAGCGGAGGCTATTAATGGCTTTGTGTTAAAGAATAACTGTTGTGTTATAGCTGCAGCTGTGGACTCCCGACTCCCATGGGTCCTTTTTAAATTGCGGTGTGTGTGTCTTTAAATGTGCATCAGATCTATGAATGCCATCCTGAGGTCTTTTATTATTCTTCAGAGCCAGATGTTCGTGTGATTGGAGGATGAGTGAAGAAGAGGAGAGACAACCAAATAATGAGGTAGCGAAGTAGCCACTTCCTAGCGCCGGTCTGCTCGCTCTGCCGTGAGATTCCTCTGTTTCTTTAACTCTTCTGTGCCTCTTATCTCCCCCCACCCAGATTTATCAGTTTTCCCCCTTTTCTGTTTCCCTGCACACGCTCTCCTACCCCCTTCATTCTTACTGATGTGGAGGCAGATGCTTCGGGTCCCCAGAAGGAGAGTATCTCTGATATAAAAAGGCCTAATGAATGGGAGCCGCCTGTTTGTGTGCCTGCCGCCAAGAAGTGCAGCTGCACAGGCGCTGGATGGCACAAACAAAAGCCTCTTCCCCCGTCCCCTTCTGCGAATTCGCTGCAAAAGCCAGGATGTTGCACGTGTGCGTCCTCGGATTGAGGAAAATGAGTTAATCCATAACAAGACCTAACACAAAAACAAACAAGTGGGCTTTACTCATTTGTAACTCTGGTCCAAAGGGCTTTGTCGCAGCTGAAGGTGAAGTTATTGATGAGACGAAGCCACTAGATCATTTCCACAACCTTAAAATGCCTGCGTGCTGGAAGCTCACGCTGGGGGTGCTGAATTCTCACCATTTCCTGCCTGTTCTGGGTAGCTATTTTTTGATTAATTACTCATAATGAATTTGCGTATCCTTATTGTCCTCTAGAGCACTGAAGAGTGGTCTCCTGTCAGAGAGAGGGGGGAAAAAAATCCAAAAGTAATTCTGTCAGTCTCTAATCAATCTCCCAGGTTTTGATTGATGGCTGTCTGGTAGTTTTTCTCCTTTTTTGTGTGTGTGGCAAGGGAAGTATTGTTTCCCGCTTTTGTTTATTCCATTATCTTAAAGCTTTGTTGGGGGTGTAATGGAAGCTTAGAGGAACAGGTGATGGGGCTAATTAGTCATTAGCGAGGAGATTAGGGTCCCAAATGACAAGTGCATGCTTTACAAGGTCATAATTTGATTAAAGTCGCTGCCAGTTGATGGGAGAACCTACTCTGAGATGATTAACTTGTCCCCCCATTCCTCCGTTGCTTCCTCTCCACATGCTACCAAGATTATCTCTAATTTAATCATACATATAGATGCCAGCACATGTTAGTCAGTTCATGTGTGACAGGCTGATACACCACAGACTCTATCCATATTAAATTGGCTAAATAATCTTTATTTATTGATGATAATGTAGAAGGCCTACACTACAAACACCAGTTGATTGGTGAATACTGCATATTCTCAGTTGTTTGCATAAAAATGGTGAAGTATCCGGTGCAGTACTGATGACTCTGGTGGTGAACTTGTTTCCCAGCTTCCTTCTTTCATTCCACCAAACATCTTCTGTGAGTGGTCAGCGCCAAATATTTATTCTATAAGACAAACATGTAGGTTAGTCCTGCCAACCAGAAATTAGGTCTTTTCTTCTTGGTGCATGCATCTCTACTCCAGCCATGCAAAAACTGTTGGTTAGTTGGAGCAAAACTGCGCTTTGACATGTGTAACTGCGAGTACACTGTGGAATTCTGTGTACTTGCATGAATTCAAACAACAGGCTTTTGAATTTCCTCCAACTATAAGATTATCAATTATACTCTGGTCATGCGATCGAAGCACTGTAACCCCTCTAGAGAGATATGAAACGGGTGGTGTATTAACCCAATTGCAGCACAAAGAGGAACAGAATCCTTCAACCATTTAATCAAGCAGCCACAGGCAGGCAAACAGCAAGAAGGAAGGCGACGGCAGAACTCTTGGTCAGGAACAGAAGGAGAAGATGGTTTAGATGATGAAGATGGAGGCAGAGGGAGCAGGTGAATTGGAGATAGGCAGGGTCCGTATTGGGAAGTCGGGCAAATAAGTGCTACAAAGTCTCTCATGACAAAGAACAATCTGACAAAGGAGTGTGCATGGAACTGATGAATATATGGTGGCCTAATTACAGAAAATGAGCTGTGCACACAGGTGAACTGACTTGACCGATGAGTTGGGAGTGGCTGTCAGGCTGAGGGAAGCAGAGGTGGGGCAGATGTTTTCAGTTTGTTTAGAATATGACCAAGAAGCTAATGCAAGAAACCTGAGATGATGACGTAAAGTGCTAAGGACCTTTTATAAGGTTTTATATAGCTTCACGGTTTGTAAACAATGTGACATTTTTTTAAGGGGCGGGGACATTTTGGAGATTATACTTATGCACTCACTCTCCAAGACTGAGGGCTATTTTAAAAAGTTAAAAGCTCTGACTGACTGCATTCACGACCACTAAACTCTTGCTGGCTGGATGGACGATTTGACCAAAGGGGACAAAGTCTGGTCTGTCTTTATCAAGTGACAGAGATATTACAAGTAAGTGGAACCACTGAGGAGGGTAATGTAGTAAATGCAACTTCTGCTTAGACACTCCTGAAACATACAACTAACGTTGCATTAGCTAGTAGTTAGCGTTAGCATTAGCATCAATACGTAACAAGAATCCCCTAAATACTGATTAACTTAATGTAATTTGTCAAATCGTCCATCGCTCACTGGATGGACCAAAGTTGTCTACGGCTGGCAGTGATGATTTAGATTTTTTGATTTTGGCAGGCAAACATATAGCAAGCTCACATTTTGAAAGCGACAGTGTTCGCCTCAAACTTGAAGCTTCCCTCTGCTTTGCCTCTAGTTAACATCGTGACGTCACAGTGACGTAAACCACAAAGGGTCGATGAAAGTGATAATTATGAACAGATAACTTGGTATATGGAAGCTTTTTTTCTTCAGTGGAATGTCCTGTTTTGTTGTGGCCAGAAGCATTAAACTGTCCGTGATGTTATTCACCCATTCACAGTTTTACAGGTCTGGACAGACACTGGTGGAGGCATACAAACAAAGCTCTATTTTTAGTTGTTTCATTGCA
Organism: Mugil cephalus; assembly: GCF_022458985.1. Taxonomy (NCBI): domain Eukaryota; kingdom Metazoa; phylum Chordata; class Actinopteri; order Mugiliformes; family Mugilidae; genus Mugil; species Mugil cephalus. The sequence continues at coordinate 41,646,807 of NC_061770.1, forward strand.
ACCAATATTACTTTCTGAGTTTCACACTGTCAAAGGTGAATCTTAATTGACTGGCATGAGAGTTTCTAGCAAAAAGCATATTATTCCAAGTGTCCTGTTCTTTGGACTTCATGCATCCTGCCCTTCACCTTTCCCTTGAATTGCCTTCTCTCTCTATTGTTTACTGGTTGCTGTTCACTGCTATCAAATATTGATAGAGGTCAGTAGCAGAGCAAATTCACCCCATCTCAATTTTTAATGTATACAATATAGTACTGCAAATGGTGTTCCCTCCACTTTAATGCTTCTGAAGGCAAATAGTTCCCTACCAGCCCCATTGATTCAGGATCCGGTTTATAAATGTGTTCCCTTAAGGTCCATTGAAAGCCACACCGCAGCTTCGTATATAGTGAACCATGCCATTAGAAATACACTCAAACCCCTTCAAAAATCAGACGGTCAACATTTTTCCACCGTGCACCCTAAGTGGCCTTTTGTAGACAGTTATAACCTTGAATATTCTTTGACAAGATTGGGGGGAAAAAAACTAGAGTGCAGCAGAAATGGGCTAAGGAGACTCCCAATGGCACATTGTGGTGGCTAAGTGTCAAAGACGGCATGGGTGAGATATTGAGCCCATCTCATATATTTTTACTACACACATGGATGAGGAGTCAAATTGGAGATGTGGGGTCACTTTAGGCAGGTCACTGAGCATAGGAGACTCAAAGAAAAAGTAAGATTGTGTGTGCATCTTTGCCGTGCACGAACGTGTTAGTTAAACAGATTTGTGTTCACATTACCCTGTCTATGTGCACGCCTGCCTCTGTATGCCGCACATAACCAAAATGACTCACTCAACATAAATCTGCGACCGAGGAGTATTTTTAGCAGTGCACTCATGAAGGGTATATGTGTCTTTTTTTTTTCTTCTTTTTATATCTCTCTGTATCCTGACAGGGCCTCTTTTATTCTGCTGCCCCCATGGTGAAGCTGCAATGGCTCCTTGAGGGTGTCAGTCGCCACCTCTTTAACAGATGAGCATATCTGAAATGAGCTAAGGGGCCAGGGATTCTCAGGCAGATGTGGCTCGAGTATTTGAGTAATTCGCCGCCGCCGCCTCCTCGTACACGAGTAGACACATGCAAACGCGCAAGTTTAAATCTTCATAACATTTCAAAGGTAATCAACTATATTGTCAGATAACTGGCGATTAATAGCAATGCCATTTTTCTTATCCATCCAGAGCTAAAAATGTTTAAATTCTTGCAAGTTTCTGCAGTGCAGTCATTGAGAAAGGGTTGGAAACTAATGAGAGAATTTTGAAAGACAAACTCGACATGTCGTGATTTCTGGTAAGCATCTTCATCCTTAAGCCATAAAAGCATCCCATTAACTGCAAAATAGGGTATGATTTAATTGAGGCCTACGTCACAGGTATATCAGTTAAAAATTGGGGTCTGTTTCGTACCGGACATGAATAACAATTGATTGCTTGTACGGCTGTATTATTGGATGTCTCCTTTACGAAAGGTAGCCTCGCTGTGAGGTTTAGAACTATCAATCCATTACATGCATCTCCCTCAGTGAACTCAGTCCTATCTTTTCCCTCTCTATGCTAGAAAGAGTATCAGTGTGAGGAGTTCACCAAGGGGAGTCACATCTCCTGTGGTTTTCTGAAGGCAATTCCGCCATTGCTTATTTTAGACACAGCTTGCGTCCACAGTACACGGCTGGGTCACTTTACATGGAAGACCAAGCCTTGAAACTCTATCCAGCACTCATGAAATAAAAATGCAGTTAAGTGAATTGATGGTCTCCTGCCTCTTTTGCCTGAAAGTGGCCTTTTGAAGGGTTAGTGATTCTGCCATGGGTGAAAGGCAGCGCTTGACGTGGTGCGCCGAAGAGGCGAGTGGTTATACGTCGTACAGTGATTGGGAGTTCTTCGATAGGGGTCGTAGAGCAGCATTAAATGTAGTGTGAAGTTTTTCTTGGATCTGGCATGCTTGGATGCAGCACGCTCTGTAGGACGATATCCGTAAACAAGTCATGTTTTATTAATTTGAAGAATGTAATCCGGGTACTTTCGGTACTTGCTTTACAGAAAAGAGATGACCGTCAAAACAACTTGTACAATGGTTAATAAGTTATTTAATCTGTTAAACCAGCACGTGATGAGCTCTTTTTTTTAATCTGCTGCCGAATGCCCCATTAAATGGGCAAGACGGCGCAATGCAAAACTAGCATTTGATGAGCACTGCCGATGAGGTGAAAAGAGTCTGTTTTTGTTGTTCGCCACAGAAACAACAAAATGCGATAAAAGGTTTGCACCAACACAACAAACCCCTGGATTTGAAACTGTGGAGAAATCATGTAATGCTCCGAAGATTTGGGCCCTCGTGTTGAGGAGTAAACAAAGAGCTGCATTGAGAGATGACAAGAAAATGAAGAAAGAACAACTGAAATAGTTAGACACTCCCCATTTCAACAGTTTCTCATGAGAAAATAGAATAGGGAAAAAAACAACCCCTATTTCTATCTATTGGACCAGCCAAAGGCACATCAACTATTTTCTCTCCCCCTCTCCCCATCGTCACTGAAAGCAATCATTTTAGAATTGATTTTCATGGCTCAGAGAGAAATAATGGGAATTCTTTCTAATGTAGAAATGTATGTGTTCCTTTTGGTTAACCAGAATAGACCATATTTCAAGCTTGTCAGTTAGAGGAGTAAAAATACCTCTCATCTTTTGCTCAACTTTTTCTTTCCTCCTATTCCCAATGTCTAAAGTGACAACTCATCATCCCTAAAAATCAATCATATAATTCTACGTTTTTCAGGCTTCTGAAATGATGGAAGAAGTTTGGTTCTTTTTTAACAGAACAGTCCTCAGGTCCACATTTGTCTGTGTTTTGGGGAGATGAAATGGCATGCCAACTAGCAAATCAATCTTCATGGTGACAACAGGGATGGGGAAAGACGATTATTTTGACATGCCCCAGTTAGCACCCGCACCGTATGTTCCGATTCATTCCCGTTCATGCATACTAATGTTGTTAGTTGTAAAGAGGCGCAAGTGAAATCTGCTTGTCCGTTCGCTTTATCCACCAGTGTCCGGGTGTCCGAGCTGAAAAGCTCACTTCCACATACCCTCTTGTGTTTTCCAGCAGTTGTACAGGCCCTCTTCATCCGCTGTGGCTCACACACACAAAAAAAAAAACAGAGTCAATCCAAAAGCAGCAGCTTCCCTCCCCTGGATGAGCCCAAATCCATTTACCTTGGGTTTATCCATCAGCAGCTGTCGAGTGTGTGACACCCTGCCCAGGTGCCATTACTGTACCATTACATACCAGATTCCCCCAGTTTATTACCACTATAGGAGCGTGTCAGCCGTTATTAATGATAGCTGAACCCCTGCCGATGAAAGAGACTATTGATTGACAGAGGAGGTGAGGAGTTTGGGGATTGCCCAGACATTACCAGCATTCCCTTTTTCCAGGATTTAAAATACTGTAGCTCCTCAGCAGCATTCTGCAAACTGGGACAAAGTGTACTCTCAAACTTTCACAGTTGCTGCTATTTCAAAAGTAGATTTGCTGCCGAGATTCAGGTCAGCAACATCTAATGCAAGACTCTGTGTGTCTCGGAAAAATATGACTTGTGAGAAGAGATCGGCAAGCGTGTTCTAGTGGCACCTTAAAGTGGTGAGTTTTATTATATACGGCGCAAACGTGCTCCTGTGTAAGGTGCCAATCATTTATTTGTGTCTGGAACGGTGCAAAATTGGTATTTTAATTCGCCACTCCAAAACACCACATGTGACATTTCCCATAATCCCTAGTCTCCGAGAGCAAGCCGAGATATTCCCAGCGATATCACATTTCAGTTTTGTTTTCAAATTCGGAAAGATTAGGTATGGGATAGCTCTGGACAGTCCCTCACCCACCGCTCTCTAAGGCTGGAAAAGCACCCCCACTTCTCCCTCGTACACACCATTTACTCTGTCATCTCTCTTTTCTGTGCTGTAGTGGTTTCAGGAAAAGCAAATGTAACATTTATAAGCTCCGACTCCGACGCGAGCCGCTCGGTTCTAAACGGCATTGTTTAAAGACGAGCTCAACGCAGCCGTCGAGCTGTCAACTAGAGTTTTAGTGGTGTAATTACAGAAAGATGCCGACGCACCAGTGCACGAGTGTGAATGCTTACAACGGCATAAGTCACCGACATAGGCTGTGATGTAGGCTCTGGGAAGATGTGTCGTAGGAGCACGAACAAGGCATAGACCGAGTTTTAAGTGTCACCCAAGAGCTGCAGAAGACATATTTATTCTAATAATTTGCACAAGTTAAAGTCGGTCAAGTGTACTCGATCGATTCGAAAGCGCAATCCGTAGTAATCCATTGACAAAGGGGGCTTGAAATGACACCTCGCTGGCATGACACAATAAACAACGAAGACGTCAAATGCAATTGGTGTTGGATATTATGTGAGAGGAAGGGGAAAAAACTCGTCCCGAGTCATGAGCCTTTTCATCAGTGTCATGCTTTGTTAAATTACCATCAGCCAGTGTCAGGAGCAATCTGCAAGTGGCCACTTCCGAAATCCGACGGGAAAAAGGTCTGTTGGTCCTCATGTTGACCAACGGAATATCAATGAGCACTTAACTACCAAAAGTGGATGAAAGAGAACAAGAAAGTAAATGGGGTACAGAGATGAGCAAAGAAAATACCCAGGAGGTTTTTATAGAGAGTGTTTGCATTTCCTTTCCCTGACAGAGGAGAGAGATGACTGAGAAAGTAAACAGACTTTGTCTCGCAGCGGCAAGAGAAGTTTGGTGACAACCCTGGCCTTTATCTGACAAGCAATGTCTAAAAAAAAATAAAAAAAATCCTTTACGATAAAGTACAGAAGTAGTTATTAAATTGCAAAAGCAGGAGAAAGCATTGCGCTGAGGACAGCAAAGAGGGAAAGTACGATTTCTCCATTAAAAGGACACAAGTGATGGAAAATGTCCCGTTTCTTCCCCGTTGTCTCCATTTTCCTTATTCGCTGTTGTGAAGGATCGATGATAGCGTACAGGCGTCACCTGGCAAGGTTATTTCCTCAGTATTACCGCCTTATCAAACTGAGCGAAAACTTGTTGGTTCTGTTTGCCAGCTCAGCCAGGCGCCGGGCTTACGAATGCTGACGACTGTGATTGCTCGTCTGTCGAGAGGTCATCTCGCAACCCAGCGAACATTTGCTCCTTGAATAGAGGACATCTTTGGCAGGCAAAATTGTTGCACAGCAATTCGAAAAACAGGAATGTTACTGCCACTCACACCAGCTTTAAAAAGTGTTCTTTGCAAGCTTTTCTAAAACAGCAGCACGCAGTCAAGAACAGATTAGTCAACAGCTCTTTGCCAAGCAATAAATAGCATAACACTGTATATGTCTTAAAGAGGCATAATGATCTCCATCCAGTTAAAAGGATTGCTGAAGGAGACTTTAAAGAACCATTTGCATCCGTGTGGGGAAATATTTTTGACACTTAAACAAGAAGACAGTACAGAGGGGTAAAATGTACAGTATCCACATGACAAATTGCCAGTTAGATCTTAAAGGGAAACCATCTGCTGCCCTTTGTTCCACAATCCACGTTTTAAGAGCAAATAAAGAGATAAGTGTCTGCACTACAGTAAATATGTCTTTGTTAGAGAGTAAAATACAAGATCTCAGTTCTTTAAAAAGCATTTCTGTTTGATTAGTGAAAATAAATGCAGCCTGCCAAGAGGTGCAGGGGGTTTTGGCAGTTCTGCTGACACGAGGTGGTTCTATTACTTCCCACTAGGGTTGTGTTGGGGCTTCCAGTATTTATTTAAACATACATCTTTGCCCTGACAAGCTTTTTTGTTGTGCCAACACTTCTACGTGGGGATGCGCTGGCTTATCTATTTCAAATAGAAATCAATTACTCATTTATGATTAATTTTAACTAATTGCGGTCAGTTTCTGCTTTGTTAAGAAAGTGGTAAAGGAAGGGAAAAGGACACGTTTCCACTTATTCGTCGTTTCCTTTATTTATGGACTTGGATTACCGAAAAAGGTTTGCCTCGCCATTAAATACACATTGTCCCATGGGGATTTGCACCGGAGGCTCTTGTTCATCAGATAATCTAAAGTCATGACATTTTCCTTGGAAGGTAGAACAGGTGTTTTACTAATGGCCTGTCATTCAACAGTTGGCTTTTATAGCATCCTCCGCTTCCCACTGAGTTAAATGCCACCCATTGTGATCAGGATTTTCATGGGTACCCTGTCCTTAACCCAAATCTGGAGACAATTCTGGGTGTATTAACAAACAAAAAAAAAAAAAAACTGGAACAGCTAGCCTGTTATGTGACGGCTTTTTAATAATACATCTGCACGTTATTTTTAAACTTTGTGATGTATTATGTTCAGTAAATCGATACTTTCTCTCCATGGCGATTACGTTTTAAAGTGTTCCCATGGTTCAGACTCCTAAAGCTGTTCCGTGTGCAGCCATTTCAAAGTGAGTGTCATTTAAAATGTTAAGAGTCACATTTGAACTGCATGACAGATGTTTGAACGGCATGCTCCTGCCTGAACTGAAGGATTAAAGCAGTTGTTTTTGGAGGGATGCCATTCAGGACCCAGTTGGGATGCATTAACTTGAGTTAATCTGTAAAACTCTGTATTGGAAACCTGCAGCCCAAATCGCAGTGAATTAAAACTAGTGACTATGGGAACATTTAAAACAAGGACCTATCTTCATATGAACCCAGCTACTTGTGATACTTTTCTGGTGCTTTTGAAGTACTTACTGCTAAAACGGTCCGTTTCGATGGCAGTGTTTGCAGGTAAACAGAAGGTTTCACTAGGCTGAGAGGAGGAGGAGAGCGGGGTGAGGGTTTGGGTCAGGGTGCATAGGTGCTGTGCAGAGGGGGCGGGAGGCAAGACTCTCAGGACCACAGCCATTACTTTATAACTAATGAGGAATGAGGTGGCCATCTCCCTGTGGCATGTGCGTCCCGTGTGGACGGAAGCATAGGCCGTGCGCGGTAATGGCACAGTAGGACCGTGGCCTTGGGCGGTCCAATTGTGCTCTTGTGGTAACAGCCCAGAGAGCAAGTGTATCTGAGAGAAACATGAAAAGGAGTACCTTTTAAACTGCTCATAAGAAATGGCTCAGTAACTGGAAAATGTCCTCCCCCAACATCTTTGGTTCACCCTTCAGGAAGCATGCTTGCCAACGAGTGTATATATTCTATGTCTGGAGGTATAGGGTGTGTGTGTGTGTGTGTGTGTGTGTGTGCGTGTGTGTGTGCATGTGTGTGTGTGTGCGTTTGCATGCCGTCTGCGTGCGTCAAACAGCTCTATTTGAGGTGGCAGGCACAGGTGCGCTAACGGCATGCCGGGTTCCAGCAGGTTATTGGCCGACAGATGGAGCGGAAGGTGGGGTGTGCTGGGGGGACAGGGGCGACTATAGGGGTGGGAGTTGGAGGAGAAGGGTGGGGCTATGCCAGGAGTGGCAACTGGCATGTGTAAGCTTTTCAGCTAACAGTACTTGCTGTACTGAGCGCTCTCACACCCCATAAAAACCTGACCTGATTGTTGGAGATAGAAACCAAACAAAGCTGAACGCACTTATAGTAATAAAAAAATAAATAAAAAACCTACACACACACACGGGGCACCTTTACTATTTATAAGTAAATAAATTTCCGGGGGACAAAAGCTGTTGTTTTGCTCCTGGTGACAAAAGAGACTTTTTACATCCTGATGTTGTGGTACCACAGACAATTGCAACAGTTCTAGTTCAGCTATGATAGCCTAAACCAAATGGACCCCTTCATGGTCTATGTCACTGTGATGTCACAATGTTAGCTGGAAGCAAAACAGAGGCAAGTCTTGCTGTGTTTTTGGCTGCTAAAACTGAAAAATCAAAAACACTTATTTGAAGTTTTATCACATACCAGCAACTGCCAGTCGTAGACAACTTTGGTTTGGCTTTGCCGATTGAACGAAAGGATTGGAGTGAGACAATCAACAACACCTCATAACAGGGCAGATTAATATGTATTGCATAATCAGTTTGGCTGGATAACGTCATGGGTTAGACTAAATCATGACCGAAATTACAGTAAATTAATCCTTATTCAGGGGATTCTTGTTACATGTTAATTCTAATGCTAACCGCTAGCTACCGCAACATTAGTTGTGTGTTTCAGGGGTGTCCAAGCAAATGTTGCATTTACTACATTACCCACCTCAGTGCTTTCACTTATTTCTTGTAATATCTTTGTTGGAGAGACTTCACTTGCTAAAGACAGACCAGACTTTGTCCCCTCTGTGTCCTCCTTCAGTCAAATCGTCCATCCAGTCAGTGAGAGTGTAGGGGTTGGTTAATGTAGTCCCATCAGTCAGAGTCAGCTTTTTAAAATAACATTCATGGAGAGTGAGTGTATTAGTGTATTCTCGAAAATATGCGTTTTCTTGCCAAAACAGTCCATTGAAATATGCTAGCCAGTGTTTACAGGCTATAGTGTTTGAGATGTGTTGCATCCAGTTAAGCCCCGCCCCTCAAAACAAATGTCACATTGTTTACAAACAGAAAAGGGGTCTGTAGTTCTAAAGGGATAGTAACTTTAATCCTGAATTCCTGTAATCACATTTGAATTGTATGCCAGAATTTCTGTTATGGCTTTATCATGAAGTATTATCACCATTTAACAGTATTAAGTTATGTAATTATCATCTGCTTCAGTGACTGTTCTGCATGGCTAACAACGTTAACTCCCCCGGTTGTCTATTAATCACACCTTTGCCAATCACAGCAGTGGCAGGCGGGAGCGTCACAGAAACCCTGGGTTCTGACAGCACCGTGCCTTCAAATGGGGGAAAAAATATATCTGATCATTTATATTAATACAGAAAAGAGTGGAAATAGGGTGTGGGAAAACAGGGATGTCATAGGTTGGGCAAATCAGCTCTTATGGAGTTTAATACTATGGTCCCTCTGTAGGGCTCATATTTTCCATTAATCTGCACCGCATGAATACTAATAGCCTCGGTGGCTTAATGGCCCTGCCCAAATCCCTGTATTTGATTTCCACTTCTCAAAGTGACCTTTTTCCTCGTGTTAATGGGCTTACCTGTGCTAGATCATGTTGGAGCATGAGAAGGGATGGGGCGACTTTGCCATTTCAGCTCATTCCGTTTAAAGGAGACGTTCACATTTTAAATTGAAAAGCACACAAACCCAGACCTGACTTTGAGACACCCGGCGCCTCTGCTTTTTATCTCGTTTAGCAGTATCTTATAAAAATCCAGGAAGCACCCAAGCCTCATGACCTACTAAATTCTGTTTTTGGTGAGCTGGCCAAAAAAGACAATGTGCTCAAAGAGTATTCATCATCTTATTTAGGCATTATAACATTGTCAAGTTTTTAATTGTCCCTTGGCCATATAAAGAATTATTAGTATATTTGAACACTTTTGGTGAAAAGTTCTGAAATTCAGTGTGGTGGTTCGGCAGTTGCCCGGTTTGGTCCCATCTTATTCAAAAATGGACAAACAGATCGAGGATGAGTGGGGCTGAGGCAGGCAGGTGACACCTAGACGGACGGCTCAGCACCTGTGAGGGCACCACCTGTCACTCATCACCACCTGTCATGTTTTCACCTTTCTGCTGCTATTGAGGAAACTACAGTTTCGGCACATCCATGTTGGCTTTAATTTTCACTCGGGACTAGTTACATCTAACAGCAAAATGAAGAGGTTGAATCTGTTCTATTTAGTGAACACTGATCAGCCACAGAATTATGACTACTTTTCTAGGTTTCTCTTAGCAGAAACTAGACATGGGCCTTCTAAAGGGTGTCCTGTGATCTCTGACGACAGAATATTAGGGAGGGCCTAGTCTGTGCTGTGCATTTGTTTTTATTAGCACGGAAACTCTGGTAACAATTCAAAAGTAATTCTGTTAATCTGTTAATAATATAATAAATCCTCTTTCCTATTATAAACCTATATTTTAAATGTTGGCTGAATGCTTCCCTCTGGCGCTAATGGACGTCATTTCCCGTTAATAAATTACTCACATCGCGTCCTACTTTGGTTCTTGTTGTGTTTGTGTTTGCCGCTGATAGACCGCTGTTCTCTGCATATTCAATTAGTTGATTTATTTGTATAGCATGCAAACAGACATGCAATGCCTTGCAAGGTTACTCGCAAACAAGCTCTGGATGCTTTTTACAATGCTAATTAACTCTACCACCTCTTCCACAACCTGTACAATACAATTGACAGCTTGCACTTTTCACCCACATCATAGCTGATACACTATCTACTACGGTCGTCAATACTGGGCTCGAGCACAATTTGGATCCTCGATAAGAAAATAATGGATGAATTGGGCTGTGTATGAATCAAATAGTTTATGAAACTTGGCCTGAAGGATCCAAATGATTTTGTTTTAAAGCAAAGCTTGGTGCTTTTTAACAATTGAACGCTGTTTAAGTCACCTTCTGTAGGAGTAACTAAACTACAGTCCATAGAACGTGGCCATGCATTATCTGTCAGTGTATCCTTAGGAACTCCAAACAATGAAACTGCCTTCCAGACATTACTGATGTGGGCAGATTACAGTTGGCAGATAGCGGATGGTGAAAGTGAGGTTGGGGAAATGAACAGTTGGGGGGACCCCGAAACAAAGGCGAGAAGAGTGCTTCAAATAGGATTGGACAGGACGGCTCTGGTTGGAAGCTGGGGTTAAATCCCAAGGGAAGAAGCCTGTCTCCACCGATAGATGTTTATTCAGGGTCCCGGCTACATGGACTTTAGTCAGAACTGATGGAAATGATGACATGCATAGACACACAACTGCACATTTGGATGTCTTAAAGCCTTAGGCCCTAAATTGGTTTTCTGGCTTAGTGCAAATAAACAATTTACTCTTGGAAGTAAATGACGTTTAATGAAGAATCACTGTTTGGTTTTTTACCCCGGGTGTTACTTGAACTAGTTTTGTCAAGAATGTACAGTATGTTCAAGGTTTACATAAAGTCAGTAGCCCAGCTTGTCAGTTCTGTTCAATCTACAGTACTGAAAGGGACTTTTTTTTATTTGGATCTCCATTAGCTTCGGCCATTGCTATTCTTCCTGGAGTCCGCATCCAAACCAGTTATCTTTACACTGCAGTGCTGAATCACTCAAAACACACCACACAACAAAACGACACAAACAACTAAAAACACCCTCACAACAATCTGCAAAACAAAAAGGAAATGAATCATACATATAGTAAGTGTAGTACAGGACCTAGTTCTAGGTAGCAGTAACACCAGAATGTAGTTCTTACATAATTCATAAATGGTCGGATGGTCAGTTGTATATCTACTTACATGAGAAGTGATACCAGTATATTAAATTTATAGTTTGGATCTCATAAACCATTTAGACTTGCATTGATTAATTGTACACAGTAGCCTCAACTAAACATCAGCAGACACTGAGAGCCGTTTTGTTAATAAATGTTGTTCCAGTAATTCTTTAAAACGATATTTGCTATTTCCTTGTATGATACTTCCAGGCAGGGTGTTCCATATCACCGTGGCTCTATAAATTACAGTACATTTCATCTTGTTTGTTTTAACTTTAGGTAAAGTAAATCTACCTTCCATAGCGTGCCTGGTGTTGTATCCATGTCCATCACAACTAAAAGACAGACGTTTGTTTCACACCCTTGGCAGTTTAGTCACTGATATTTTCCTAATAAAAACAAGCAATGAGGAAAGAAATCTGTTTTTAACCTTCAACCAAGCAAGACAGTTATGCATTGTGCTGACATCTGTTCGATATGGACAGCGACGTGAAAATCGCGCTTCTTTATTCTGAGTAATTGGCAGTTTATTTATATATGATGTGGCAGCGCTGGACCAAAAGACTCGTCCGTAATTTAAATTTTAAAAATGATAATGAAATAATACATCTAATAGTGATACCAATACATACCATTTAACTCCGTTTTGACCCTTTTCACCTGTCTTGGAGCTGTGGGACTTAAGGGGGTCTGACATCGGGTACCTTGCCTCAGCCTCCTCTGTGTCTCGTTGTCACATTGCCGATCTGTGCAGGCGTCAGGACCCCAGGGCTCTGTCAGTGACAGAGCTATGCGAGACCCTGCAGTCCCTGCAGGCTTTGAGGTGAGAGGGGTCAAAAATCTCCCAATGCACCACTCCCCTCTTCTCTAAATGGATCCGCTTTAGGGTCCCTCATGGGATCCTTCATTTCCTTCCCTGGTAATAGAACGCATGTTGGAAGTTGAATGGATGGGCTGCGTCACTGATGGGATGGGATGTGGCATATTTATGATGCTAGTAGAAAATCACAGGCCTTTACAATTAGGCCCTCATCTCTAGATCCCTGCATTTATGTGTAAGATGCAATGGGATGTAAAGATATATGGCCGACTCAAACAGATTTGCTCATTCAATATTAAAGCATTCCTCTCCGTTATTGTGTCTTGTACAAATCGGATGACGAGCCGTTATGTTGGAGTATCGCTCGTCATTACTGAGGCTGTGTCCTACAAAAAAAGCGGTACACAGGGAGCTTGTGGTCGTTTTCGTGTGTATCTGTCTCTTTTCTTTTCATGTATTCATTCAGTAAAATTAAAGTATCGTAATGTACGCTAATGCAGTTTGTACAAATTTCAATTTCCTGTTTTTGTTTAACCACTTGGTTACGAAATCGTCAGGTATCACGCGTGCATTCTCATCACTGCATTCTGAATTATGTCAGACTTTGCAGTAGCAGCATCGTGTTTGGTTTGAGACAGTGACTAAACGTTGGATTAGTGTATTTTTATATGATATTTATATGATATGATTTTAATTTTGAAAAAATCTGGTATAAACTGTGATATAAAAAGGCAGCTACAGGATTCGTTTTGAACCAGTAAAGACAAGATGAAAAGCAAATGTTAAAATCAGACCTAAGTTACAATTCAAATGGCATGGCATACTTTGGGGGTTGGCTTACCAAAATTCTTTTCACTTTGCAAGTCTTGTCTTTACAGTTGAGCAGTTTCGTCAAGTTAAAGATGAAGAAAGAAGATGTCTTTTTGGCATGTTAGGGAACAAGCAGAAAGGTGTAAAATTGCCAAACAAAAATGTTTTCATAAAGTTTAAAAAATATGAGAACATTAAAAAATGATTGAGGTCTAATATAAATATCTCATAATTGTGTAAAAATAGGGCCCAAAATCTTAAAATTAGGTCAACTAAGCAATAAGGAAACTAAGCAGAAACTAAGACTTCAGATTGAGAAATGAGACACACAGGGGTTATATATACTTAGGACTAGTCCAAAACAGACACGGGGGGAACTCGACTAACAGTTAACATAAAACACCTAACATACTCAAAAATAAAATAAAATTATTTTAACAAAAAGAGAAACTATATATAAAAGAAAAATTATCTTTTAACATAACAAATCCTCTTTAAAGGAAACTTTAAGAATGGTACAGTCCAGTCCCTCTTCTTCCACCTTTGGAATGGCTTTATCCACTTCCTCTGGACTTAGGCCTTTAAAGGCCTTAAAGATCGTGAACAGAATGTTAAATTGTGTGCACTAGTGATGCTGAGATGAAGCCTCACGAGGCATCGAAGCACTTGAGGCCAACTGGTTCGAGAAAGGGTTCATCTCTCCAAGCTTCATGTGCACACAAAACCACCTACTGGCCAGGTGTGTAATGACAGGCAGCTGTGTCTTAACCTCATAATGTGTGATGCATTGACTTGTTGTGTGTGTTATGGCTCTTGGGAATTTCTACAAATTAAAAAACAAAAATGTATGACTAAATAATTTCTCCACATAAATGGTGGCATGTGTGGAAATAAATATTTTGAATTTATATGATACGACTGTTTGTATAATGTTTTTCTGTCACTTAAGGAAAGTGGGATGGACTTAATCAGGCAGAGGTCAGTGCTAGAGAAGCAGCTAGGAAGAGGGCAATGAATGTTCTTGTGTATGTTGGACACTAATGTTCAGAACGGGGGAGCTACTATTTATTTTTATTCAGAAATACGTTTTTCAACACTTTTTGGTCTTAAGCAACTCCCTTTTTTTCTGACACAACCTCTCCGGCCTTTGAAAACACTCTCTTTCACGCGGTACAGAAGATGCTGGCATGCACAAAAACGCTATGGCAAGATTATACAAATTGAGGTACAGTAATTTTTGCCTCTCCCAGTACTCCAGAGGGGTTTCCAGCCTGCTTGTATCTGGCTCTAAAACTTAGCTATCCTCCTCTCCTCAGCCTCTCTTTCTCTAAACTCTCCAAACTGTATTAACTCTATCCAAACACTTGACTGAGCGAAGCTCTCTATCAAAAACCCACATTTTGAATGGAGTCTCTCCATTGCCGTCAAATTGCAGCAAAATCTGAGCCGCTTCCCGAAGCAGTCACGGAATTTCAATTTTGCGGAAACGCCCCCTCCGTTACTTCACGCGTGCTTCGAAGCCTTCGCACATCTCAGAACATCGGCGCTGCAATGCAAAAGACCGCGTGCAGTTTTGTCATATGCAAGTGGTGCAAAAGACAAAAGACTGCGAACAAAACAAATACCGACGCTGGCGGTGGACGACTGCTGTGGCCGCTGCGTGGCGACTCTGTGGACTACCAGTCACTTTTCTTGGGAGGCTGTCATGTTTCTCTCACCAAGTAGAAGCTAGAAAGCCTGTTGTGAAGCCACATCGCGATGTCTTCGGCTGTCTTGTCAGTCACTGACTCCTGCCTTGAAGCTAGTAGCGGTCCCTCGAGTCTACCTTATCTGAGAAGAGAGAGCCGGATAGCCGGGGAACGTTGAGGGAGACGGAACATGTGCAAGCTGTGACTCTTTTTTTTTTTTTTTTTTTTCCCTCCACGTTTTTATTCAATATCTCAATCATTTTTTTTCTCACAGTTCTGGCTGTTGCACTTTTTGAGCTCGGATACGTAGGTCGCACACCCGTCGTCAACGGGGCATCTCCAAAGTCTTGCGGATTAATGGAAGGCACAAGCTTCTAAATCAAGAGAGCCTGGGAGCCTTGGGATATTGATAATCATTCTTGCCCGATTCCATTTCACCTCATCATATGGGGCTGGAACAGATCAGGATTAGATCTGCTGTCGAGGTAAAGCCTTAGGCGCAGGGCATGGTCAGCATACCCCTCTAACCTTCACAGCGAAGCCCTCAGGCCTACACTCATCATCATCTCTCGCTCCTGATGCGCTCATCTTCAGTTTTTTTTTTTTCCTGTACTCTTTGTCTCGCTGCACTCCTCATTCTTTCCCCGCACCTCACTTTCTGTCTCTTTCATGTCGCCCCGCCTACATCTTACTTTCACTTTCTTCCCTTCAAGGCCAGTCTTCATCACAGCCCCCCTCACAGCCCACTCATCCATAGGCCCCATCCATCACCATCACGCGGGAAGACGAGATCGGGGCGGGGCGGCGCGCGCCGAGACACTGAGTGAAGACGAGAGGAGAGGGAAAAGAGACGCGGAAGATCCATGAAGGCGCAAAAAGTCAGACGCCGGCATCAGAGAGAAACGCTCAGAGTGTGGGGGGGGGGCAAATGGAGACAGAAGGGGGAGAAGAGAATATCGAATGAGGTGGCAGAGTGAAAATATAGGACGCCGGGTTAAAAGGGTAAATAACGGATGTGCTTTTTGGCACGACAGAACTCGAAATCAGAAGAGTGCCGGTGTGTTGCAGCAGGTTCAGCGAAGGCGAAAAACAAGAAGCGAAACCTCTGCTGGGTATTGATGATTTTGACTTGCTTTGTCTACTTGTTTGTGCTCAAGGCTGCGACCTTTTCGACACGGTGCTCCCTCTTTTGTCGAACACGCCACAGGCAAGGCTAGCGAAGTCGGCCCAACAGCAACAGCGATAAAGAGGTTACACATGCGGGCAGACACTTCCTGAAAGACGTACCGTTATTTTAAAGTACCCCTACCCTACCTACCCGGAGAGACGAATATGTAACAAAGTTAGTCGACGGGCAAAAAAAAGAAAAAAAAAAAAAAGAAACACGGCTGAGAAGAAAGAGCAAGTTGGTTGAAGGGGAATCAAAGTCAGGCAATGGGTCCCAGTACCATCCTCCAGCTATGCCTGGAGGCCTAAGTGTCCAGCTGACAATGTCTATATCCGTCAGAAAATAATGGGCTTTAGAAATCGACCCTTGCGCCTTGAAACCTCGATCAGCTGAGATGGATTTCGTGCAATTTGACGGAATTGGTCAGTAATGGAGTAGTCGGCCTTGAAAAGGGAAAAAAAAAAAAAATCTGTTTACATGCATACATCATATTTTCGACCAACATGTAACAGCTTACATTTGATTGTGCAAGTGGAGTTATGATGCTCTTTTTACATTCCTTTTTTCGTAAAAATACGTATATCGACAAAGCAGTTGTTTTGATGGTGTGGCGAAGCACAGTGCAATCAGCGCGTTCATTAAAAAAAGCGCTCCTCGCCTTCTCGTCCGTGGCCGCCGTTCTGTCTGGTGTATCCCTCCGTCTCCCTCTGTTTTCTATCTCTTCTTTTCAGCGCCACAAATATAATTAATGGCAGAGCGCAAGGAAGCATGTTACTGGTTTATGGATTTTTGATGGTAATCTTCTGGATTAATTATGTGATATATGTGCCTTGTTAAGGTAATCGGCCTCTGGTAAATACAATGCATGAACTTTGATAGCGCACTGGCAGGCATTTCTCCCCTGCCTCCCTAAATCAATTTGCACCGTTCCCCGAGTCATTCCTGCATCGTTTCACACTGAGATACTGCCAGGTATGAAGGTTGCGCGTTTACTGAAATGGCCGAAAGAGGGTCAAATGATTACAGTGATTACAATGATAATGGCGCGGTGAAGCCTGTGCAATCACTCATCAGCAGTATTGTAATAGACACCTCACACACCAGTGTGTTTAGATGCATTTATACTGTAAATTCAGTTTCATCAACATGGAAATTGGATCCAGGGGTGGGATAGATATCATGCACGTGCGGAGCAGCCAATTGATTTGGATGAAAATGGGCCGGATTGTGAGTTGTGTGTGTGTGTGTGAACGCATGTATTTGCATATGTGTATGTAAGCCCACAGATGAGCACACAAACGGCATCTGTGTGTTTCTGTCTGTGAGCTGGGCTGGTAGGTAATGGGAGGCGAGCGGGCTGGCAGGAATAGTAAAGAATGCACCGGGGCTTCGGACACCCACCCGGCGCCGGCAGACAGTCAATCTTCTTCGCTGCATCAGTGAAAATGCCACTCAGCTACCAAGGTTGTTTAGCAAGTAAACAAGCCTGTGGCCGCCGTGCATCCAAAGACGTATATTTCCCAAGGTGTAATGGCCACCGAAGGGGGAGAGGGTGGATCGGGGCTCCGCCGGCCTCGTGACGGTCCCCACCCCACCCCTCCAAACACATAGCCAGCTGATGGGCTTTGCGCATCTTTTCATACATTTCTCATACACCTGTGCGCGCGCGCGCAGGAAGATATATGCACTCGCGCCATCGCGCCTCCCCGCACACAGGTCATGGCGAAGAGAAAAAGGAAGGAGATATTTTCTGATTCCTCCCTTCCTCCAGGGTCCCTGTTGACAGCTTTGATTTGAGTGCTGTGGTGGCAGAGGTACTCCCAGGGTCTCATCTGTACTAGTAAATCACCAAACCGTGTGTGTGTGTGTGTGTGTTCATGCGTCTGCATGCACAAGACGGGACACTTAACTGTGACTGAACACGTGTGTTTATGGTTTAGACTGTCAGCGGCCTGCCATCTGTTGGCTTACGTCATGCAACTTTTTGTCCGACGTTTAAAAAAAAAAAAAAAAAAAAAGGCGCCACCAGGTCACTGTAATAGATGCACGTTTTTACTTTTTTTTTTTTGCACGCACACGATCAGACTCGCGCCGATTTCGCTGAATTGGCACGGGCCTTGTGATAAAAATGATTTATTCCCTTTACCTTTTAACCAAATTAAGCAAGGACAAAAGTGTCACAGTGCCATGCGTTGATCTAATGCCAACACCGTAATGTAAATACACCAAATGGATGGAAGTGACAAAACCTATTAAGGCCGAAGCAAGCTCCTGCTTGATAACTGAACACGCACGGCCTCTACCAGCCTGGTGCCACAGGCCCGTAAATAAAGCTCATAAAGTAAACGTGGATCCCATTCTTCGAATTGTAATCTGAAGCAGCGTTACAGCTCTCGTCATTATTTAAATCGTCTTAACATTTTTGGCCTGACAAAGAGAATAATGCTTTCATGGTTCGGTATATGGCCGTAGCTTGTAATAGAAGCTTTGACTAGTTTCGTCTCAATTTCAAGCAACGCATTTGATTTCATTTCTTATGCCGTTTTCGTGAACAGAAACAAGGATTACTTTAAGACCCCCCCCCCTGGTGAAACAAACCCCTGCACGTATCCACTAAACTCGTTTTCATGCATAAGTGTTGCTCAGCCCACCAACCATGAATTGGCACCGTTTTCCCCGTTGCACGCTTTCGCTGTAGTGTTCCCGTGCAGACAGTAACGTTGTTAACGGCTCCACCATGTTTCGCTCCCTTGTTCCATCTTTCTTTGGTCTGGTAGTCTGTTATAGGGACTTCTGGGTTTGGGAAAAAAAAAAAAGTCCTAGCACAGAGAGACACACACACACACACACACACACACACACACGTACAGAGTAACATTCGCGAGAAGCATCCACTGCCCCAGTGGATCTCGAGGCCATTCACACAGCCCCTGGGCGTGCTGGAGACTCTGATATGGCCTAGTGGTGCGAGCCACACGTGGCCACCACCATTGTCCCGTATTAATACACTATCGACCCACCCAGACACGCTTTGTCAATGGAAGGTTCCGCCATACCAGATTTTCTCTGGGCCGTATTGATGTGAGGGCACCAGAGGAAGGCAGTAATGGATACATAGTTGGCAATAAGAACCTCAGCCAAGCTTGGGGAACAGACGAAGATCCCCCCACACATCCCCTCCCCTCCCGCCACACCCCTTATCCCATAATCTGCGATCTGCTCGAGGGTCCTATAGAAAGCGTCCTTGCAGTCCAGCATCTCGGGCCAGAAGACACAGCCCGGGGTGTCCACAGAGGTTTCGAGTTGCTATTTCAGTTTCTGGGCATGATGGATTATTTCTTGCATCTCCCGTTTCCCGTCGCCAGCCATGCGTCTCAGCCCGCCATACTGATTTGGCAAATGGGAACGTATATGTTTATATTTGTGGTTTTCAGAAATAAAAAATGGGCGGGGAGGGGGGTGAGGGGAGGTTTATCTCAGCACTTTGCCGTCCCCTGATGCCTTCTCTTTCTGTAAATATCTCCAGACAGCCATGTCAGGGATTTATGTGAAGGTGACAATGCCAGAACTAGCTATCCAACTGTTTCACTGAGCTCCATATCAGAGCTGGAATAAATGAAACGGCAAACACACAAACTCGGAAGAGAGGACATACCCTCAGAATAGCACATAGCGTTCGCGTACGTTGGATCAATGGCGTGCTATATTAAGAGGCGTCAGTGTCGTCTTTGTCACAGATTACCAATTAAAGATGTAGGCTGTATTCCACTAATAATCTGAATAATCACCATTTCAGAATGGGAGGGGCAGTGTAAACCTCCCCTAATCTGTTCAACAGCGTCTAATAACGCTGTCCGTGCTTGATCTCTCTGCATGGAATAAATAAATACTTTATTTGCATATTTGGGCAAACATCAGATCATGTGAAGATTCTGGAAGGGATTTAAACATGGCGGGAGCAAAACAGAACTGCTCTGTGGCTAACACAACATTTTTTTTTTTTTTTTTTTTTTTTGGTGGAGACCTTGAAAGACGTTAAAGTTCTCATTGTGCACACACCACTCAAAGAGTCCTATATTCTCAGTCGAGTTAATATTCGGATCCTAAAAGAAACAGGCAATTCTTAACATAGCTAGATTCATCACAAGCTAGTTGGTCAGGTAGAAAGACTGCAGATTAAAGCGCAGTCTCTCCTTTGAATTCACAGATATTAAGTTGTATTAGTTTTGTGTGAGATTTCGAGTTCATAAGCCTTGTTTCCAGGAATAAAAAACCTCCAGCATCTCTGCCCATCACCAAAAGACAAGATAAGCTGATGGAGAAAGTATTGAGTATCTTCTTAGCTAGAGAGGCAGACTGCTAGTTGTTGCTGAATGATGAGTCAGATGTAGCCTGGAACCCAGACCAAATTACCCCTAACCCCCAAAGATGATGGTTGGTCTGGAGACACTGGATACCTAGGAACATCAACTTAATCAAACATAATTCAAACCAAGTGATTGTACACTTAAAAATTTGGTGAAAAACAGATGACGGAGCGACTAATTTGCCAACAACTTCCCTTGATTTTGCACAGCAGTCGTCTGTGTTTTGTTGCATTTTGGTTTTCACAATCTTTTGGGACTTCCTCGGTGACCCGTAACGTCAGTTTTATCGACCACCGGCGAAACACGAAGACAGAAATGAGAACAGCAGCTTAACAGGTCAGAATGCGGCTCTGAGAGACGGACACCCGTGTTTCCCCGCAGTTACAAGTATCACAAAATTGCTTAATGCATACACAAGCAGAGATGTTAGACACAGGTGTCCGGCGTGCGGCGGTCCCTCGGCGTTACTGCTGTGTGTGCAGCGGGGCCGACGGGGGGGGTGGGAGGTCAGCCGTGCTGCCGGGGGTTAGGGCCACGTCGCTGTCTTCGGGGATGGAGAGCGACGTCTCGTGAGAGCTGACCCAAAAGCTCGAGGCATTCGCATTCCCACCTCTGCTTCTTCTGCTGCCGCCGTTGGAGGACAGATCACTGGATGGATGGATGGATGGGTGCAAAGATAGCGGGACGCAGCGGAAAGAGGCGACAATTTCATTTCCCATCTGCCACGTTAGTGCAGCATCAGCAAGCATTTCATTCCCTAACCTATTTTGGTCTGTATTCCAACTTTTTTTTTTTTTTTTTTTTTTTCCTCTCTCCCCCCACTGGGTATCTTCCATATCAGCATGTTTCAATCAGCGTAAACAGAGGTTATGTTGGTTTTCAGATCGGGCAGGTGGTGTCCAGCCCCCATGCGGCGACACCCACCAGACCTTTCTCTTAATCTGAAAGGCCAAGTGATGAGTCGGCACGAGAAGCGCGAGACGTTGGAGTGAGAGGTCCGGCTTATCGGGGTGTCAGCCGGCAGCTGGAGGCTACATGCTGAGAGACCCTCTCGCTTGCGGCGGGGTAAAGGATCGGCTTCATTAAAACATCCCGGGAGTGGGTGACATCACCGGTTCGGCCGATAAACCGGCCGATGGACCAACTGTGGAGACGCGATAAACGTCCCGCGCGACGGACAGCGAAATTTTGGTCGAGAGGAAGCTGGCCACGCGCCCGTTGTTTCAGAACTTTCCCTTTTCACAACCAACATTAGCTCAATGGCTTTAGTGCAATAATTTCCAAGGCCGAAGCATCATTACCGTAAAGGCAGATTGATACGCTGTCCAAGCAAAATGGTGCAAATACAAGGGGAATAAAGTCACACTAACAGACAGCTCATTAATTTCCCCCCCGTCTGTGCTGGAGCTCAGGCGACCTGAGTTTTTTTTTTTTTTTATATACACGGCGCTGGGAAATTTACTGCTCGCACAGACTAACCAAGCGCGCTCTTCCTAATTTGTATCGGCTCCGATTTGTTTTTGTTTTGGCGTCATCTTTATTTTTTATTGCAAATTACAGAATGCCCCGAGTAATCTGGTGGGTCCGCTGAATGCTAATGAGCCCCGCACAGGACTCACTGTTCAGGGAATAGGAGTCGGATGTTTATGATTATTGGAACTTTTTCCTCTGAGTCAATGTTTTCTTCTCCTTGCTTTCCCCTCTTCCTCTGATGAGCTTCCTGATCATCATAAATCTTGAGCCAGCAGGGTCCCCTGAGCGGAGCTACTGATCTTGTAATCTACTGTACCTCCCATGCAACTAGTTTTTAGCGTGAAATGGGGAATGCTTCTTTGGGGAGAGTCAGGAAAAGGTCAGAATGTTTTCAGTGGAGACATAAATCTACCACAAGAACAGAAAAATAAAAGGAAATATATTTTGGCGCGCGCTAGCTTAGTTAATATATCTTAACGCTGCTGTCTCGTTGCAATGGAAAGATTGTAGTTTGAAAGTCTGCCCTATCTGATGAATATTTGTTCATCTGTATTCCTTACAGAAGTCCTTAAATCAGGGTCTTCAACGTTTTTTCAGGCCAAGGACCAATAAACCGATCGGAGACATTAAGTTGGGACTATTATGTGTTTTATATTAACCTCAGCCTAGTGCTATTTATAAATATACATTATTATTATCCTTGTGCATTCAATATTGAGCTATTCAAATAATACGCAGGTTCAAATATTCATTTTTTTAGGGTGGAAGATCACCAAACCATTTTAATCTCAGTACTTGACTGATGGGAGCGAGCTGCACTGTTAGCTTCTCTTCTGCTAATATCGCAGCATGAGTCTGGGATCCACATGGGGGCTGTTAATATGTGGCCTCGTGATTGGCTCTGCAGCAACAGGGGCGGGGCCTACTGTGCACAGGATACTCAGATTGACAGGTCTAGTGTGGCGCTCTGTGTGAAACTGTGTGCTGTTGAGGCAGCTCCTGTATCGCTGAATGAGTGAAGTGCTGAAAGAAAGATGTGTTGGATTCATATTATTAATGTGTATTTAAAGGGATTTAAATTTGTGAGGGGAAATTAAAAAAAAAAAAAATATATATATATATATATAATATATATATATATATAATATAAATATATATATATATATAATATAAAAATGCCTATCAACCAAATATTTTGCAACCCCTCCCCTGCAGTACCCCCACAGACCCCCTAGGGGTCGCGGACCCCTCTTGAAGACCTATACCTTAAACATCTGATTGCACAGACTGGATGTATGGGTGGTTTCTAAGAAGTAATGTCATTAAATCATAAGACAGATCCTGAGCTGTGGGGACTAATCAGATGATTCCAAAAACTTGTCAAGGTGGCATGGACAGATGCAACGCTTAATTGAATTTCACACCGTCGCCGCTTGAAGGAAGGTTGAAAAGAAACTAAACAGAGTTCACCTCAAATGCAGCTGGTACACTGCACCGATTTCAGTTCACCCCTGCAAGAAATTTGCCACATTGCTCAGATGTTTCTCAGATAAAGTTGGAGAAGGCCAAGCTGAGAGATAGTCTGGACATGTTCCGAGGAGGGATAGTGGATATATTTTTGTCGAAGGATACTAAGGTTAGAGCTGCCAGGCAGGAGGTGTAGGGGAAGACCAGAGAGGAGGTTTATGGATGTAGTGAAGGAGGACATGAAGGTAGTTAGTGTGAGAGAAGGGGATGCATGGAGGCAGATGGAAGCAGGTGATTCGCTATAGTGACCCCTGAAGGGAAAAGTCGAAAAAAGGAGCTCTTACACGCCTGCTACAATATTCCATGCTGAATTTCAGTTTGCTGCATAAAGCTATATAGTTGGGTTCAGCTGCAGTATAGGACTGATTCAGTTACCTACTGACATTTCAAATGCACATCCAGATTTGATCCTGGTTTTGTCATCATTTGGGGCACTTTCTTCAATAAGTATCTACCTCCCTCTATATGTGAACCACACAAAGAGCTGTTTGTTATGTGTGCGCAACAACATGAAAACTTGAGGAAGTAATGCACACACATTATGCTTTTTTTAATCTTTTGCAGTGTTCGTCTTCACACAACACGCAACGTTTTTATTTATTTTCCATTCTCTGCCTTTCATTTCAAACAGAAGGCCGATACCCACCACGCTTTAAATCCTCCCCCAGGCAGTGCATCGCCAGTGACGCCGTATTTGTTGTGTTCACAAAGCGAAAAATGTTCGAGCTTATCGCGCGCCGGCTGACATCACCAAACGAGGCAGGTGACACGGGTTCCAGATTAGACTCCGAGATTACGCGCTTTTCTCCCGTTAATCTGTGGGAAAACAAACAGGAGCCACAATGAGCGGAGGCAATCACGCCACAAGTTTGTTTGAAAGACACACACACGAAAGTCCCCGCGCCGCCGAGTACATTACGAGCAATGCATGTGTAAGGGGGCATGTGTGAGCGAGAATCTCTCTTTTTTTTTTTTTCCTTTTTTTTGGGTATGTGTCATTGCACTACTTGTGCACGTCATTAGTATGCATAGGAATGTGACTGATGACTTTCATTAACGGGAGTGAACAAGGATTAGGCCCCCTTCAGTGTTGCCTGCTTTCACCTTTACTTTACGCTAATGATTATCCCCCCCCACTCCCCCCCGACATCCTTTCCTCAAGGTTGACCCTGTCACTCCGATGGCCTACTCTTTTTGTCCATTCTGTCTTTTTTCCACCTTTCCTCCCTCCCTCCAACGCACATATGCGACGCGCATTTTGCATCAGATCCACATAAGGCCTGCTGTGTGTGTGTGTTTTGTTAAGTAAACAAAGCCTGGCTCCTTTTATTATCAATGAAGCATAACCAAATCAATTTATAAACAGCCTTATCTGCTCGCAGGAACGCCGGTATCCCAGGAGCGATTAACTCCAACAGCCTTTAACTCTTCGCATACAAAACTGCCATCGCTAAGCTATTCGGGCGATCGGGAAAGGTGGGATGAAGTTGAGAGGAGGGGGGCAAGAAATGAACTTCATTTGTCCTCCCGGCCGGGCGTACGTAAACACGCGGGCACGTGCGTGATATTTGTTTGGAAAATTTCCTTGGGACGGCAGCGTAGGTAAATGCACTGACATATATGCTAAGAGAGAGGCAGAGGGGGGAGGAAAAGTGAGCGAGAGTGGAGGAGGGGTCCGGGGGAGGGTGGAGGAGTGAATTTCGACATGTCATTTCTGAAATTGAGTTTTGATAACTGACAATTTGTTCAGCTAGTGAAATGTCAAGAGTCCAAAAAGATTGATGAAGTGCATAATAGATGTCTCAGATTGACTCTCCGCTGTGGGCTTGAGTCCCACGCACGCATCAGACTACCGAAACGATACAGAAATGAGATCTCACACATGTACACACGGACAAACACACACACACAAACAGATACACATACTTGACTGCTGGAGAGCACCTCTGATATGGAAAACTGGTCCACGTCAATTTAGTTTGGGGTAGATGTGATTTCTGCCTGAACACGGAAGTGTCATTCAAATGATGGCGGCCACTGACTGAGGGCTTGTAGAATTATTAGGCATCTGAGCTGTTGTAATGGTGTATGTAGCTGCATATAGGATCACATTAAGGTAAGCTGTATTTTTCTGATTACCACTAATGTGGTCTGCATAACCTTCATGCACGTCTACTGTCAACTGGCCCTGGTTTTACAGCTGAAAAACTTGTATGTAATGCAATACATATTTCAGCAGCATTTTTTAACACAAATTGCACTGCTCATATACGATGATGCCTATATTTTCCTATATGGATAAACCGGACCATTGCGATTATCTCACTTGCCCTCATATTCCAATGTCTTTAGCCAAAAACAGTCAACAATCAAGTCCTCCAACTGTAAGTACAAAATGTTGCTGTATCTACTGTATAAGATTTTACTGATACCGATGCTGGTAGTCAGTATGATTACATGCATGTGAAAAAAACTAATTATTGCCTTAATCTGACTTTAACTGGACAATTTAAGTGCATGTAAACACGTTACTGTTTCCGACTAAAATTGGAGTTCTCCATATCCAACTAAGACATCGTCCACAACCACTGCGCTGGTGTTTGACAAAAACATCCAAGAAAGCCGGTCGCAGAAGAAAAAGGTAAACAGAGCCAGTAGAAGAAGCACCGGAGAGAGAGCGCGCGCCTTATCTGCACCAGAAGTTGAGCGCACATTACGTATGGATTAAAAAGCTTTATTATCCATCTCGTTGTTGTTTGAAATGCTGGACCTGTTATGACATAACAGGTCAACCAGAAAGTGGGCCGTATTAACCCGCTGACACATATCGCCACCTTGTGTGGAGGAGGGGGACATGTCCCCGTCAGTTATTCGATTTTCTCTGCCCTCATTGGCCGGGGAATACATCGCACTTTCTGTATTTAATGCAGTGCGTCGTCCACAAATGCTTCATCATGTTGGTGGTGTTGCTGGCCTTGGTTGAAATTACAGTGCTGCATAAGTTGCACAGTGCGCCGTTACAGTCCCTTCTCGCTGTCACGTGATGTGAACGACATTTTCAGATTCTTCTTCTTTCGTTTTATAGTAGTTGCCAAATAACTTTTAGGTGCATTACCGGCACCATCTGGACGAAAAGTGTCGATAAAGGGAATCGATAAGCATGAAGGCTAATGATATCGATGAATTGAACCAGCTGGAACCGATTCTTATTGATGCCCATCCCTAATCTACACAGAGAGACATTATATACTTACAGTGTGTCACTTGTATGCAAGACCGCTTATCCGAACTTAGACCCCTTTCAGTCCTTGTTCAGCGTTTTCAGGGTGGAGGCATACAACTCAGGAGAACCACATTTTCATTCATGTTGAAACCTACATTAAACAATCACAAAGCAAAATGATGGTGCTTCTGACCAGATACACTCTACACCTTGTTGTAGTGTTCTGGATAAGCTGAAAATACAGCTTAACCAGAACGTCAAAATATAGTGTATGCACATGTTTAGATGAAAAGTATTTATTTTGAAACTATTTTTCTCGCCATGTACAGATTTTTCTCTTAATAGGAATGACATTTCATTTAATCAGCTTGTGTATTAATTGCTCTTCTCGCGTCTGTAATATCTCACTCCTGCCACACATTATGTAGTCTAGTTTTCTGTCAGTTTTGACAACCAGGCGTCATGCTGAAATCCTCTCATGCTCATGCAAAGATGCGTATCATGTGTTTGAGAGATGCTATCCTCGTAATGATAAACATAGATGATGCTGCACAGGATAAGCACCATCGCGGAGTTGCTCCCAAGCTCTCTTAGCACATTAATCATTGTCGACATCACCGCTTTTAACAATAATCTGCTGTTCGACACTGTGGGACTTTTTATTTAAATTTTCTGAAATTTGTAGACAGGCTGCAGTAAATATATTAAAAAAGGAAAACACAGACAAGGCAATGCAGATGAGATTAGGCAGACTTGCAGCAGAATTGAACCTCTGCGCTCACGCGAATAAACCATCTCTCTCCTGTATTTGTCTAGCTCAAGGGTCTGACTCGGAAAGGTCACACGTGTCATTAAAATGAAGGCATCAATAGATGAGATATTTTCACAAAGGTGACACGCTCCCATCCCGGGATAATTAGCCTCATTTTTATAGCAAGCCGGTCACTTAAAAGTCAATTCCAATGATCACGCCAATGAATCTTTACACCGGCTGATATAAACCCGGTGTGGGTACGAATCCCCAGTGCACGTCAGGGCTAGCCTCAGTTGTGTCACACTTCAGGAAGACGTCCAACTTTTCCTGTTATCTTTGTGTGTCCTTTTGTGGTCTGTGTGGATGCAGCACTCCAATAAACCTTAAGGATGTTGGGAGGCATCCAGGAAATCTCTCTGACATAACAAAGGAGTTTTGAAGAGCAAGAGCAAACGGCCTTGACAGCACTGAAGATATAACTTTTTCTAGAGGTTTTTTTTTTTTTTTTTTGTGCATTAATGATTGAGTCACACTGTGTGTACACAGCTGTAGCTGCTGTAACTTTAGGACAAATAGTCTAGCATTGGCAAACTCAGCATTTGATCAATGACTGAGGCTTAGGGAATAGTTTAATATCTGGGGAAATGCTTTTACTCACAGTCACCTTGTCGAGACGCTGGTGTTTGTTTGGCAGCATCGCGATGATTAAAAAACTCTGTGAAGTTCTTGTATTACCACATCATGCCACTTTCCAAATTATAATTAAACCAAAAGACATGCATTGAAGACTTTGTCAGTGCGCACTTTCATACTTTCATTCGTGGGTGTACTCGAATTGGTTCACATTCTATAATACTAAAATAAACACAGTACTTTTTGTTGTAATATACATTGCTGCAGCATCTCAATTCAATTTTCAGTCCAATTTTATTTATATAGCATCAATAACAATGCAAATAGTCTTTTTATGGAACCCAGAGCCTGAGACTCCCACAGCAAGCGCTAAGGCAAGGAGCCCAGCTCATGTGGCATCTTCCTGAAACCTGCTGGGTTGAGAGACAGAAGTGACAGAAGAGAGGAAAGGAAGAGAAAATAGCAGCAGGAGCAGCAAGGTGTTTCATACATCTGTCACGCATACGTATATATACATGCGTCTGACTAAAGCCTTTATGGAGCATCTAAACCTGGCACAAAGTACAAGACATAGCTGATGCATGTTCCATGAGAGACTGGTGATGAGTAAAAACAGAATGGCACTCAAAATATTAATCATAGAAAATGTTAGTGTGGGTATATAGAGTGCTCATAGAGTTGCTAGGGGTAAATTAGAGGGACTGTGACAATAGTAGTTCCATCACAGGTGAGCTGGCTGGTACAATTACTGAATGTACAATGTTGCATTCATAGGCAGGCTGGATAATTAACCGTTCAGGTAGGATTGGATAACTGTAACTAATGAAGGCTGGGCAGGTTGATGAGGTCAAGACCGCGGATGAATCACCACACACAACTCCTGGCCGGAGACACTCATAAGAAGATGGGGGAGGAGGAGGGGAGGAAGAGGGAGACGAGGAGACGGAAACAGCGAGTGGCATTATATACAGTAGTAGCAATCAAATGCATGGATAGCAAGAGAAAAGAAATCGGATAGATGCTTGTTACGAGAGGTAAGGAAGTAAAGGATATGTGCTCAGTGCATAGCAACAAATTAAGGGACCTCTTCACAAATGCTCTCTGAAATGATTCATTTTTTTAGCCCCTTCTCCCATAAAACACATCAGCTGGTCTGCTCTGTTGTTTTTTGATCAAATGCTGTCAAACTACCCAGTAAGTGGGCATTATCTAAATGTCTTATACACTCACTGGCCACTTTATTAGGTACACCTTGCTAGTAAAATGTTGGACTCCCTTTCGCCGTCAGAACTGCCGTAATTCTTCGTGTCATACTCCCAACAAGGCGTTGGAAACATTCCTCAGAGATTTTGGTCCATATTTACATGATACCATCACACAGTTACTGCAGATTTGTCGGCTGAACATCTATGATGCCAATCTTCTGTTCCACCACATCCCAAAGGTGCTCTGTTGGATTGAGATCTGATGACTGTGGAGGCCATTGGAGTACAGTGAACTCACTGTCGTGTTCAAGAAACCAGTTTGAGATGATACCCGGTGTGGTCTTCTGCTGCTGTAGTCCATCTTCTTGGTTGGACGTGTTGTGCGTTCAAAGATGGTATTCTGCATTCCTTGGTTGTAACCAGTGGTTATTTACTGTTGTCTTTCTATCATATCCAACCAGTCTGCCCATTCTCCTCTGACCTCTCACATCAACAAGGCATTCTCACTAGATATTTTCTGTTTCGGACCATTCTCTGTAAACCCTAGAGATGGTTGTGCATGAAAATCCCAGTAGATCAGCAGTTTCTGAAATACTCAGACCAGCCCGTCTGGCAGCAACAACCATACCACTTTCAAAGTCACTTAAATCCCCTTTCTTCCCAATTTCTTCCCCACTTTTGTCCCCTAGTCATACTTTTGTTACCATGCTACGCTTTTGACCTCAGGCCATGTATCTTGCGTCCTTGTGATTTTGTGTTTTGGAATACCTGATGTCTGCAGCGCCTGCTGTTTCCTTTTCTTCATTAAATAACTTTTGTTAAACTCCCGCCTCATCTCCCAGTCCTGCATCTGGGTCCTACCCAGGCGGCGACCTCCAGGTCTGAGCAATTAAGTTTATGCGAATGCAAAAAAAAAAAAAAAAAAGGCAGTTCGTCGAGTGGCCCCTTGAGGCCGACTTTGAAAGGGAGCAAATTCTCATAGATCCCCATGTTAAAAAGTCCAACTTACCAGCAATACAAAAATTGGTTTTGGTCTCAATAGTTTTGAGTGACTGGCAGTAGCCTGAGCTAACAGGTAGCAGGCAGTTGGGTGGATGTCCCTTAACGTCCGACATGACACGAGTAAAGCTCATGGTGACCGTGGGGTCCGTCTCAAGCTTTATTTTTGAGGTTCAGAATCCAATGGGTGATGTCACGATGGGTTTGTCCATAGTAAATAAATGGTGCTACAGCAAAACCTACCGCCCTGACACATAGGCTTTTGCAACCCCTCAGTTTAATCTCAGGCCATGCGACAGACCAGTAATTGCAATGTTTGTAACCAAATAAAAACACTATTCCGGCAGACAAAATACAAGTACTACTGGGTATGACTACTTATGTACATATTATTGACTGTTCTTTAGGAGGTAATTCTTTGAGTAGTGAGACATTATACATGAATAGGTTTTCCTTTGATTAGAATATAGTCTAGTACGCGCCTGCATAAGGCCTCAATGTAACCCCCTGATTCGTTCTACTGAATGCAGGGTGTATCTCCTGCATAAACACACTATTAGAGTTTAGAGCAGAAGAGCTTGTGCAGCTCCTCTTATCTGCCAAGAATGCCTCTGATGGCTTCTGATTGAAATGCCAGCTCTGAAGTTCTGTGCTCAGCCACACGTGTAAACGCCGCAACAGAATGTAACTTATTCCCTCAAAGCGCTTGTTTTCTCTCCCCAGGCAAGTGGAGATTAGTTAGTTCAAATTCTAGACGGGTGCTTTTTGAAGAAAGCCGTTTTCGGGGAGATGCGCGTGAAAAATTGGCAAGCAAGCATTAATATGTATAATTAATTTTGTTGTTATCCACATATTTGAGCAACGAAGGGAGAGGCGCAGACTGAATTCGGAGCCGCGTGCTCGTAAGAACCCAGGGACGGCATGTGGATCATTTTTAACATTTACATTCCAATTCAATTTGCTCAACTGGAATTATCTGGCTCCCCTTCATGGTAGAGATTAATTCGGTTTCCTTGTTGTTCATTTCTAAGTTTAATAACATAACCCAAAGGTATTCCTTTTTTTTTTTTTTTTTCGGTGAACACAGAAATTTTTGTGAGCTTTCTCTGCAGTTATTTTTGTCTCCTTGTAGATTTCGAATTTTGCATTCCCTGCTCATGAATACATTATAAATTCTCAGATTATCCTTACGGTCACGTCTCGGCCAGCAGCAAGAACTTGACAAGACAATCAGCCTCTGTAGCAAGACATAAAGCATGCTGTTCATCATCACAGTTCTATCATATATTATTTA
This sequence comes from Mugil cephalus, assembly GCF_022458985.1. NCBI lineage: Eukaryota > Metazoa > Chordata > Actinopteri > Mugiliformes > Mugilidae > Mugil > Mugil cephalus. The sequence goes on from NC_061770.1 coordinate 41,678,130, forward strand.
GTTCAAAGTATTATTTAAGTATATATACAGTATAATATACACTCACTGGCCACTTTATTAGGTACACCTGTTCGATTGCTTGTTAACACAAATAGCTAATCAGCCAATAACATGGCTGCAATTCAATGCATTTAGGCACGTAGAGGTGATCAAGACAACTTGCTGAAGTTCAAACGGAGCATCAGAATTAGGAAGAAGAAAGGGGATTTAAGTGACTTTGAACGTGGTATGGTTGTTGGTGCCAAACAGGCTGGTCTGAGTATTTCAGAAACTGCTGATTTACTGGGATTTTCATGCACAACCATCTCTAGGGTTTACAGAGAATGAGAACTCAAATAATCACTCATTACAACTAAGGAATGCAGAATACCATCTCTGAACGCACAACACTACAGTTCACACAGGTTCACCAAAATTGGACAATACAAGATTATGGTCATCTCTTTATGACCACAGTGGACCATCTTCTGACGGCTATTTCCAGCAGGATAATGCACCATGTCACAAAGCTCATATCATCTCAAACTGGTTTCTGGAACATGACAATGAATTCACTGTACTCCAATGGCCTCCACAGTCATCAGATCTCAATCTAATAGACCATCACCTTTGGGATGTGGTGGAACGGGAGATTGGCAGCGTAGATTTGCAGCCGACAAATCTGCAGCAACTGTGTGATGGTGTCATGTCAATATGGACCAAAACCTCTGAGGAATGTTTCCAACACTTTGTTGAAAGTATGACACCAAGCAGTTCTGAAAGCAAAAGGGGGTCCAACAAGGTGTACCTAATAAAGTGGCTGGTGAGTGTATACTACAGTAATACAATATTTATGCAAATTATCCCTAACATTATGACCACCTGCCTAATGTTATCACTAGAACATGGACCAAAGCCTCAGACATGATCCATGTCCATTGCATGTCTCTGTGGTCCAGTTCTAATGGGTCCATTGTAGGAGCTTTCATCAGTAGACAGGTGTCAACATGGACACCCTGATTGGTCTGCGGCTGCACAGCCCCAAACTAAACACACCAAGATCCACTATGTATTCTTACCACTTGTTCGACCTTTGCCTTGGTCCATCACCCTGATCATCTTGTTCTTCTCCTTACCTGGACCGCTGTTGATAGGTACTGCTGACTGCAGACCGGGAACATCTAATGTTCTAGCCCAGCCGTCTAACTGTCACAGTTTGGTCCTTGTCAAAGTCAAATCCTTCCACTTGAACATTTTTTGTCTCATACATGGCCCTGATACTTAGAGGAGCTGAAATCACAGGACGAATTACCACCAAACACTCATGCATCTGTTCTTCGTTGTCTCTCAATCAGGATCAATTTGACACCTGCTTGATTCACTGTACCACAAAGGAATTCTTAGTGATGCGCGCGTGCAGGATTCCAGGTGTCTCAGGCCTCAGCGGCAGCCGTCGTTTGTCTCATAGGTGGCTCGAAGCGCGCCGGGGTCGCTGGTCCCTTCTCTGCCACCCCCTCATCAGGATAATTAAGCTTCCTCAGCCTGCTGCACACAAACGGGGGGATTTCTCCAGCCCCTCCAACTTGTAGCGATAGTCTGCTAAATTGCCTCTGATTCGCCACCTGATTGTGCTATGATTATGTTGTCACTGGATGCTGTGATTATGATGGCCCATAATTGCTGGTGTGCATTAGCTGCTGCACGACGTCCTGGCCCCCCACCCCACCCCACCCCCCCCCACCCGATCTCTGTGTCTACCTGTCTTTGTATCTATTGACTTCCTCTGTGGAGAAAAAAAAAAAAAAAAGTCCTGCTTTTTCCACCTCTTTGTGTCACAGCTCTGTCTCGGTTCCTTTTTTCGTCTACGCTGATTCAGACTAACGCGCAGTGAATTCAATGTGTGAAACATTTTGATGTTCTTTCATGTCGCAGTACGAAAACGGTACCTCTCACGGCGCTTTATGTCTGCAGCCGACGCTTTCGCATAGAGATTAAAATGTATTTTCAGAATTTGTGATTTGCAAATTAAATGAAAACAGGCTTCACGTCACAACATCGCCGAGCCGAGGTGATCCCGAGCGCGAAGATTCCACATTGTGGTGCCAGAGCAAACTGAACGTGTCCACATAAATAACGAATAACGCCGGGGTTGTTTAATGATTCAGCCAAGGCGTGTTCTTGCGATGAAACGGCAGCGCAGGTTGTGTTTTACAAGATGCACAAACACGCTTGTCCGACAGCCACGCGCGCGAGGTGTCTCCTCGTCGCACGTGTTTTCACGAGGAGGCATCAAGTCACCCGCGGCAAGCCGGCAGAATCTTGGCGCAGGAGAGCCGTTTGTTTGGGTGGGTAAAACAGAGAGGTGTTTATTTGGGCCTGTTGGACTGACGGCTTCCCCCGTCAAAGCGTCGCATCAGCTGTCAGCACTTAAAAAAAAAAAAAAAAAACTGGGACTAATTTGCATCTCATTAATCCCTCCTCCCCTCCCGGCTCCTCTTGGAAAACTTTTTTCCTCCTCCTCTGAGTTCCCTCGCTTCTACATGCCACATTACTGTCTTTAGTCAACCTCATTAGAAGACAGCGCTTTTCTTGAAGTCCGCAGTCACTCGAGCTGTTCTCTCGGAATGACTGATGGACATGTGTTTTCGCTCTTTTCGGGGTCTGGAGTGCTTGATTAAAAAGGCATGACTTGGACCCTTGATGAGCATATGGATTAAAAGCGCTCAGTGATTGCCTGGCCATTCCCCCCACTCTAATTGAAAGCCTAATGTGCACCCACTGCATATTAATTAAAACCAGAGGTTATAGGCCCTTGGGGCGCACCATTTAGGTCTCTCATTAAAAATTAATAACCTCAGTTAATTATTATTATCGTGTTGTGAATCACGTAAGCAAATAAATAAGACAATGGGGCTGTCTTGTTCCAAAGTCCCCCAACATTTGGTGGGAGGGGGTAACACGGCCTCAGCTTTCAGTCAGAGGATAACCAGCGTTATTCTCTCCAAGCTCGTTCTTCTACAGTGGTCTTAATGTGTCGATCAATAACACAAACTAGAGGATGAACTGGGCTGTTGGTTTAGAATAGAGGGTAGAAATGTTACGTCTGTCGTGAACTGAACTTCACACTGCTCTGAATACAGGAGAAATGTGTCTCCATGAGGGGAAACGACAAACCGAATGCATGCCATGTTGTACGTAGAGATGCTGTAATAATTACTCCAAAAAGAAGCAAACAATGTAATGTGAATGCATTGACCGGTAGTATTAGATTACATTTGAAGTGCATTTAATTCCTGTCCTCTTTTTGATGGCAATAAGAGGATCTTTGTACACATTAGTGCAGTACCCGGTAAAATGCTGTTTAAATATCACTCAAGTGCGTGTGTGGGCATGTACTTGTGAATACGTGCAAGAATTTTTAAATGTAAATGCAAATAGAACCTACACCGATCAGGCATAACATTATGACCACCTTCCTAATGGGTTGAGGGTTGGGGCGTCTGTGGATCAGGCTGCTTCCAGTGCATCCCACAGATACTTGATCAGTTTGGGATCTAGTGAAGGTGGAGGTCAGGTCAACACCATGTGCTGTTTTCATGTTATGTCCTGCCATTGCTATGGGGTGGTGGGTGCTTGGTCTGGTCTAGATGGGTGGTACATGTCGCCCAAATGAAAGCCAGGTCCCAACATTTCATCATCCTGTCTCCTGTCAGTGGTTTTAATGTCGCGGTTGATCAGAATATATTACATTTGCAAAAGATTCTGCAAACATTAGTTATGTTATGAGCGGAGATTGTTAGTATTTGACTTGAAGAAGTGGAACTATAAATAATTCCTCATTTCCACTTCAGCTGGCTGTCTTTTTGCATGTGACCAATATGTGCAAACATGTGTGGTCATCAGTCTGGCACAGTGGCTCACAGGTTCACACTCCCAGGCTACGTACCCACTCACCTCACAACGTGCCTCGCTTGATGTAAAGCCACGCATCACAAGACAGCAAGCGCATCTGATGATTTTAGCCATGAATTTCTTGGCTGCCTTAGTTGGGGTTGGAGTTTTCCTGCGACATACCCGGTTATGCTGTGATCATGATTGCTCATTTGACACGTTCACGTTCTGGTAGTCATGAGAGCACGAGACCGCTCACACACATTTTTCGTATTTCAGGCACAAAGTTTGCAAGGAGACGCTCGGTGTAAGAATCTTTATTTGGAGCTCTCGTTGAAAGCGCTCGGTTCTCACTCATAATATCGGGGTAAACGCATTCAGTGTGCGAGCGCATATATTTGCAGTTTCGTTTGCACATTAACAAATCTCGGTACACTTCAATATCCGAATATACAACGGAAGATTCCTTTGCAAATTCACAAAAGCGAGTAGACAAACTGAGATAGAGTTTCGCAACTCTGCACACACATTTCAGAATCATACGCCGAGAGTTTTCCCATTTAACACCCATATTTGATGCATGGCATTTCTCAGTGCTGAAATAGATTTGTTCTACAACCTGACAATGCCAAGGTTGTGACCCAATAGGCAGCAAAACTGATGGACCCCCTACCCACCTACTATGTGTGTTCTTTCTTTTATTAAACTTGACCTAGCCCTAATTATACATATAGGTGATTATTACACTTGTGTATTCAGTATTAAGCTATTCAAATAATACATAATAGGTTCAAATATTCATTTATTATTTTTGTTTTTTGCCATTTTATTTCAAACATGCAACAGTCGGGTGACAGAATCTGGTCAAAATGATTTCCAGGGAAAGCTATGTCAAATATTTATCAGGAATGCTATACTTGGCAGCCACAAAGCATCTGCAATAGCCAGTAATTTATCAAGGATTTTGGATTTAGCAGTCCATTTTAAAGGTTTTTGCCACCATGACACTCATATTTAGTGGGTAAGTGTCGGACAACACTGGGGATGTGTCCATAGAGATGTAGACATACATCCAACATGAGAGAAGTCTGGCTCTGAAATCTAGAACAGGAAGACAACACGTAAACTGAGTAAGTCGAAAATTTAAAGTTATCCATTAGACGTAGCTCATGTTTGCACATTTCCGAACTGCGGCAAAAAAGAAATGGCGCTACACGTCCAATAGATGGACAACAACTCTCTTATCGGTAGGCTGCACCTAGGGATGATTACTGCCAGTCAATTAGGAGGAGACATCGTAGTACGAGAGCAAAGAGAGGCTGCTGCAGACAGGGTGAAGGCAGTGCTATTAACTGGTGTTGTGTTGACCTGCCATCAGTGCACACAAAAGCATGGGAGGTTAAGGGCAAAAACAATCACCCAATAAGCCAGCAGCGCGTAGTATCAATCGAGTCAATCAGTGGCAAAAATAAGCACTTTTGCAGACAATTGCCCCATTTGATTACAGTGCAGCCCGTCTTGCAGGTGCAGGTTACAGCTTTCTTCCTCAATATTAAACCAATTCCGAGCCTTTGTCCCAGTTAATCGTTAGATCCAAATAGAAGAGGGGAAAATATGGGCCAGAATTATCCTTTAACTCCCACCTCACCCGCAAATCTAGCTACGTTCTCCCAGGCCCTGGGATTCATCCAGCAAACACACATGTTATCAGCAAATGTCAGCGGTGGGTGTAATTTTGCCAATCAGCAGAAAATAACTGTTTCTCCGTAAACTGACATTCACACGTGTTTCATTTATCCACAAATTACTGGTTCTCAAAGTGTCAGTGCTGCGCCGAGCTGGTCGCAGCTCATCCCTACTGACATCCCTGATGCTTCTGGGCTTGGAAGGAAAAGAGAAAAAAAAAACAAAAAAACAGAACAAATAGTTTGAACCCATCACTTCCATGCAGTCTGACACCCCAAACACAACCTGAACATAATCACCAACATCACTGCATCCGGCAGAGGAACGAGCACATCATGTCCGCAACTTGGAGAGTCTTAGATTGCCATGACTCTGCATTGTAATTCTGCAAACCGGCTCACATAGATCGATTTTCCCCAATGCCCACCGAGCATTGATATTTTATTAATGTCGACTCTGGATTTATGTTGGAGCCAGCCTTGTTTTTTAATTTTGCAGGAACTGTATTAGATCTCGGTGGAAAAAAGCCTCTTTTCACCTCAGTTATTTTATTCCTTGCCACTTGAGCATAACCTATGGCGGGGCGGCTAGATGATTTCCATGCATATATATTTGATTAATGACATGCCAGCGTCACTGTCAAGTCCAATGCCATTCAGCAGTGCCAGCTACAAAAGAGCGCTATCACCTTGCAGCGAGATAACAGAACAGAGAAAAATCGTCAGGGGCGCTTGCTAGTTGTGCCTCATATCGTGATTTCCGCGTTGTTTCATAGTTGTTAATTTCCCATTTGAAGTGAGTAATGATCACCTTTACTCCACAACAGTGTCATCATCATACCTGTCAGCCTTTTTGCCTCCTAAGATGTTCGGAGTGAGCGAACACAAAGCATCTGTTTACATTGTTTTTGTCTGGAGATCAAAGACGCCTCCGACTGCAAACAAGTTCAGCGGATGACACGAGGTGCCAAATGTTTCCTCAACATCAGATGGCTTCTCCTGCGAGCCATATTGCATTCTAGGCCAAACCTCCCAAACACCATCACAAGTATTTCCCCCGAGGATCCCCCCCTCGCCATTCACAGTCGAGCACCATCCCCCGGTCGAGGGCGGCACCACGTGAAGTTAAACGATTTTGAAGAATTCCAATCATAACATCAGAGTTTTTGTGCAACAGCAATCCGAGAAACAAGATGGAAGAATGGCCCGGGCCTGGGCGGTGGCGGTGGCGGGCAGGATATGATGGAGGGGAATCGAAGAGACGATAGAAATTATGGCACAAAGGCGGAGCTGCTGTTGGATTCCTCATAAGAATTATTCAAGGAGAAATGGCACCTGGCCTGGGGGAAATCAGCACTGCCTTCAGCCGGATTACTCCTGGCACAATCCGGACACAGTCTTGTTTGATGTCCCCCACCCATCCGTCTTGTATGTAGTCTTTTATCTCACTCTAAAGTAATATAGTCTTCACTGCAATTCAATAATGGCCCAGCCGAGCCTGTCAGGCTGCGTTTGCCCGTTATCTCACAAAGGCCTGTCCACTCCAGCAACGAGCCACCCGATATTTGTGTGTGTGTGTGTGTGTGTGTGTGTGTCTGTGTGTGTATGTGTAAGTGATTTCATCCCCACGGGAGGGACTTCATGCTTGTGTATGTGATTGTGTGTATGAAAGAGAGAGCGAGCGAAAGAAGGAGACGGGAAGAGAGATGCCAAATCAATTGATGTGTGTCTGCACCATGTGGCAGACAGAGGGGGGAAGTGGGGAGACAGACGGTCTATTTATCCCTCGGTGTGTTTGTATGTGTGTTTTGACCGGTTATCCTACTTGAGATCTAAATTAAGAAATAGCGCGGCCGATGGGGCAGATGCTGCGGCCGGCACCTGTGCGTTTTGTGTGTGTGTGTGTGTGTCCGTCAGCGCGAGTGAAGGGTTTTAACTCATTTCCTAATTGGATGAAGGGGTAGATACGGCCCGGTCTGACCCAGGCCTTGCTGCAGGACATTGGGAACCACAGTAATTTCGCCACAGAGTGACAGCCACGCTGATGCGTTCAGGTTCCTGTCCTGGAACACTGGCTCGGGTCTTCTGCATATCCCAAATTAGATGGACGTTGGTCGGAAACATCGAGGAAGAACGTGCAGTTACACAAAATAGATGGAGGAAACCTCCCGGAAGTGGCACTGATAGATAAATCATAAAATGTATGGATGTCTTCATAGCTCCACACCTTTGCATAATGTTTGAGGCTATTTTCACTTCATGTCAGGCCGCAAATGCATCTGCATAAGCACGCAGCTTTCATTTACCCCACAGTCACGGGGCATCATGTCCCACAGCTCATTCAGCGCATGCTAATATATGGCTGCACAGGCCTCCCCATCATAATCACCCATAACACTAAAATGAGACGCATGACAGTAAATAGCAGTCAAGCCTTACAAAGACTATTTGGTATGGGAATGATTTTTGTTGCTAGCGAGCACTTCAGATGCCAATAAATAAGACAGATTTTTTGATATATTAAGCTGCTGCTTTTATTGTCATGCCTCGGCGCGGTCTGCGCATACAAATAAAGAGATATATTTACTGTACATATGGACGAGGAGAGGGGGGAGGGAGAGGCTGTGAGGGAGACGCCGTTCCGGGAGTCAGCGTTCAAATGGTGAGTGATTTGTTTTTTGCCATCAAAAACAAGAATTTGATTTAAGAGGTGCAAGGGAACAAAGCGCTTTTTCCCATGCATAACCAAACAAATAACAATGGAAGAATGAACAGTCGTTCTCTCCGCAATATATTATTACTTTATCACTGTCGGCGTTCTCACTGCACACCGAAAACCCAACAGCTTTATTTGTCATGCGGGTGGTCAATTTACTCTGGGTCTCCTGCTGCCCTTAATGTTATCTCCTAAAACATGTCGGTATTATTAAACATGCCGAACACGGAGCAGCCATATGTGCACAGTGTGACACGCGAGGCAAGGGTTTGCACATAGAACACACCGGTGCTAGCATCTGCATGGAGGAACGCTACGGAAACACCCTGCTGATGCAGGGGGCTCCGAGGGGTCAGCTAGACTTAATTGCACTGAGGGAACATGTGTGCTAGTCCAAGGTGGTGGAGCCACTCTGCGAGGGGGCCGGCCATCTGCCACGCTGTACCTCTAAAGCCTAAGGACCAGTTCTGGGTTTAGCAAAGGAAAGAACAACACAGTCAAAGGACGATATTTCGGTGCATGATTAATCCTCTGAGGCTGCGACCCTAACCCTAACCCTAAGTAAGACTTACCAGTAAACAGTATTCATAGCACATAGTGCAACAGAGGGAGGGCTTTAACGTTGAGTCCTTGTTTGGGTGAAATGCTCTCATTGCTTACATATTTAAATTTTAGGCCGTCTCTTATTCTCATCTTTGCAACTGAAAATGTTCTCTCCATTATTACCAGCCAGTATTACAGGACTTTCTTGTGTCCATGGGTTAGTTTAAAGCTACCAGTTGAGTTTGCATCGCTGCAGGCCTACATTTCTGACATTACTTCTTAACAGCCCCTCAAAATCTTGCTTTTGCTGACCTCCACTCGCCTGACCTTGTTTCTGTCTGACGTAAAGGAGTCATGCGTCCCAGACCCTTCCACCCTGTTAGTCCTGGTTCATGTTTCTGCCTGTTGTGAACCTGTGAGACCTGATCCTGCTGCCTAGGTCATGGCTCGTGTAGTTTTTTTTTTCGGCTTGCCTGTTTGTTGACTCAAGTTTCGTTTCAAAGCAGCAAAGAGAAGGCAATGATTACTCTTTCTCAAGCTACTTTTGAGCTTTTCATCGAACTCGGGAGATGACCAAATCGTCGTCTCTGGGTTGACTTTTCCATCGTTTCCTTCGCTAGTCACTCTTTCTAATCTGTGGATTGTGACAAGCGCGATGGCGTCAGCACATTTTTCTATTCAGGTCAAGGAAAACATGGGTTCAAGCTGTGAACCAACCTTTTGTGTTCCGGACCAATTTATTTAAGTAAAAATACTCTGCGATTAGGAACAGAATCCATTCCGGTGTCAAGCTGGTAGGAGTCTGGTTAAAAGTGTCATAGCGCTCACTTTGAATTACACTCAGCCACAATGGACACTAGTTTAGTCTTGATCTCACCATGTCACCCAGACAGACATTTAAATTTAAACATACAGACATTGTACAGTACATACTCATACATGTCCTACAAGAGTAAGTAAATTGTTGGAAAGCTTGTGTGTGTGTCATAAGTAAAACATTTTTAATTGACTTACATTATTTACAGTTGGTAAGAATGGATAAGAATATAACACTGAAGCTAAAACGTATCCTCAGTTGACCATGGGCCCAACCTTTACTGTGTATGTCCTTCTAGCCTGGTGTTTCTCATTCGCTGTGCAGCAGAACACTGACTGACTAAAATAACCTTCAACAAGCTAAAGATAACTGTTTTGGACATGAAAAGACACAGCTATGTGGACTGATAATAAGAGGTGCAAGTTGCCAAGTGCCAATGCCACCGTCGCATGTGAAAGCTTGTATTCTGACTGCGTGTCTTTGTGTCTATTTTTACACTGCACCCTATTCATTAAGGCTGATGACTGATAGGCTATTTTGTTGGCAGCCAGAGTCCGGAGCGTGATGCAATGACCTTGGGTCGGAACTGGGGAGACTAGCCTCTAAATAAAGAGCATGTTGCCACTGAATCAATGTGGCTGTTCTACAGGCCTATAGCAACAACGTTAAGCAGTAACAGCCTGCACGATAAAGTGCGTTAACACTTCACAGGTGTCCACAGTGAGGGGTAGTATGCAGGACTGATGTAAGGTAAACTAATTTGACTTGCCAAACTACTTTGGTAGAACATTTTTTGTAAAACAACAGGGATACAGCTGCATAGGTAACACCACAACCATTTGATAAATATAGTTCCTAGTGTGGTCTTTAGTAACTGCAAATGCAATGGGCAAGTTATATAGACAGTCACCCCCATACACATCATTTAAAGAACAAAAGTTTTTTTGCACACGTTTTTCAGACCTGGAAGTTGCAGCACAATTAGATGAGATACAGTTTTTGCAACAGCTCTGACAAAACTGCTGATATTGGCTTCAAACCCAAAATACTTATGGACAGGAAATTACTTTGAAAACATGCTATCATACCGTTCCTACCCTAATTACTCATGCTATTTACATATAATCTGTATTTGGATAACTTTTACAATATATACTTAAATGTAATTAAATGCAATCATTTGACACAATCAATTGTAGTACCTGGTGTTGGATAACCTATCCATATGCAGATGACATGGTGCAATATGACATAACTTGACTACCACACGTAAACGTCGTGGTCTACTTCAAACATGCCTTTGTTAAACAGATTATGACATTGTCCTTCAACAGGGGTCTGTGGCCCCCAGGGGGCCTGCAGAGGTACTGCAGGGAGGTCGCAAACTCTTTGGTTGATTAAACATTTTATATATATATATATATATTTGTCTTTTAATTTCTTTAAACACACATTAACATGAATCCACCATATTTTAGCAAAGGGATAAATGAAGGCAGAAGACTTTTCTTTCAATACTTCACTCATTCAGCGATGCAGGACGTGCCTCAACAGTGCACCGCTTCACACAGAGCGCCACAGTTGCCAAAAACTGTCAATCTAAGCCTCCGGTGCACAGAAGGCCCCGCCCCTATCACTGCTGAGCCAATCACAGGGCCGCATATTACAAGCTAACTCTGTAAGGTTGTGCACAACTGGCTGAGAGCCTATTCAGTCCCCAGGTGAAATCCTAGACATGCTGCGATATTAGCAGAAGAGAAGCTAACAGTGCAGCGGCTAACATTAGGTAGCACTTCATCGCTAGTTGTGGCTACCCTACTGTTACACATGTTTGAAATAAAAACAATAACATTTGAACCTGTGGATTATTTGAATAGGTTAATATTGAATGCAGAATGATGACAATAACATGAATTTACAAATGGCGCTAGGCCAGTTTAATACAGAACCTATATAGTAGGTAGGGGGGATTATTGCATTTGCATTAAAAGAGATGACTTGCTCAATTCCATTTTACAAGCTGTATTTTATTATTATTTATTACTACGTGGTGCGTACACTGGATGCAGTGATGTGAAATAATTTCTGTAATCACCTTACAAACTTTCAGGCAAATGTTCTGGATTTCATCTGTACTTTGGTTTTGCTCATCTTTAAAGCTGCTTTTTTTTATATATATATATTTTTTATGTCCAGTAATCGGGCACAAAGCTTTGCATGAGTGCACACAATGTACTCAGAGAACGGGGAGTGTTAACCAATAGGACCCTTGGTGTTAATGTCTGTTTTGAACTGGGGAGGGGGTGGTGGCGGTAGCTGTGGACAGGCTTCACTCATATCACATCACTGCCCTCCCGCTTCTCCATTTCCGCTCATATTTCCCTGACGGTCCATAAAGAGACAGCCATTTGAGAGGCTGCATTGATTTCTAGGCATATCTGGTGATAAAATGCGCTTCTCCACCCGCGGCTCCTTTAACTACCCAATTTGAGGACCCCTTCATTTGGCAGGGCCATGCAGGAACTGTAAATAGAGCGGTGAATCAGAAGGGGAGTGGGCAAGAAGTGAGGGCGGCGTCTTTATTAAAGGCACGTACGGATAGCGGGGGCACAGATCAAGCCGAAGAGGTTCTCCCCTCGCAGGTTTCAGTACCTGGCTGCTGTTGAGGAAAGGTAAAATGTACAAAAAAAAAGACAAATACTAGACACTGTCTCGCACTAATCAGCCGCATGTAAGCTTGTTCATATCTTTTCAAGCGGAACTACACCTCTGCCATAACTTTGTGTACTCCTCAAATATAAGTGGTTACTAAGTTTGCTGTTTCTATTGGAGATTTGCCCTTCAGGCGTGCGCTCGCTTCAAATTTCTGTCAAGTAAATGTCGGCCTTATTTTAAAACCTTATTGAGCTGCAGATGAGAAAAAAAGGTTACTTTGGAAAGCCTCCCGAGCCCACGTCCCTTTCTGGCCATTAATGAAGCATTGTCCCAGTCACAGCACTTTATCATGATCTATGAATCTCTGATTTTGATGCAATAGAAAACCAATCACTTGCAGCAAGTCTCCAGGCAAAGCATTAGTCATCATGTCTTTGACACCACCTACGAATTGGGCCATTCTTTTAAATTAAAAGCCCCCATTTGTAAATATACACTTGCGGACAAAGAAAAAAAAAAAAAAGACAACAGGCCCCTTCTTATTTTGATATATGAAAGAATAAAGTAAGAGTGCTCAGGTGAATTAATGTGTGCCCACAGTGCTGGGACACTCGCACACAGCACCTGCGCGAGAAAAGCGACGGAGGAGGATGCACATGATTGAGCACTTTTATTTGACATTCTTAAATTTGTACTCTTCATTAGGATTATTTGTCTTAGCCGGCGCGTCCCGCTCACCACGTCAAAGCATACATTAATGGCCACGGTGCTGTGAGGTGCCAATAAGATGCCGATATATGCCCCCCTCTTCATTCTTCTTTATCTTATTTTTCATTAAGCCTCTCTCCTCGACATTATGCAGGTATATATCTTTGTTCTCAGCTGGAGAGGCTCAAGACAAGAAACTTAATCTCTGTTGCTCAATAGAGAGCTTCTGTCGTCTGATGGGGTCTGACGGTTATTGAACACCTGGGGTGTATTCAATAAACCTAAAGTTTGTTCCTGCTTTAGCTCAATAAAGGAGCACTCCGTGTCAATTTGCCTACGAGATATGTCTCGCATAACTGGAGGCGAACTGCCACGTGCTAAAGCGACGACGTCTCCGAAGATAAAAGTTTTTCCTTCCAAACAGCTGCATTGGAATCAAAATAATATCTTGCAAGCAACTAGTTGGTCATGTTCTGCCGTTGGAAAAAAAATACTTAAACTCAAATGCTCTACTCAGGTGTAAGGACATGACAACTTTTAAAAGTACAGTGCTGCATTTTTTAAATTTTTTTTTTGCACCAGCAGTCAAAACTCTAGCCGAAACTCTGGACCGTCATTTATCTATTAGACATCTGGTCCAATTCATCTCGACACCCGGTTCCTATATCTTATCCGTGCTCCCAGACCCAATGAGGGACTAATCTGGTTATTTCTTCCCAATCGATGTCACCGCGCTGCCCTGGCACACCTATCATTAAGGTTGTCTCATTGAGTGAGAGGAAAAGCGCCAAACCTCAGGAGCCGCGCGCGGGGGCCTCAAAGCCAATAAGACGGTCCGCGAGTCCAGCCCTTGACTGACCTTATTGTCTTGGGGGTGAGCCAACAGACACAATAAGGAAACCTTATACTCAAGGAGCGGAAGGGGAAAAGACCGTTTCACCCCATTGACAATTATTTCATACCGACAAGGCGCTTTGCTTCAGTCCAGCAGGGTTGCTCCAGGACAGCTGCGAGTGAGTGTAACGGTGATATTTGTGGGGCTCATTATTGGCATTGGGTTGCAGGGCTAAGCGTCTAAGAAAAACACGGAAGTGAGGAAGGATGGTGGAGGCAGGCGCATATGGCCGCGCCGCCGTACAGTATAAGGGAGCTGGGGAGTTAGCGGTGGAATGCTAATCAGCCTCTGGGGCGCTGAGCCGCAGCAAATCAACTCCTCAGAGCGGATCATGGCCTGCACTGACATTAAACACCCCCCCTTCCCCTTCCCCTTCCCCTCAAACACACATTCTCATCTTACTACTCACGAGAGGAGAGGAGGCGGCGAAGGAGAGAGGGAAGGAATGAGGGGGAAGCGGGCGGAGGACGAGGCGCGATTATGACTCGCGGTGCGCGAGCAGGTGTGACAGGGATCCGGGAAAGTTAAGAACGGAGGAAGGATGCGGCGAGAGAGACACGCAGGGGACGGGAAAGTAAAGAACAATGCAACAATGGGAGATTAAGGAGGAGAAGTTCAAGTTGGGAGGAGAAAAAAGAACTTTCTGGACATCTTTCCAATGGCCTATTAACGCCCAATTGACCATTCACCATGCCCTGCACACATTTGTTACTTTTCCTACCGCTGCCAAGGTTTCCATTTGTGCACAGCAGACGACAGTTTGCAGCGTTAATTGTGGCAGATGCATCACTAAAATCAGGCATTTTCATTTCTAGCTTTTGTCGAGGTGAAATGCAGCAGCGTGGGACAAAAACGCTAATCTCCATGCTTTTTAGGAGGTGGAAAGAAAGGGTATGTTGCGGCTTGCGTGTTGCTACCTCATGTAAATTCAGTGGCCTTTTCTCAGCAGAGTAACCGCTGAAGTTTAGCGCTGCCAGCAACCGCTCAGTGCACACGTAATTCTCCACATTAAAGACCAAAAACCTCTCTTCAGTTCTGTATGATCTTCTAGTTTAGAGATTTTATCTTAGTTTGTCACTCTAAAGGTAGTTTTGTAAAACCCGTCCATCGCTCGTCACTTCACTTGGTAATTTTGCTTGCTGATCTCACATTTTTTCACTCAGTGGCTTGGTGGTGATGATGCTGATGTTTTGACTGGCGTGAAGCCAAAGAGTGGGTGTGGATTGGCCTTGACACCGTCCTGGCCAATCACTGGTGAGCAGGGTCATGACAGCAGCCTCATCTGATTGGCTTTTCTGCTTTGCCTCCTTGCGGACAACAGTGTGCAATATCGTACTTCACCACACTTTCACTACATAACGTTAAGAGGGGGCGCTGTTTTACACATCGTAAAATGCTCAATAATTAGAGAAGAAGAGACGACAGTGACAAAACAGAAGAAACTGTGAAAAGGAGGGTTTTTATTAAATGACAGCTACATAGACGACAAAAGAGACGAAGCACGGCGTCCCTTGGCGCACTGTTGAAAAAAACAAGACACATTTTGAGTAAATTTTAGAGCACTTGTATATTAGAGTAGGGGTTTTCACTGTTTTTCAGGTCAAGGTCCCCCAAACTGATGGAGATTAACTCTCTGGAGTCCAGAATATAATCAGCTGTTTCTGACTACTTTTGGTTTTACCTTTATAATTCATCTTAAAAACTCTTCACCTTGTGTGGTGTCATTTTTTTCAGCACGACCTCGTCTGTGTCATTTTACAATTAATTTTTCATTTTGACCAACTGTCTTAACACATTGGACCTAAAACCAGACAAAAACCATCAAATCCGAGTAGGAAAACGTTTCACATTTTTCACTGTGAAAACCACAAACATGTATAATGAACCATTTTTATAACTTAGAATGCAAATCTATATTGGAAGTTTCAAAAGCTTATGCACAAATTTTGCGAACAACAAACTGTTTCCACTGAAACACAGGAAATGACATTCCCGCAACTTTTCCCTCTTCCTCAGCAACCATTGACACATAATCTCCTAATTGGTTGATGGGATGCATTTTTCCACCGATAGGAAAGGGGGTGTCGTGTTTATCTTTTTCTTTTTGGCTTTCGAGCATTTGAACCTAGCTAGCAATCTCTGCTACGGTTTTCGTTTTTTTTTTTTTTCTCGATTCAGTGATGCTGTGTCTTGCTGCTATGTCGTCTTAAACTGGTTATGTGATAACGAGCTGGGGGGTTTAGCTATTCAAATAATACACAGGTCCGGATATTCATATTTTATTTCAAACATGTTCAACAGTAGAGTGGCCATGCAAGAAAAAAAGTTTAATCAACTTAAGATTTTGCGACCCCCCTGAAGTACCTTCACAGACCCCCTAGGGGTCGCGGACCCCCTGTTGAAGACCTATGTTTTAGACTTTGCAATTATTGTAAATCCACACATCTGCTTCAACATGTGTCCATCGCTTGACCGGCCTGCTGTGCCTCGTGACATTCACTAGGACATTCACGAACAACTGGAGAATTTCTGAGCAGGCCAAAGGGTTTCGCCAATGGCCAATTAGCTAATGGCTTTCTCCATGATTGGTGAATACTTTGTCCACCATTTTATTTGTTCCCAAAAGAATTGTTGGGAATCCACTTACCAAAACACTCTAATTTTCTTTTGCAGTCAAACAAAAAGCAGTTTCCCCAGAAACAGCATTCTGATTATCTCTAAGCATCCATGTTTACAATTTCAATCCGCTGTAATATTGGTAAAATCATTTTATGTGAAATGCTCAATAGCACAGGATTCCGAATTCACAAAATGTCCACCAGCACCAGTCCCTGTCTCATACCTGATGTTTTTGAACAACCTTGACAGGCGAGTTTGGGGAAAGTGCGGCGTCCCGATGAATTAGAAGAGCCGAAGCACTTAGTGTCTGCGACGACAATGTGTGTCTATAAAAGCAGTTGGAGCAGGAAAAGTAGGAGGTCCTGCTTTTTTTTTTTTTTTTTTTTTTTTTTTTAAAAACATGCATACATCCACACACACAGCTGCCAACAATCAAAGACAATGACACACAAACAAATTACTTTGCTCCGCTCTGTTCTTTTTAGGAGGCGTGCTAGCATCAGCATGCTGAGCCCACAGCATCCCTTCTCACCTGGGAGCTGTGTAGGACCACTGAGGTGTGGTAAGATACTACACGCTCCAGGGCGCCCGTGACCTTTGAATTATATCCGTCAGAAACTGCGAGTGTGTGCGTGTGTGAGAGAGGGAGAGGGAGGAAAGACGGGGACAAAGAGAAAGAGACGACAGAAGGTGTATGGGCTTTCACGATTCCACTGACAATGTAATATTGCAAATTACTTTTTCCTCTAACGAGGTTGCGAATCAGTTTTTGTTTATGGCTGCATCTGCAGCTCAACTGCCCACACCTGTATGGAGGCTAGATGCCCTTTTTTGAACCATAATCATATTCGTACACCGTGTACTGTCCCCATTTACATCCAGGGCCTCTTGGGAGTGCGCAATTGTGGAGGCTGAGCGCCTCTTTGTAGCACTCTAGTACTTTAAAAGTGAGGTTACTTTGAGAACAATGACATAAGGACATTGTTACATTGCTGAGCAAACAGAAAGTCTCTTGTAAAAGTTTCAAACTACTGTTTTTTTTTTTTGAGCCATGCATGCTTTAAGACCCGAACAGATTGGCGGCGATGCGCTAAAGCTTGCAGTTTTTGAATTACCGTAACTCACCGTAACACTGGGAAGTTGTGCTTTTGTCTGGAAGACCTTCATGACCATCTCAAGGGTGTAACTAGCATTGTTTTTACCAACAAATTCCTGCAAACAGCTCTCTCTTAGTGGGTCTCCCCGGTATTGCGTCGCCCCCCAACCTGCAGTCAACAATAGCAGTGTGTCATCATTACCGTAATGGCTGCATTTTTCCAAACAAAGTGCAACTTCCCAGTGTTCAGCCACACTTTAAATTACCGTAATTCACCAAAATTCAAATAGTTTATACCCACGGGCGAATGTTTAGGACTTAAAGGGTCAAACAAATGAAACATATATATTTTTTTTAATCTTATATAAGGCAACATTGCAAAACATGAGCAGTCAGGCAACACGCAGACCTCAAACAAATTGTTGAGCGTCTGAGGCCCTGGGTTTTGCACCGTGCCTTACCACTGCCCTACCACTGCTGGCGGCGGCTTTTCATCTGACTGAGCGCGTTGCGCCGTCTCATTTTGCATCTTCACCTCATCTGAGCATTCCAGTATATTTTCACAAACACCCGGAAGGAGGAGGCCGAGGACCAGCTGATCAGCGTGGGTTCAGGAGAGGTAAAGCTCTGTGTGACCGGTCGCAGCTTTTCTGGTCGTAAGGAGTAAAGACCACAGTTATCATAAAAACGTAACGTGCTGACATTCAAGCTCTTCTGCAGACACTTCTGTTATCTGTTTAACCCCAGCGTGTGCCTGTGTGCGTTTTATTTGTCTAACGTTATGCCCCGTTCATTTCATATTTACACGGTTATGAGCATTCGCCTCGACAAGAAACGCAACCTGCATGTGTTTACCCGAAACGCAGCCCCGAATGTCTCCAGTTTGTTGACAGTATACAAACAAGGCAAATAAATTTCCTCCTGCACGGCAACATCAGTGCGACTTTGACTACGCTGGAAACATGAATCCGTCTTATTCCTTTTATTTCTCTGTTTTGGTGTTAAGCAGCGGTGTAGTGAGGCTCCCTGAAAATAGTTAATGTTTTGTCACTCCCACGCACACAAGCGCAGCGACAGTCTCCCAGAAGATGGAGAGCAATCTGATATCTCTAAGCCTGCTTCATTTAAAATATAGTAAAGCCTTCTGCTTTGCTTCTGAGAGATGCGTCCTGTCTTGTGTGTGTGTGTGTGCGCGCGTGTGTGTGTGTTTTGTGTGTGTGTGCGCGCCTAAGACTCTGGGATGATGCATAGACTCTGACACTTTGACAGATGAGCAGATTTAGAGTGCTCGAAGGACCCAGCCTGTTCAATATAGGCAGGAGCAAGACTGGGTATGTTAGTGTGTGTGTGTCAGTTTGTGTGTGTGTGTGTGTGTGTGTCAGGTTGTTTACATGTGGCTGCTAAGATTTGCTAAATGTACAGTTCATGCCTCTTTCATTTTTTCGCTAATAATAGACAAAGAAAGTACTAGAAGCCGTTAGCTCACGGGGATGTGGCAACCTCCCACCAGTACAACCACCCTGCCCACGCACTCAAACAAATCAATCAAAGTAATGTCATACATAAATCAGGCATAACATTATGACCACCTTTCTAATATTGCGCAGGTCTCCCTTGTGCCTACAAAACAGTTATGATTCATCAGAGAATGGACACGGACCTTCTGAGGGTGTCCTGTGGTGTCTGGCAGCAGGATGTTGGTAGTGGGGGGTGTAAAGGGTCCAGTGGGTTGAGGGGGGGAGGTCTCTGTGGATCAGGGTTGTTCCAGTGCATCCCACAGATACTTGATCGGTTGGGGATCTAGTGAGTTTGGAGGCCAGGTCAACACCTTGTGCTGTTCTTCATGTTTTTTTTGAGTCGTTCCAAAACCATTTTTGTGTGTGTGTGTCTGTGTCAGGCTGCATCCTGCTGGGGGTTTGCTGCAGTGTTATTGCTGGTCTGGGTCTAGGTGGGTGGTGCATGTCTACGTAACATCCACACGAATGCCAGATCTAAAGGTCTCCCAGCAGAACACTGAAGGGCTCTCAAGTTCTGAAATTAGGTTGGAGTGAGATTTGTTTTTTTACTTTGGGGAGGGGCTGTTTAAAGATAACCTAACATGATTCATAGGCAAATATCCTGCATATTTGTCTATGAATCATGTTAGTAATTGCTTACTGTAATAAGCAATTACTGTAAAAACAAAGTGATTGAAATGAAAAAATGAAGTGATTACCAGATCACAGACTTCCACTTCGACAAGTGCACATTTTTAGGGCTGGGGCGCACCTATTCCACCTGGCAACAGCCAAATACCAATATCTGATTGGTCGCTGACTGAAGCAGAGCAGCCGGCCTTCGCCTCATCTATTCATAGATTACTAATCTCTTTTAAAGTCATGTGTGGCGTGAGAGCCCGTGAACTTATTGAAATGCGTCAGACTTGAGAGCCCTGGCGATCAGTATATGTGCTGATGTTTTGTCGTGAAACAGTCGGACCTCAGACAAAACTGTCAACTTCTGGCCTTAATAAGATAATATATGCATTTTCGTCTGATGAAGTAGAAGCAAACAGGGCGTGTTTGGTTCCTGATTTAGTTCCTGAACCTGAGGACTGAGTTCGCCTTCGTATCAATTCCGCATTTTCCTGAACATGTTTTCAAGTACTGTGTGTCCTTGACAGTGCTTTGCTGTGAACATGCATCTGAATATACATTTAGTTTGTTTCAGCCATAGCTTCTAAGATGTTTAAGATCACGCAATGATCTCTCTTGTCAGGACTTGAGCCACGGGTTTTTTGCTTATCCAAGGAGGTGCAGGCTAATCAGCAACCTGTGAAGAACTACTAGCAGCTACGAGCTGGCATCATTTATTGACGCCAGCTAGTGCATATGTTTAGGTTTCAATCAATTTCTCCCTGAACTCGTCACAGACAGATTTCGTCTTAGCATCTCCATCAGGGATCACTGAAACCAAACCATGTCAGCGTGACTGACTGCAGTCCGAGACGTTGGGCGGTTAATTAGCCCAAAGACCCCAAAAAGTTCCCCGACAGCAGGTTCCCAAATCCTAAAGACGGGGCCCGCGGTGCCACGGCGCAAACGCACACACACCAAAAGAATAATTAAAAAAAGGATCTCGCATTAATGAGTCATCATCCCTATTTTACTTCCCTAGTTATCGTGCTCCAGTCCCCGTGCCCTCATCCGGACACAATGTTCTCCTGTCGAAAACTGCCGAACACAGACAAAACGCTCACTTTGTCTGGCTAAGCAAATAATTACTCCGATTAATTAGCCATGCTGTGGATAGCTGGAGGCAAACATTCCATTAAAAAGAGCTAAAACACAGCAGAAAATAGCTGTGAGATCACCACTGGAGGGGGCAGACCAGTGACCTTCTCAGTGCCCCCTAGTGGTTAGATAATGAATTAATTCCAGAATAGACCAGAATATCCTTTGAACGTGGAAAAACTTTTTTTTACCGAGTTAGGTATGCGTTCTTATCACAGTTGTGAACATATTGTGCACAACCAGGTACTTGCTCATGCTTCCCCTTGGTAGCTGCTCCGATCTCCAGTTTGTGCGTTGAAAATGAATTCACGTTTCATCTCGTCCAAGGAGACTACACACATTATTTGCCCAAAAGATTTGCAGCATGTAAACGCCGTTCCGCCATTTGTTTCCGGCGCCCCGTGCTTGTTTTCCCCTCAAACAACTCCTCTTTGCACGTCGCTCCTGTGCAAGAACGTGAGCGATCGCGTATGTGTATCTTCCGCACGCACGGAGTTTGTGTGTAAAAAGTTAAGCCTCTAATCTGTCCCATTCTTTTTACCTGCCCTTGTGGTTTTTCCGTCGCCGTCTGGGCCCATTACCCACTGAGTGACTAATGAGTCTTACAAATGTGTATTATTTGCATCAAAAGACGGGGACAGATTTCACAGCCGCGACGCACCAGTACCTTAGCAATGAGAGGCAGTTAGTGGTGGGGCCCTGTTGATCTGCCAACAGAGTGGATGGAGGACATGAGAAAATGAAGAATGGTGGTATATATATATATATTTTTTTTTTCTGCACCGCGCCTATTATTTGTATCCAAAAGTTTTCTCCCCTCTCTGTGCTTTCAGTCCTACCGCGTGTACACTGATCTTCTACCTGCTGTGTTGCAGCAGCATACCTGTCTGTGGCTCTGCACACTCAAAATGCAAATTCACCCATCTCGTATCCGCTTACATCTGTGCGCACAGAGCCTTCATTTGCCTGTTAGCCGCATATATTTTTTTCCCTTTTCCATTTCCTGCGTTCCTCTCAGATTTTGTCTAATGAACACGAGGTAAATTGGGGACTGATCCATGATTAAAGATCTGCGCTGCCACACTTTTATGGCCGCGCTTTACATCAAGCTGCTTGAGAAACGGGGCTTTAACGGCGTAACGGGCAAACGAAAAGAAAAGAGATTAAGGCAGGAGGCTTGGAGCGGTCTCTCTGGGACTGAAAACTTTACACCCCCCCGGTGGATCTTGCAGGAACATCAGCATGTTTCACCGGCCTGTGATGCACGCTTGTGCCTTTGTGCACACACGCTTTGCAATGTGTGTCCCTGTACATTTGCTTCCCGTACGTCTTTGCTTCTCCTGCTCCTCTGCGTGCGTGCCCACTGCCAGTTTAGTACAGAAATTCCTCACAAATTACCGTCTCTCACTTTGAGAAAATGGGCCTCATCTGAGCTGATCAAGTCACCGCAGTAATTTCCTTTCTATGTTGAAATTAGTTTTCTCTTGTTTCATTTTTGCGCCGCCTCTAAGTGCCCCCGGTTGCCACTTCGTTTTCTTATTGTTCAATAAAACGGTTTAGACATTTCCATGTGCAATGTATATCAGTCCATTCCCCCCGATTTTTGTTTTGCGCGATCACTGATTGTCCGGGAGCGATGACGATTTCGCGTGTGCCTCCTGGTGCAGTGCAGGCGTTCTGAACTTCCCACGTGCAGTTTTGACTTTAATGGGAATTGAATGAACGGCATATTTCAGCTATTTTGATGGTGGACACACAAGGCTGGATCCGTCCTTAGACGACGCATGTGATCAAAACAAACATCTCCTTGTCCAGTAGCAGCACGTCGCGCCTTTATTATCGCACCATAGGTGGTCGGATAATGAAACCAAATATATTCACCATAGGAGGACGCTTGACGACGCTCGCCATGGTTGTGGCGAAGGTAATTTAGAGCTCTAACAGGTATGACAGAGTCGGGAGTGGGTGTGTGTTTGCTGGGGTGTAAACCAAGGAAAGGTTAGACTCCGTTCATGTAATGAACCCTGGGCCAACATCTGGATTCGAATAGGTCACATATTTAACCGGGTGGATGCCGTGGCACACAGACGTGACACGACTCACTGAAGTCCACCTTGTGACTGGCTCTCTGGGGTAAAATTGTGCCGGTGGGGCAAACCAAGGCTGGAATTAGTCCCTCGGCCCATGTGAAAGAGACCTTGTGAAAAGTAGATATGGCCGAACCCAAAACCCATCCCCTCTCCCTTCCCTTCCCCTCCCTTCCCCTCCCCCCTACTCTCGATGCAGTAGATGGAGCGCCTCTCACACCTGCAGGAAGCAGCAGAGGCCGCCTCGATAGCATCCGCCATCTATTTTATTTTTTCTTATTCTTATTTTTCAATTTGGTGGCTGGGGAAAGGTCAGGATTAGTTATCGACGTGGCTGTGTCTAAGCCAGAGACGGGGGAACCACAGCCGCTGCCATGGGTACCCTAAAGCCATTTTCCTCAGTCCCAGCAGCGGCCTAATCTGTGTGCAGGTGTGTGAGTGCACGCGCACGTGATTGCGGAAGCACCTGTGGGTGTGTGTGTGTGCACTTCCTAGTGCACTTAAGACGTGTAGCTGTGTGTTTGAGTAACTGCTTATCGGCGCACTTTCGTATTGGCGCGTGGACCCCGCCCTACCTTACGTTTCGTGGAGTGTAAGTCCTCACATTGTGTGCACTCCGCATACGCACGCCCCCGCAGAGTTGCATTCGCATGCATCTGCACGGAAAGTGAAGGCGGCTACCCGGCGGCTCGCGCCGCAACTTAGCATTCCAAATACATTTCAAATCGAGAGCTCCTCAAATGCCGTTGTGTACAATTTCAATCAGTCTCTCAACTCACTCGCCGACTCCAGTCAGTTGTTCTTTAAGTGGCAGAATCTGGTCCGCCAAACTGATTACATTCCACTTTCCTTTAGCATCCTACTTTTCTTCTTTTTACCACCTCCCATCCATTCCCAAACCGGCGGCGATTCCCGCTGTGAGAGGCTTCTGTCTCGCAGCCCCACACCTGTGAAATGATGATAGAGGAGCAGGGGCCCCTCACCATCAGTCTTTATCTCTCTCTTTTTTCGCCCTTACCCTTCCCCTCCGCCGCCCTCCCGTGCGCCAGACGCGAGCTGTGGTCGCGGTCACTCTGACGGAGACGAATGTTCCCGATCGAACCAGGGTGGAGAACTCCCTTCCCCCTAGAAAAGTCGCCTCAGCCTTGACCTCAACCTCCCTGGCCAGGTCCCCAAGCAAGGCCGGCACAGGTTAGAGGTCAGAGAGTGAAGCGAACTCCGTTTACGAAAGTAGAGGAAGAACAAAGAGAAAGGCGTGCTCTTTGCAGCCTTTACTTCCTCCGTGTTCTTCTCCTCTAACGGAGTTTAAGCTGCTGGAGTGGTGTGATTTGTTTCATGTCATCAGTTTATTTTGAGTAGTTCATTGCATTATTTAGAGGATGCTTATCTCGCCCTCGGAATCGCTATCTTGTCGAGACTGGCACAGAACAGCATCCATATCTCTCGTGCTCATCAAGGCATCTCATTTATTAACCAAAAGGAATTCTGAGGAGAGGAAGATGTGCAAGAATGATTAGATGCTCCAAATTTTGATGCTATCTGTCAGCAATTGGTTTTTCTTCATCTCTCTGCAGCCGCTAGATCTTTAAAAGACATTAGCCACATACTGTAAGAAATAAATCAAACAAATGGATTAGCAGAGCTAAATAGTTGTCAGGAGGCTCAGAAGGCCTTATGAAGACAGATCTGCCTCTTATGGAGGCAATCAGGTAGGGAACTTATCATAACAGAAATTAGGAGTGAGACCCATTTTTTATTCCACAACCCAAGGCTATATTTCCATAAAAACTAATGGCCAAGTATATTATTCAACTATACTGACTTATGTGCCGGCTCCCCTGTATTTTAAACATACATACATATATAATGTTAAAATTGCAAAGATGAATGTGGTGCCGCATTTAAAGATAAGGTGGAGCAGGGGAATATGAAAAGTATGTCATTAATGTGCACGGCTCTTCACCTCCTGGCACAGGAATAGGGAGCACGGGGGATACGTGAGTTGCACTTTGTGCTCTGGAACTTAAGGGTAAACTAGAGTGTGGACCAGATATACATTTCTCTGAACGCATACAAACATTGATGGGTCAGCTGACACATAAGCTGTAATGAATGCTTCATAATTTATTCTTTGTGGCCACCTCCTGACAAATATCACATGCCTTTTAGCATCATTTTAGTCTCCACAATCTCCAGACGGAAATATAGAATCAGTGTTCAAGTAATCTCACTTGCTAATGTTGGTTATTTGATAGAGAGGCCTTCAATGTATGTCTGTGTGCATTTGTTCTTCACACACCTACGTATGGTTGTTATACAAATCACGCGACCACTCTGATGTGCTTCACTTGGAACATCAGATTAAAACACACCTGAAAGAAAATATTACAGACATATTATTTAAAAAAAAAAAAAAAAAAAAAAAAGTGAATATGCCATACAGTACAACTCCCCCTTGTTGGACAATGAATTTACGGCTCCATATGATGAGGGTGTCATGACAGTTGACATGAATTTGACTGGCTGTTAATCCCAAAACATCAAGTGGAACAATAAAGATGAGCTCTGAAAACTGCAGTCAGGCTTATGCTACAAGCATTGTTAATTATTAACCATGGATAGTATATGAAATTATTGGCTACAACTGCTTTAATTCCTGTGATGTGAAAATCCGGCAGTATTGCCAGAGTAACAACAAAGATAAACTGTTTTACAATAATACAACCACAGCCTATGTCCATAAGGCTCTTTAATGTCAGAATTAGCAAGTCCCTCAGTTTATGCATTTACTTCTATTTAGCTATGGATGTTTATTTTTTTACACATTTGACTTTATTAATTAAGTGCCAAGTGGTTCTTCGACCGGCTCTGTTGACTGTCTTCTTCTGTGACCAGCTTTCTTGGGTGTTTTTGTTCCAGGGTCGTACACCTGGTTAAGGAGCATGTGTACACGCGTTATCCAGTCCCCCCCAAGTCCATATAAATGTATACATGCCTGAGAAAAACGATTTCCAATCACATTATCTGGGTGGATAAGGAGAACTCCGATTTTAGTCGGAATAATGTGTTTACATGCCCTTAAATTGTCCAGTTAAAGTCGGATTAAGGCAACAACTCAGTTTTTTCATGTGCATGTAAACGTACTGACTGTTGATGCTAGTCTCAAATGACCATTTGAGGAAATGCTCTTCTGCATCTGTCTCGGAGGTTGTAGCTTGATACACAATGACCCAGTGATCCGCTTTAACAGAAAAGTTTCTAAGGAGTGGATATATTTATTTTAAAGCTCAGTAGAACAGGTTGGCCAAACCAAAAACACAGCAGTTAAATAGACAGGTAAAGACATGACCTTTGACCCTATGAAACTGTATTTGGCTTTTTTACATTTCTTACAAAAAAGAAAAAAAATCTGTGAATTCCTTGATAAGTGAAATAGTTAGCTGCATCCTATGCAGCAGTTACAGAATTTAAAACTAAGACCCAAAACAAAGGCTTTTAAGGATAGAGACATTTTTAACTCTCTCTCCATAATGTCAGGACGGGAAATAGATGGCATCTTGATTTGTATAGGTCACCTACACTACATATAACTCCAGCACCCGTTCCCACTATCTTGATATGCATCTGTAACTGGAAGAAGATGATTGTTTTAGACAGTAAAACTGTAAAAGGCTGTAAAAGACAGTTGGCATGTGAAAATGTCATCACTGTAAAACTCCCCACATGTGGAAATGGGAAGGGAGGGAAAGGAAGGGGGGGTGCACAGCAAGCCAAAAGGCCATTAAAATCTGCGATCATTTATTTCCACTCCTTCGTCTAATCCATCTCTCTGGGGAATGGTTCTGTCCTTATCCACCCAAGGCTACCAATCTATTCTGCTGTCTGTCTCCATGCATCAGAATGAACCTGTGAAACAGTCAGACATGCTCTTTCTCCTTTACCTCTTCCTCTGTCTCTCGTCGGCTCAGACTCTTTTTCTGATTTGTTTCTTTTTATCTCCTCTCCCACTCATTCCGCCGGCCTCAGATTGGCCCTGTGTCTCGCTGTTCTCACCTTACCTCTCCGCAGCACCTGCTCTTCCTCCGTCTCTTCCTCTCGCCGCTGCGCCGTGTCAGAAATGTCTACACAAATCCAATTCAAATCATACCCAGAAAAGAGAGCGCAACAACAAGACTTTGTCAATGGCAATTTAATCCGTGGTGAGCAAGGTGTATGTAATGCTGTGCATGTTCCAGGAAGCTGTCTGATTGCATTTGGATTTGTGCAGATCTGGCGGCTGCTCAGTTATAGAGAGAGGAAAATTACACAGACAAGAGACAGCTGACTCATTTTTCACAATGTACTTTAATTTCTCGTCCTGTGCCTTTTTTTTGTGTGTGTGTGTGTAAGTGAATTTTTTTCTCAAAGCGGGATGTTTATTTAAGTTTTGATGGATTTGTTTTGCTGAAAGAAAGGATGTATATGCATGGGGTGCGAGCGGCCGCTGGGTACTTCCAACCCTCCCTCCCTCCTTCCCTAACCTTGTATTTTGGGATGATAAGAATAAGAGGTCTGAAGCGTGCAGCTCATTATTCACTGCCTCACCAGTCATGAAAAGCCAGGGAATAAAAGTTGTGCCTCAAACCAAGGTCCACTTCCCCATCAGGCCCAGATCTCCAAGGTTAGCCACACCATTGCGCTGTCACATCAAGAAATAATAATAAAAAAAAAAAAAAACTCCTGTCTGGCTCCCCACCCGACATAAACGTATTCCGCTAATGGCTACCACAAAGTCCCACTAAACATCAAGTGAATATTTATAGACCATTAATAACCTATGTGTAAACCGCCAGTGTCACCAGCCAGGTGAAGCAGATGATGGGGAATCATGGTCAGAGCATTAATATCGCCTCAGACTTCCCCAAAGGTAGATAAATGTGCTTCCGTATCTCAGACTCGTGTGCGCATGGGAACGGCTGCCAGGAATCCCAGACGGAGAGGTCTGTGATCTGAGCCTGTCCAAATTTCGGCGATGTAATTGGCGTAATTGTGTGATGAATTGCCGTCATTTAGCTTTTCTTTTACTATCTGCAAGCTTCAGCAATTCTCCTTATAAAGGTACATTCAGCCGAGTTCGTCTGCCATTTCCTTATGGTAGAGCTGGGAGAGGACTGGGGCGATGTTAAATATGTACAATTGGGCAAGTAATTAGATTAATAAGGTCTAAATGAGCAGAGGGCCAGAAACCGAAACCCCCAAATCCCTCATCCTTCGAGATTCTGAAGTGAAACATATTACAGTATCTGTTCAAAGTTTAAATGGAGCCTGAAAAAAAAGTTTCAATGCTGCGTTTCCACCGCTCGTCTCCCCCTTCAACAGACTTAAATTCCCCCCTGCTCATCTCTCTGTTCAGCAGACTAAGAAAGAGATGTTGAGCAGAAGTAATAATGAAGCAAAACTTGTGAAACTATGCAGGGAGAGTGGGGGGAAAAAAAATGAGATGAGAAGAGGCCCTTTAGGATTACTTAACTCAATTCAATCTTCATGGGTTTCATGTGAGATCTTCTCTGATTTGGGAAGTTACAGCGTATAGATTCCTTTTGTACAAGAGGCTTTTATTGATTAAAATGTACGGGCCGACTACATTGAATGCAAAAAAAAACTCACAAAGCAAGAGAGGAAGCCAAAGAAAGTCCCAATGGAGGCTCCCTGAACAAAATTACAGGCTAGCTGCAAATGAGTTACGAACAAATTAAGAGACTGCCACCACACCATCTCCTGTGTGAGGTTTTAATAAGGCTCAGTTGTGTTATTAGCTGAATGCTAATGTTAGCATGGCAAACGCGTTCCGTGTCTGCATTCAAATGGAGCTCGCGAGTTTGCGGTTATGACATGGAGAGTGGTATACGCCAAATGAACTGCCGGTAAAACCAACAGTAAGTTGAGGACACCCTTGCTAGGCTAACTGTTGGTGTCAAGAAGACCCTTTGGCTAAGAGTTTAGCAAGCTAACAACCTGTCAAAACTTCCAATTAGGAGGTCCACAACACCACAAGAGGGTATTCACAAGTTTCAAAATAAATACGACCCTAATGTTTGCAGAAATTTTTGTCCATCACTAATATTTTTTGGACTAGTTTGCTTTTTCTTTTTCAACTTTCGAGGAGTGAGAGGACTGGAAAACCATCCTCTCTGTGATGGGAGTTGCGCGGGCTAAAACGCACTCAGAAGTGTAATATTTCAGAATTTGCAATGCCACGAAGACGTCTCTCTTGGCAGAGCGCCTTTATGCACGCTTTCCAAGTTCCACAGACGTCCTTATCCTTTACCCTGAACAGGCAAATGGAACCCAGTGAGCACAACATCAGGGACAACATATGGTCGGCAAATGTAAACGGAAGACGGAAAACTTCTCCATACTCACAACTTGATGATGCTGATCTGTTACAACAAACAGAGTAATATGAGGCATTGCGTTAGAATTTCTATTGGACAGGGGATTTAAAACAATGCTGGCGATAAATACAGACTTGAATGTTTTAGATAAGGCGTGCAGTATTTCTAGCTCTTGCAGACCTACAATTATTACCATTACATTATTGTGTTGTCGGCAGGGCCTGAGTGACAATTTAATACAAGTCACAGCTTTCAGTGTTTAAAATTAAAGATAGGGCATCCAACTAATAAATGCCATTGATGTCAGGAAAAGCTGCCACTCCCATTCACAACCACTGTTTGGCACGTTGATTGACAGCAGCGCTCGTGATCAAAAAGCTCTCTATTAAGTTAGAGCAAACTATCATTATATCACCAAAGGTGGGAGTGTAATGAACCTGTGCACCTCCATTAAACCTGGAAATTGGTTGTACAGTATTTTATTCTCCAAACTTCACTTTGCTGGAACTTTTCGCAGACGGGGAGAGGATTTTAAATCGCTTTATATATTTTATGTGGATCACTCGTTTTAATTTCAACTTTGTCTGCACTGATTTGATGGCGCAAGTTGAAATTGGGGTTATGGTGTGATCACACGCTATATGAGCCCAGCATGAATTGTCTTTTGAAGATATATATATATTTTGTTCCACCCACATTAGAAGGCTGCCTCTGTCCTATATTGGAAAAGGAGTACAATGGGACAAATAGAGCTTTAGCAGGCTTTAGAAACATGAAAGTACTGTAGGAGGGCCATAGCTCCTTGGGGGTCCCAGATTTCCTTCATGAATGCAAAACAATATAGCGCAGGCGTATGTGTGGAGTGGAGTGGGAAAGGGTGAGGAGGGGGGGGGGCTATCATCAAAGGCACCTCATACTTCAGCTCGTTTCCCTCTGTTTTTCCTCCTCCTCCTCCTTCTCCTTCTCCTTCTTCTTCTCCTTCTTCTTCTTCTCTGACCTGACATGGATTAATTACAGCCCTGCACAATTTACACCCTGCTGGAACTGTGGCAGAGAATAAAGAATGGTTGAAATGTGAGCCCAGTGACAGGGCGTTAGAATGCTGAATTGCTTTGTGCTGCACGTGCCGCCCCTCTATTGCCTTTGCAGGGACCATGTTTACGAGGCCCGACTCAGAGGTGAACTCCCAAGCCTTAAAGTGACAAAATGCCCTCGCTTAGATCAAGACAGCCCTGGTGTTTTATGGACTACACAGGATTTGTTCCCATTTTTGCCTTCCGCGTGGTGCAACTTGATCGTGTGAGCTGCATCTAGGAATTTCGGCGTCCTTGATTCGGAAATTCAGCATGAACCGAAATCGTATTTAATACCCATCCAGAAGGAAGATCGTCCTCGTCGAATATGCGCTATGAGGTACGCTGATTGGAAAGGAAGCATTAGCAGACACATCAGCCAGTGTCAGCCCGGCGTTGCCAAGGAGGTGTCAGCAACAACTGGCAAAATGGGCGCCCTGCCATCCCGCCTGGCTGCCCTGCCTATGAATGGTGCTTTTGTCAAAGGTGGCAGTGAGGACACTTGAGGGGGCCGCAATTAACACCGTCCAAAATTAGAACGCGTGACCCCGTGCATCTGGTCACGCATGAAAGAAAAGCCTCCCTCGTTTTTTTTTTATTTTTTTTTATTTTAAAGACATTTTTTTTTTTTTTTTTTTTTTTTTTAAATTGTATTTAGAGAGCAATCGTTTTGACAGGGTCGTGCACAGAGCCACGCACGACCACATGTCAAAGGCCGCAGGGTCCAGGCAGCCGCCATATAAGGTGAACCGGACAGGGAGGAGGCGAGACAGGGGAACCCATCTTGGGTTAAAGTGACCGGTGGATCAATGCACTAAAAGGCAGAGCCAAAGGTCAGGCTGCTCAGTGCTAGCTTGGGGATTCGGTGTGACAGCCACCAAGATGAGGGCGAGTCTCTACTTTCATGTGACCACACGCACTAAAAGCTGTGTCTTTTGACTCTTTCACTCTGAACACAACTCTGCAAGACAGCGGTGTTCAATGTTTTTCAGGCCAAGGACCCCCAAACTGATGGAGAGATTAAGTAGGGACCTCTACCTACTATATTAAACTTGACCTAGTGCTAATTATAAATAAACATTGTTATTATCATTCTGCATTCAATATTAAGCTGTAAAAGTAACACACAGGTTCAAATATTCCTTTTTTTTATTTCTATTTTTCAGCATGCAATATGCAGCCTCGTGATTGGATCGGCAGAGATAGGGGCCGGTCCTACTGTGTACAGGAGGCTTAGATTGACAGTTCTAGTCTGGCGCTCTCCTTCAGCTCCTGCATCGTTGAGTGAAATGTCTGCCTCCATTTGTCCCTTTGCTAAAATAAGTTGGTTTCATGTTAATGTATATTTAAAGAAATTTAAATTTGTGGGGGAAATTTTTTAAAAAAATGTATAAAAGTGTCTAATCAACCAAAGATTTTGCGACCCCACTGCAGTACCTCTGCGAAACCTCTAGGGGTCACGGCCCCCCTGTTGAAAACCTATGCTGTAAGAGGTGTCTAAAAAGTAGACACGCAAGTGTAAATATCAAACGGCACATATTTAACATCAAACAGGACGTACACTGTACATTCTGGTGACATAAAAGGCCTATCTGTCTCCATAAATCAAAGCATAACCAATTTGGATTTGATGTGCGAAAGCAACAGTATTACCCCCTCTTAAAAATACTCCTCTCCACACAAAGGTTATTTTGGCTTCAGGACAAAGCTGTTGACACGCTGGTCTGGACACGAGCTTTGAAAACCACTTCTGTTGAGTGGCATACTTGGCAGAGCACGCCCAAGGCCACAACATTAATAGTAGAGAAAGGAACATAGTGCCCACCTAAACCTTCAACCCTAAGTATATACATCAGTTGTGCTTAGTGTGCTTCACCGTGGTTCTATATCTTTTATGCAGTGTACAACTCCATATTTCACACCTCTTCAGCTGGGACTTCCTTTCACTTCAGTCGGCTGTGTCTTTTATTTTTCCCTCTACTCCTTTCCCTGTTCTTAATTGTATCATCCCTTCCCATTTCTCCCTCCTTCAGCTGATTTATAATCTCAAACTCATTCATAAATCCCACTGAATTATGTAGGTTGGCGCTGGGATGCCGCCGTAATATGAAATAAACAAAATGCCCGCCAAATTAAAGAGAAGCCAAGTCCTCCCCCCCTCCTCCCGCTGCGCGTTCAAATTGCTCCTCGCGTTTTTTTTGACAGTCCACTGTCGAGTACGTCGCAGAGATTAGACAGTCCCAAGATGCTGTTCATTTGCGTCGGATACAGGATGCCTTCACTTTTGTCCACAGCTTACCGTCTCCTTCTTTGACCTACGCTCGGATGTGCTGCGGAACTTCTGACAGGCAGCGCTGACCCTCGAGTCAACCTGTCTTTTGACGTGCTCCTTCTCCATCACTGTTGCTCCAAACTTACGCGCAACTTAGGGATTTATCACTCAGGATTATCCATACGGTTTGACGGGCACATTGTAAAGACGGCTAAAATATTTAATCCATTTACACTTTTTTTGGAGATATTGTGTCTTCTGCAATTGGGGTCGGACTATATAAGGCAGGTGTTATTTTGTTTATATACATAAACAGTTAAATTCAGTAAAAAAAAAACACAAGAAGCATTTCTCTCCCACAGTCTTCCTGCTCATTTCTCCATTTATGAATAGTGCTGCGTAAACACAGAATCACCCCCCCTCCATGCAGCCTCTATTTTCCCCGGGATTGCTGGACGCCAAACAGGCAAGAAAAATGACCAGCATGCTCTCCTTACTCCCCTGAGAAGTGAGTCCTACACATAGGGATGTGGCTATTACTTATCATCATCAAAAAGTGCTTGTTTGGTGATAATAAGGGCCTGGGATAGATATCTCAGCTAAAGGGAGGGGGGGGACTACCTGAAGTAGCAACCGAGGAATCCTTCCTGTGCTTACCCAAGCGTTTTCTGCTTCTGTAAAACGGAAGGCCAGCTCTAAGACCCGGCTTAGCCCAGGAATAGAGGCAGATAGGAAAAACTGCTATTAGCCATGGTTAGGGGGACGAAATACGATAAAGGATAACAGACAACAACTTCAAATGTGCTTACCGTGCAGGGGAGAATCGTCGGGGAATAACGGGAGGACTGTTTGCTTAAGCACTGGGTCGTAGCATCTTGTTTTATCTAATATTCTCGGCTGCAATGGTAAACGTGAAAGCAATGCCGTCGATTTGCGCGAGGCCCCGCCTTGAAGGACGTAAAAGGGGGGCGACTAAAAGGGCTTTCGAGTGAACGAGCTTTATTGTGCATTCCGCCGCTGTGTGTTCCGTCCCCGCAGCATTCAACCCGAAGCATGGTCACATTGCTAATAGCGACACACAGCCCAAAGCGAAAGTCAGAGCACAAAATATTTCCATCAACCTCTTTTTTTTTTTTTTTACCCCTTTTGTTTTCCTCTCTTTTTCTTTTTTTTTCTATGCAGTGGGTCAGAAGAACCGTGCGCCCCGAGGGGGAAAGTAGAACAGCGCGGCGTTTCAATATGAAACATAACTCATGTCGTGCTACATGGGAGAAAGTTCACACGATACATACATTTGGGGTCATGAGTTACAATTCCAGCACGGGTCACGCTCGATAATAGCCCAATTGTGATGCAGCGCTAGCGGGCCTTATCTGTAAAAAGTTCTCAACAGCGCGACGCGCGCCCCCTCTGCAAGCAGTCCACGTTCCTTGTTTGTTTTATCTATTGCCATTCGGCTATTTGAGTTTGACACGAGGTTCATGACCACTTCAATTCACCTCCTGGTATCTGATGATTCCGTCGCTCACACTCCTCTAATGTATTCTGAGGGGGATACGTGTTGGGGTGGGGGGAGTTGGGGGGGTGGGGGATCGCACGTCCCATCTGATTGCAAGGTCTCCTCTGATGAATCATGCTGCAATGGACATCTCGGCTATATCAAAGGATGCTTTCCATCGCACCGGCGTGATTAATCAGAAAGGGACTTTATTGTTAACATAAAGAGTCACGGCGGATCACCGGGAGACTCGTAAAATCAAGTATTTATTCACTGTGCCTGTTGATGGGGCCTCAGAATAATGGGATTGACGCGCCAAAGCCAGTTTCATTTTATTTATTTATTTTAAAGTGGGTTTATTATTGGCTTTGTTTAGAATATTTCGGCGAATTAAAGTCGGACGAGCGAGGTCGGCTTGCAGCGGCCAAAGGAATGAAACTGAAGCGAGACGGATTTTCTTTTTCGGAAAACTGAGCAGAGGAGCGAAAATGAGAGGGAGAGACAAAGAGATTGGTGTTGACAGAAATACCTTCCATGCCACGAGCAGTTCTCCGTTTTGTGTCGATTTTTCCACTGGTCACAAGCGGTAAAGCTATACCTGTAGGACATAGGGGAGGGAGGGAGGGACAGAGAGGGAGAGGGGGAAGAAAAATTGAGAGAATGAAATAAATATCTATTTAAAAATAGCCTCTCAGCATGGCAAGGAGAGATTTGAAGATATTATCCTCAAAGGCTGCTGTGAGTGAGGCCGGGAGAAGGCAGGGCTGTCTGCGGTGAAATATGAAAAGCACATACTCCCTGACAGCCTATGGCTTTTCCTGATACTGCCAACACCAGCCCACTGGAGTGATCCATAGACTCTTTGTGGAGACTTGTGATATAAATGCTGAGGGCTAGATGTTAAAGATCCTCAGCTCGCCGCCGCCCCACCCTCCCTCGTCATCCTTCGCCATCGCCTCGCTCGCCGCATGGGGGGAATTTGTTATGTTCCCTCTCGTACACCTGCCTTGGAAATATCAGGATGGCGGACAGGGAGAAAGTCGACTGACTTGTCCTTGTCCCTTTTCAATTTGACAAGGCAAGCAGCCTTGGGGACTTTCCAGTCTATTTTCAAATTGACCATTTATAATCAGTTTTCTAAAGGAGAGACGGGGGCGGAGGGCCCTGTGTTGTTGTGGAAGGAGCTGGGGGTTGGGTGATGATAATACAGCAGCGTGTTGTCAGATGTGTCAGCAGGTAAGATGAATGAAGAATAGGAGGTGGGCGCATAAAAAGGAACGCACAGCGGGGAGTTGACCTCTATTCAAAAAAAAAAAAAAAAGACAGAAAAGGAAGAAACGAGAGAGAAATCTATATCCTCAAGCAAATAAACATATACAGCGCGTCCTTTGAAATATGCACCACCTCCCCGTGAACCCGGAACAAGAGGCGAAAAGTTTCGCCGGTGCCGGCGAAAAACCTTCCAGGGAGACGCCGCCGCCCGCTTGTCCATTTGTTGACGCCAACGTGGCTGCATATATCAGCACCTGCAAGGTCAGGCCGACTCGGGCGTAGCAACGCGCGGCGAGGGCCCCAACCCCGCGTTACAGCGTTCTGTCACACTGCCTGCTCCATTGCCACCGCGCGATGACATTTCCACAAGATGGCTCTTCTGAATTATGCGGCCCAGCGGAAGGGTACGGAGAGAAAGGGGGGGAAAAAAGCTCATTTTCTGGGTGTCTGCTTCCGACCCGAAGCCGCCACTTGTTTTCATCAGCGCCTCTTGCCGCTTATGCAAAACGGCGCGCGGGGGCAATAGGGGAACAATCAAGCCGGCCTCGGCGCTCTCGTTCTCCGTGCCGCGGCAGCCTCTCTCTCTCCGAGGTGCGGCGACGCGGTGTCACCTCTACGCCGGCCCCCATCCTCCCCAAATTAATCCCAATTTGGCCATCAAGCAACGGGGCCGTCCGAGGGGGCAGGCGGCAAGTAATTGACATTCTCAGGTGCATGAGTTTTGTTTATGTAGTAACGCTGAGCCAAGGCCTTTCACCGCGGATGACAAGCGGACCCAGTTTGCATACACCACTTGATTCGGGAGAGCTGCATGAGTGACTGCTCAGCAGCCCGTGGCCCTGTGGCATTTCAGCAGAGGACATTTCAGTAAAGATCGCCTCAGGTGTCAAGCGGCTTGGAAGGTACAGGCGGCAGCTGGAGGTCGTTTGTCCAAAGCATTGATTCCGCCGTGACCCCATCGCTCTCTCTAACTATTGATCCATCCCCCAAGACCCCTACACAATGCCCATGCCACAATGGGGAATTAGAGCTCGGGCGTCGATGTGGCCTTCCCTTTAAACGAAAGAATGGCAAATTTTCAATAGGACGTCACACATCACTGTATGAAATAGGCATTGTGTTGGCCACTTACCTCTGAGGTCATACACAAAGTCCATTTTGGTTATTGGGATTCGGCGGCCGTGGGGTGAGGGGAGTATATAAACGTGAGAGCACACTGGGAGTCGGAAATGACCGCGAGTCATTACAGGTTATGTGGGTGTGTGTGGAAGTGGGGGGGTGTTCGCTCTCATACGTGGAACACCCTTCCCCGAATGCTTTCCCAGGCAGATCTCCCATGCCTTTTAGCATGTCACACAGGGCCATGAATCACCATTACGGCACCTACATTTTTACCTGGGCAACTCCAAGGCTTTTTCATTAGGGTAAAAGGGAACCCAGGCGAGCACGGACGGGGTTGCGGAGGGGGGGGGGTTGGCTGCGTTTGTGAAGGGGAGGGTCAGGGATTTGGGTTGGGTGGGTTAATTACAATAACAATGGGGGCGGCCAAAAGGGAAAAAAAAAAAAAAGGAAAGGAAAGAACACACTCCGTGGCAGGGCTGAGCTGCTCTCATTTGTTTCAATAAGGCAAATTGATTCCTATGTCCTCTGGTGCCATTTGCATTGCATCCATTTAGCGCACGCCACTCGCCCCACTCTCCTCCCCACGCTCCGCCTCCTCCTCCCCCTCCATTCACTTCACGTGTGGAGGGCAAGGCGGCATCGATGGGGACACATTGATCTTGCCAGACACCAGACGCGCATCCACACATATTTATATTCCACCTGTGCATGGACGTGCATATACAGTATGTGCGCCGGTCAGCCACAACAATAAAACCACTGACGGGTGAAGTGAATAACATTGACCATCTTGTGACGAGGCAGTGTTTTGCTGGGAAACTTTTGGATCTGGCATCGGTGTGGATGTTACTTAGACATGTACCACCCACCTAGACCAGACCAGGCACCCCAACCCCAGCAACCAAAAAAGACATGAAGAGGAGCACAAGATGTTGACCAGGCCTCCAAATTCACTAGATCCCAAACTGATCAAGTGGATGCACTGGATGGAAAAAGCCTGGTCCACAGATGGCCCTCCCCTCAACCCAGAGGATGCCACAGGACACCCTCAGAAGGCCCATGTCCATTCTCTGATGAGTCACAACTGTTTTGGAGGCACAAAAGAGATCTACACAATATTAGGAAGGTGGTCATACCTTATTGGTGTATCTAACTGCAAACATGAAGCGCACATGCGATCACCAGTAGATATTTGACTAGTCTTAGGCTTAAAATCCTTAAATTTAAATGGTTCTATATCATTTTTTTAACATTTTCCAGTTTGGCATGGCTGTATTAATGCAGTATGCGAGCTACAGCCACAACATTGCTGAAGCTTCTGGACACGGGAGACTGAAGGCTGCCCTAATTTCTTTAAAAGCGAAACAGATGTTTCCTTGACATCAGCTCTGACATCCATTCTTTGGATCACATGCTTTCCTCATCTTATTTCCCAAACATCTGTTTGTTCTACTCTACACTCAGCTTTGTTACTGACTTTTGTCAGCCTCGTTAGTGTGGATGCACTCTCGCTTGTTTATTGTCCTCGAAATAGATTAATTCAACATCGACTCCTACGATGCCTCAGCTCCTCTCAGTGGGCATCGTCAACATAGTTTCATGATTAGGGTTTTACAACGTGACAATTCTTCAGCTCTAACGATGAATTCCAATAACCGCATAATGACACTACGCCAGCTTCCTTTTCATTGCTGCAGCTGATCTGATCCATCTCAGCGACACCGCCGTCTGTGTTGGGTCCACCAGCTCCAGTATCACTGCCCCCTAACCTAGTCCTCACTCGGGGGGTGGTATCTACCTGACCTCCCTTGCTGCCTACCTGCTTGCCTGCATGCCTGCCGCAAGACCCCCCCCACACACACACACACACACACACACCTCCTGGTGTAACACACTGTCTGGTCCTGACACAAACGCACTCCCATCCCACACTCCCATCATCAGTCACCGTCAGGCCAGATAGCGGCAGCCGTCAGGCACATGAGTGACGACTGGGCCCGTTACCTGAGCGCCTGCATGACAATGGGCCTGTGGGCTGAGATAGAGAGACAAAAGCGGCAACTCACGGCCACACACACACACATGCTTGACACAACAGATCTTTATTGTATGCTGTACAATTAGCTGTCAACCTGTGATGTAAAGATGTGCTACACAGTGCGCACAACTGGGCAGTCAAGTAATTGAATGCCGCGTTTCAAACTTTTCAAATGCAATATTCTGGCACTTGTCAGTCAAAATGCCAACTGCGCTGACCCAGCTACTTGAAATGAGGCTTTTGTATAATAATATACAGTCAAAGGGAACTGAAGCATAATCATCCTGTGCTTGTCTTTGCTGCAGTTTCAATGTGACACCTCTTTCAGCACTTCCTTCAACGCTCTCCAAAGAGCTTATTCCCCACATTGCTACCAACAGTATCACAACCACCTCCTTGAATCAGCAATAAGCAAATCCCATTAAATCCCTTTTAATTGCGCCTCATTCAGGCAAATCCTGACCGCGAGTGAACAGTATAAAAATATAGATTCTTGAGGGAGGTGTAAAGACCTTGTATATTAGACTCATCAATATTTTTTTTTCCCTCCCTATCTCAACACACTTCAGCGGCGGGATGGTCGCACTTGCCCTTCCAAAAGGTTCATTTAAAACGAGCCGACGCTGTGCCCACGCACCGGTTTAGCCTCCTTGGCACACACGAGCAGAGCCGCACACACGTTCCACGCACGCCACAAGATTTATAACAATAAAAGTCTCCCCGAAAGGCACTGAAACGCACCAAGCACTTCGCAAGCAGCCTTGAACTCTGCCTGATCTGCTATTTGTTACCTCGAGCGCTTGGCAAAACAACAACGGCTCCAGCCCGAACACTTGAAAGGGCTTATTGCTCATGTTGCCCACAAGTTCAGCGCCGTCTGGCCAGAACACACCATCACGGTTAAGCTCACTAGACAACAAACTGAAAATACCTTGATCCAATTAGAAACGCAAGCTTATTTGCTCAAGTATCAATGCTTAAATTGATAATACCAGCAGGTAATTATTAAATTCCCCCAGCATGCCCCCCTGCAGAACATTTGTATTGCATCAGGAAACAAAGTGAGCACAACAATTGAGTCACAGGTTTGGGCACCATTGGATGATGATTATGGTAATCCAACAATTCCAAAGCTCCATTGTATGTCACAGACTTTTGTTACTAACTCATGACCTTATTAACCTTCCTAATCCTCAGCTGGCTTCTCATGATAAGGGGCTTGCATGCACACACAAGCGTGCACACTTTCTTTTTGATGCCCGGCAAACACTTTAGAAGCCCTATCCACCTGGTTTTATCCTGCACACCTGAGGTTCCCTGCATAATATCAACAGAGGCCCTCGAGTCATCCAAGACAATTAACGCTCTCCCTTAGATCAACAGCGAGGGGGGAAAAAAGTGGATGGCGCCGTTCGGAGCAGAGGGCCCTCCCAGTGTGGGCACATGAGAAAGCAGGTCTGATTGGTATTAAGTGGTGAGATTAAAAAGCCATCTCTTAGGTCAGGTCAGCTGGTGTTCATTTGAATGCATTACCAGGGTCCGAGGCTAGATAATTCTCTCATTAGTGCCACTCAAACCCTGAGTGACAACACGGGTGAGAAGGGAGCATGTCGTACAACACTTAGAGTTAATTAGTCCACGCGCACTGTTGCTCTGCACCCCATGCGTCTGCTCTCTCCTCATCCTTTTGAAATGGCCTGAACCTAAAGCGTTGGTAGTTAATCAAAGAGGAATTGCGGCGTTTTGCAAAGGAGCCACCTGTTGTTTGAGGAAATACGTGAAAATAGGCTTTCACACTCTCAGGACCATTGGGAAGTTCTCTCCTCAAGCACTGGCTAGCCTGCATTATGGCATCCTTGTGTTTCTTTACACATTTGATTTCTTTCACTGTGTTTCCAGATCTCTGCAGTAAATAAATACAGGGATGTTGCACACACTTGGCTAAGAAGTTATTTAAATAATAGGGTTCAGTATGTGAATATCAATAATAACGTGTGGGGTTCCACAAGGTTCAGTATTTGGACCAAAGTTATTCATACTTTCTTTATGAATGATATTGTTACGGTATCAAATAAATTACATTGGGTGATGTTTGCGGATGATACTTACAGTATATATTTTGCTCAGGGGATGAACTGGAGGAACTAATAAGAACAGTAGAAAGGGACTATTAAGCCATTGGTTTAATCACAATAGACTGTCACTAAATTAAACTAAAACAAAATTCATGTTGTTTATTGGAGCTAGAAAAAAATGTGAAATACAATTAAATTTAAAAGGAGTAGAAATTAATAGAGTGTATGAAATAAAGTTTTGGGGAACTATAATAGATCACAAACTTTGTTGGAAACCACATATACCCATAAAACAAAAATGATCTAGGTCATTTGCTATTCTCTATAAAACAAATCATTTATTAATCTATTATATACTTCACTGTTAATGCCTTACATGACATACTGTGTAGAGGTTTGGGGAACTGTTTATGAATCAAATTTAGATCCCATAATTAAACTACAAAAAACAGCTAAACGAATAATAAATAATGTGGGTTATTTAGAACCAACTATTTATTGAACGTGGCGCATTAAAATTCTTGGATATAGTTCAATTATAAATATTAGAAATAATTTTTCGAGCGAGGAATAAAAGCCTGATGGTGTTCAGTGTTCATTTTTTCAAATTAAAAAATGGAAGACATATTTTTTATTATTATTATTATTTTTGAAATATGTAAAGCAAGAACAAATGTAAAATACAGATGCGTCGGTGTGAAATTACGGAACGGACTATGTGATAAATTGAAGTTAAGTTATAAAAATTTTCAAAAAAGCAGAGGTAATGTAAGATGGCTGAAGATTATAAGGAAAGGAGAGTTCAAAGTGACTTAATTTGAATGTTGTAGCTATTGATTTTTTATTTGAATAGTTCAACTTTTGTATTTTTTCTGTAAATATTCAGCTGAATTGATTATCTAGGATAGGCATATACTATAAGCCTCAGGTTTCTGCCTAAATCCTTTTTTGG
The DNA here is from genome assembly GCF_022458985.1 of Mugil cephalus. Classification (NCBI taxonomy): domain Eukaryota; kingdom Metazoa; phylum Chordata; class Actinopteri; order Mugiliformes; family Mugilidae; genus Mugil; species Mugil cephalus. The sequence continues at coordinate 41,719,769 of NC_061770.1, forward strand.
TCAATGATTGAGATATTATGCTGTGTATTAAAACATGGAAAGTGAAATTAATGACCAAAATGAAAGAAAATGGAAAGAAACTAAACAAAAAAAAGTAAAATCAAGCTTCTGTTGAAAACTTCCCATTGTCTGTCCCTTAATCTGCAGAGGAGATTTAGAGGAGAAGAAATTCTGACTCTTTCTTTGTTGATGACACTGTGTTTGCATATTGGGAGCACGAGGTTATATCCACGTCATTAGTCTCTCTGCTTGGATCCGGGCCCGATAACTGCGCCGCCATCGCAGTTATATTCAGTTCGGTTCTAAAGGTTCAACAAATTGTCTCTTTCCCTTCCTCACTTATGTTCACTCGCGCTCCCACCACTGTTCCCATGAGGCACGGCGCTCGGCTCATTGGCCACCACACACACGCACACGGAGGGGGGTTCTCTGTCGCCACCACCGCTGGGCTTACCCACCGCACACACCGGACCTAGAATACCAATCTCGCCCGTGTGCACCTACCTCCCCCCCTCCTTAGCTGAATATTCTAGGAGCTTTCAATTTTTCAGGCAGGTCTGCGAACCCTCTCCAATCACACTGCGCCATCGCACTCAAGGGAGTTTTGACAGTCGTTAGCGGGGGTCAACCGAAGTCCCTCAGGGAGGGGCTTTAAAGAAAAGATTTGAATTGCTTTTTTTCCTCTTTCTATTCGCTTTTTCCCCCCTCTTCCCGCTTTAGTTCTCCGTATGGGTCTGTCATAATTCCACTTCCTGTCTCGGAGGCCTCTTGGAGGAACGCTCATCCCCTTCAGTCTTGTCTCCGCCGCCAAATTCATCAATCACAGACGAGGCCTTCCGAGGCGCTTTTTATAACTCCGATGTCACGCTTCTTACACCACTGTCAAAAGTGGTGACAGAGCTCCAAACCCGGCTGGTTATGCCGCTGTAAGGCGTTTATCCACTTGTATAATGTGCTGTTAGTGCTCACGCAGGATCAGAAAACGGGATGCGAGGGGGAAATGGCTTCCAGCTAAAAAGAGACGGAGAAAGGAGGGGGTTGCGAGGAAGACGGAGCAGGGGGCGGGGAGGAACGAGAAAACACTTCTTCTTCTATTTCTTTTGCACTAATATGAATTCCCAGTGAAATGTCTGGCGAAGTAGGTCAATGGGATTTAGAAAGTTTGTGTCTTTTCTTCCCCCCCCCCTCCCCACCTCTCTTCTCATACTTGTCAATGGAAAATGAGCAATGCGATTTAGGAGAGGCGAAGATGATGAGCTACGGAGAGAGGCGGTGGAAAAGGGAAGAGGAGGAGAGACTCGAGTGGTGTTTTGGGGCTCTCGCGGGTCCCTCGCCAGCTGACTGAGAGACCCAAACAAAGGGGAGAAGAAGGAAGAGATTCATATCTGCGCTCCGGAGAAAGGGAGTGGCTCCCGTCTCTTCATCTTGATATCGAGGCAACAATCTAATTATACCATTTCTCCGGGGAATATGCATATGAGGGTAATCAGTAAATAGAAAAAGGTAATTATTTGCCACGAGTCATACCCTTTTGCACCTGTAAGCACTTTGCTGATGTACAAGATTGTGCTTTTCCCTATAATTCCCAATCAAGATAGTACATTAGGAGCTCAATTATTTAGTTAATGTATAATAAGTGAATGAATTCCCCACTTATTGAATATTTCATAGTGTCTGTCAAAACGTAATGAGTTAAGTTTGGTCAAATACAAATGGGGGCCCCCTCTTGGTAATTTGCCAGAACGTTCTTGGGGTAAATCTCCGCCAGTGAATGTGATTGAATGTTACAATTAAAACGTGCTAATTCATTGTCAAAAGCAACTTATCTATACACATGATATATTTGGCGCTTAATTGGAAAGCACATTCAGGAATGGTTTATTCGGCGACTTTCTACATCACGGCCTAATCAGAATAAATTCCGCCGGCTGTAATGAATTGAAGTTGAATATTCGTAGTCGGGCTATTAAAGAGACTGGAAGTGTGAATTATTTAAATGCTAATTAATGTTTTAAGCTTTCCAGGGAGCAATAGGCACATATTATTCCTCTGTCCCCCCCCCCACCCCCACCCACAAATGGCTAATTCCAACATTCACCAAGTGCACAGTAACCTCTTGCTCATATTTCATTCAATCAATTTAGCAGCATTGGTGGTTCTTTCACCCATGCCGCTACCTTCCACCCACTGGAAGAGGGAGATGGAATTCATCAATACTGAGAGACAGTTGCTGGAATTAATAATCAGCTCCTAGCTGGGAATTCTCCGGCTCGTGCCGTACGAATGAATCATGGGAAACATGATTCGAACCTGCTCCGGCGAGGATCCGCAGAGAAATTCCACTTGCCGACTGTGACGCTGGTGTATTTTTCTGAGGGACGTGAAAAGTTAAACGTTGGGTAAATGTCGCCGCAGAGACGCGAAGACCACCACCAGCAGCCTCCGACGCGGCCTCATGCATTAGCAGAGCTTCATTAGTGTTTAGTGTTAGTGTTAATTGAGCGAGGTGTGGTTTCAACTTTGCGTCCGAAGCGGCCCGGCACCGCGACGAGGCGGCGCCGGGCATTATTCATGCTTTCACAATAGCTTGTTATTCATCATAAGACAAAGGAGATTCGCACGCGGCTTGACGTAGATGGAGGAGGGCCACGAGGGTATTATTCACATCTGCTGAAAACAGTAAGCGCGGCCAACTGCACGTCACGATATACACCACGCTTATTAATGCAAACAAAGTCGACGCAGAATATAAATGACGTTTTTCCTTCGCGTCGGAGCATCAATATTAATTGTGTTTAAATGTGTGATGTACTGCGGCGGGGCTGCTTTGCTCGTCTGTCGTTAACACCGAATAGGGTGCGTTTTATTAATCAAAGCAGCACATCATGTGGCGCCCTGTTTGCTGTGCAGCACATGTGCGCCGAGCCCTTTAGGATTCCAAGCTGTGCTTTCCTTTTGTGCCACAAGGTGGCACTGTAGGCTCACAAACAGATAGCCATCACACGCCCCTGCTCTTTGTTCCTCCTCGGTTATCGTCTCATTTACTGATGTGCAGCTGGCATTTCATTTAACCTAAAATGTTAATAACAGTCGGCAGCATCCTCCGTCTTATCAGACACACCAGTGCCAAAGCCTAGTATTCAATTGAGCCCCTTAAGCCCTTCAGCTCTATATTTCATTCTTTAGCGCTTCATCTAAATAATCCTCAACCTTAACTATAGTATCCGCAAGAGATCAACAAAGGGCCTCCGGGAGATTTATTTTTCTTTGTTCTTTCTTTTTCTTTTTCTTTTTTTCTCAAAGTAGGGAGTTTGCACAGCTGTCCAGGGAACACAAATGGCATTATGCCCTCTTCCTGCGGTAGGACATCTGTTGCATTCAGCTGGCATCCCTTCTCGGTCTACTAAAGTGCTCTTTATGCAACCTGATGTTATTATCATAACTAGGTTGACCGCAGCATTACGTTGGATCCTTCTCTTTTGATGGGTGCAGTGGCTACAAAGACGCTCGGCTTGTGTGATTTCTACTGAACTTTCCCTACAATGGATAAACTGCAGTGTTTGTGTATCAAGGGCGTCGTGATACCGTTTGACCTGAACCTTTAATTCAAATAAAATTGACTTACTTTGAGCTGTTGCTCCTCATTTGTCTTTGTGTTGCATTTTTTTTTTTCTCAATAAGCAAAGTCAGGCGCTTAGATTTTTAAGGCTCCTTGCCCGTTAATGGTCGCCGGGCGTCTCCTGGGGCATAAGTTTGAGACCACATAACGTGAGAAGGATTCTTTTTTTTAACAATTATATGACATTTTGTGTCCTAAAGTTGAATTACAGCCGCTCATGTTTTGGGATGACCTCCGCCGGTGCCTACGTCGCTGCAGCTACAGACGTCGGCCTCGGAGAAAACAATGTGAGTAGTGTATTTTCTAATTAATCGTCATAGCCGCGCAGCGGAGACGCGCTCATATGACTCTCGTTAAGAAGAGAGATATCATCACGGACATGAAATGAGACGGACGGCCAGAACACGTCAGCCTCAACACATGCTTAACACTGTTGCTGTCCACAGTGATGCATATACCACTATTTGTTTTGCTGCTGATGCAAATGTTTCTGCAGCCCTGTTGAAGTGGCTGCAGCAGCTTCATCTGGCGCGCTTACGTCTGCCGTGGCCTTCCATGAACCGTCCTTATGAAGACTGACTGGGAGTTAGGCTGGGTAGAATACTAATTTATGTTCTCATTTCATAAGCCGAAACATTCCCAGACAATAGTGGCGCTTGATATTCAGGACGGAGCACGTGCCGCTCTATAAAATCAACTGGGTTCATCCAATTTGTCATTTGTGAGTCTGATAAAACGCCGAAAATGTTATCAATTGCTGGTTTATTATTAATGCATGAGAAAGATCGACTTTCTTCTTTTTTCTTTTTTTTCTTCCATCAGTCACGTATAGCCAGCTGCTCTCCTTTGCATGGAGCAGATTTGTATCGGGAGATTATCTTTGCGTATTCCCTTCCAGACCGGTACACGGTGCGTGTCAGCTTCGCGTCAGAGAAGTCCACGTGGAACAGTCCGAAACGAACGCTGAATCCGTCGGCCCATTCGAAGTTGTCCATCAGCGACCACGCAAAGTATCCACGCACGTCCACCCCATCTTCTTCTATGGCTACACACACACAGACACGGAGTTAAAACACAAGCAGGAGCTGTCATTTTATGTGTGCAACAAGAGCTGATGCATGAGGCCTATTTTTAAACCACTCCCTGCTACGATAACTTGGGCTATTTAATTAAACCATGACTGCCAACATGACACGTGACAAGATTAGCATGGTTATTAAGCGTTTGAAGCTCGAGAAGAGCATGATTTTCATTTTAACCAGTGAAACCTAGTGACGTCCATATTTATTTTTATCAACTGTGAGCATCAAGTTATGCATTAACAGCGATTCCTGCGACTTCAATGGATAAAGGCTCCGTCTCATAGTTACAAAAAGAATTGTTTTATGCTACTTTTTATTTTATTCATGCAGAGCAGATGAGCTGGCATTTACTCTGCAAACATTCTTTAAATGTCTACGGAAAAATAATAGGCATCCCATACATACAGTATCCCTGACTGCTCAAATGGTGGCACCGAAACAAGAAACTCCTCCACCAAGACCTGTAATCGAAACTGGTACAGAAACGTTTTCAGACCAGGGGTCTTCACGTTTTTCGGGCAAAGGACCCTCAAACTGATGGAGAGATTTAGTACGGACCCCCTACCTATTATACGTGTTCTATATTAAATTTAGCTTAGTGCTTTTTATAAATATACATTATTATCATTTTGGATTCAATATGAAGCTTTCCCTTATCCCTTTACGATAAGATATGTACATATCTAAGTTATGTTGGATTCATGTAAATGTGTATTTAAATAAATTTAAATTAGTGGGAGGAAACTAAAAAAAAAAAATATATATATATATATATATATATTAAATGTCTAATCAACCAAAGATTTTGTGACCCCAACTGCAGGGGGATCTTTGCAAATTAATAAGACATGATTGCAAGCAGATATATATGTCATTCCTTTAATACTATTAAGAGTTATTTGTCAAATTGACTTCTAGGATACTGGGACATGGGAGGCAAAGACTAGGAGTCCCACCAGACATAGTTGCCTCTTGGTTGACAGGTGAAACTTCTTCAAGAAGCTGAAGCAAATCCAGCTGCTTTCATTTTAGCACCATGATACACCATGGCTCAGACCGCTGAGAATCTTCAGACATATTGTTTAACTTGTCCAACCTGGACTAAAAGTGTAGAATTGAAATAATTTGTACTATACACTGCATGTCCTTTGAGTTATGATATTTATTTCGTACTGATTTAAGAGCTGTTACCTTTACCCACTTCCAAGATGGTGTCCTTGTAAAACTCACAACGCTGGACATCTTCAATCTGCGGCGGCCCCACCTGAGAAAAGCCATTCTCCGTAACGTAGACTGCCGGGTTGTTGAAAGTGTCCTGGAAAGTCAGAGGGCAAATATTATTGTCAAACAAGGCATCACGGCTGTCAGGCATTGGGAGGGGAGACAGATCGGTCTACAGTGCGCCGTTTAGCTGCGTTTCAACGGTGCCAGGCTCAAACTAATGGCCTGTGACAAGTCACAACAGCAGGAAATTGCTCGTTTGCAAACACTTTTCAGCAAAGTAACTGTTTCATTCAATGTGACAGCACTAATGAAGCATCAATGTGTTTCTGGAGGTGTCGAAAACAGATTACCGCATACAGAATCAATGGCAAGACACTAAACAAATGTCAGAGTGTTCTCCTCGTTTGGGTGAGGGTGATCTATCTTGTTGTTAGTCAGTTCAGTTTGATTCTAAGAGGGGGAAAAAAAGAACACTTTCACATTTAGACTTGTGTAATTCAAGGTAAAAAGACAGGGCGTGGATGACTCGTGGTTTGGGTAACCACTAGTCATGTGGAGTAAATAAGCTGACACTCTTTTACCTTAATGTACTTTAGGAGTTTCCTTAAGCCGTGGGGCACCACAGCCAGCCAGGACACGCCACAAACGGGCCAAGATGGATCCAAAACTTCTTCCGCGTCCCGGTCACTCTTCATACACAACCCCTCTCCACGGCCTCCTCCTGATTCGACTTTGCGGGACGTATAGTAGTTCAAAGCAAAGAAATCAGCCGTTCCCAAAATGGCGGGTTCGTCCTCTGAGAAAGTCGGCAGCCTCGGCGGACCGCTGTATTTTAGCTTTTCACTCTGAGCGTCTACGGCAGATCTCATTATTTCCGGATAATCTCCGGTAACAAACACCGGCCAGGCAAACCATCCCATTGTGAATGCGAGGTCACGTTCGGCGGCCTTCATATCCTCCCCGGAACCGGGGTGTAAAGGCTCGAACCAGTCGCTGTTGATGGCCAAAGACACTGCGCCCTTCTGCTTTGGCCTGTACACGGAGTCGTAGCTGCTCCAGGCCATGGCGTGGGCGCGCAGCATGTTGTGCCCCGCCAGGTAGGCGGCGGTGCCTTTTTCTTTTAACCCCGGGGCATGGATGCCATCTTCATGCCCCAGTTTGGCGCACACTTGCGGTTCGTTGATCGTGATCCAAAGTTTGACGCGGTCCCCAAATGCTTGGAAGCAAAACTTGGCGTAGTTGTCAAAGTGGGCTGCTATACCTGGGGACGTCCAACCCCCTTCGTTTTGCAGAGCTTGGGGCAGGTCAAAGTGGTAAAGGGTGACCATAGGTGACACATTACACGCCAGCAAATCGTCAATAACTTTGCTGTAGTACTGTACACCTGTTGAGCAGACAGCGCTTTTAATGAATGAAAACACCACAATCAGGATCTTATTTTTATAGGAATACCTTTCTGATTGACGTGCCGTGTGGTCCCATCGGGCAGGAGGCGAGCCCAGGAGACGGACAGGCGATAGTGCGTCAGTCCCAGCTGCTGGATACACTCCAGGTCTTTCTCCCACAGCTCGTAGCTGTTACAGGCCACGTCTCCGTTCTGGTCCCCGAACACTCTGCCTTTCTCGTGGCTAAATGTGTCCCAGATACTCGGGCCCTTGCCGTCCGCCTGCCAGCCACCTCCACAAGCACATAAAGGTTGCTGCCTTTCATGGTAGTAAGTGGGTTAAGAAAAATCCCTCTAATGCTTCTGCCCGGGACTTTCACCGCATCTGTGGACCTGATTGAATTTGCTGCATCTTCACTTCGTCTCCATAAGGATTTCTTGTTTTCCAATTTTCTCTCGTTTGGTTTTAGTTTGTTGCCAGTTTTGAATTAAGATGATTAACGAGACGATTCAAAACGCATCAGACGCAGAGTAAATGATTATTTAAGTGAACTTTGGTATACTGCCTCACATGACAGCATGCATGCATCCTCTGATGGGAGTGAAACCACTCTTGTGCTCTGAATCCATCACCAGGAAAACACGAGCACGTGTGTTGCGTGTAATTCAGTTTAAAATACAAGACGTGAGCTCTGTGAAGTCCACTTGCCAAAGGTATTGTGTGTATGTGTGTGTGTGTGTGCAGGCCCATGGATACCTATGATAGCATCAAGGCATTCATATGACTAATCATATTGTTGTGAGTTAAACTGACTTAAATGACATAATAAAGGCATATTGTATAAAAAGCTTCCACTGTAAGAGGCAACTACAACAGGCGCTCAATTGAATAATGTCATTGTTGTGTTTACATACCTTCTATTTGATAAGCGGCTGTTCCCGCTCCCCAAGCAAAGTCACGTGGAAACATGTTCTTGTGCGAATGCACAATGAAACAAACCTTTTCTGATTTCTCACTGACTTACGTCATTCTAGTGTGTCGCATACATCGTAAATGGAAAGTCGAAATGATGTAAATAAAATACCGTAGGCCAATGTAAACACAGCCCCACATATCCGACAACCAGGAACTACTCTGGGATGCGACGTTTAATTGCCGTTGTTATGTGCATACACCCGAATTATAATTCCTTGACATTCCTTCTCTTTTTTTCGTTCTTTCCTTACGACAACACTACTTGGAAGTCCCTGTTAAACAACAATAATCTCAATTCAACAACTACGTAAGATAGCAAGCTGGGTGGGTCTTTCAATGTTCCCGGGGAAGTATTCACTAACTGGGATTACAAAACAACCGAGGAGCATTTGAAAGCAACACGCGAGGGTGCAGCTCTGCGTGATGACGTCTGCGTTAATTATGAAAGTTTGATGCCTTTCACGACAACTTTGTGAACTTCTGGTTGATGTTGATCATATACCAAGTGAATTATTCGAGGGGGTGACATAAATCCTTACAAGACATGTTAAAGTTTAAAGTTCTGTGAGTGTTTCTTTTGCAAAATGGTCATAAATCAATAATCGGTAAATAAAATAATCAGTCAATAAACCTGCGTCTTGCTTACTCAGCGGCATAAAAAACACAATAGTTTAAAATGAATCACGCAATTATTTAACAAGAACTCACTTGTCTTGCTTTAAGTTCAACGAGGAGCATTAAAATCCAAGCACATGGATTTGTAAACATTTTCAGAGTGGATGGAAATAAGGGAATTAATCCATTTTGTTGTTTTTAGTATTACAGCAGTGTGAGGCAGTGCATGCTCGCCACTGAATGGCAACCCCCACAGGCTCTAAAAACAAATTAGTGAAGGTGAAAGGATAGCCTGAAGGCTTATTCCCTGGCCTGTGCTCACTTCAGTGCTATTCTCTTACCTATTTTCTATAGGATGGTGTGACTCACTCAACCTGATCATAACAAAGCAGATTGATTGGTTTACCACAGGGAGAACAAGCCCTGTGTTTTTTGGACTTATAGGATTCTGTGAAGCACTTCAAACTGTTGTTGTATATAAAGCGAAATTGAACGGAACTGAATCGAGTTATCATCCAACCTGTCAATAAAGGGTTTTCATAAAATAACATTTGGCAAATTTCCTTAAAAATACAATATCTTCCATAGAACGTAGCCTGAAAGTTTATCTACAAAATAATCCATTCCAAACTATTCCCTTAAAATAAATAAATAAATAAAACTGTGAACTAGGCACTCTAAAAGTTAGATTTGTACAACATTAAAATAAACTTAAGGAAATACTCCCTAATGGTCAAGATACCAACTTGCTACAAGGCTTCTTAACTTCTTCTTTCAACTCATTGTTGAGACACAAAAACAAAAAAGACCAGGGGTGGAAGAGACGCTCAGATAATTTATATACTGAAAGATAAGTGATTTAAAAAAAAGTACATTAAATGAAATGTTCATGTGCATGAGTGAGTTGGAGCATGATGCAGAATAGTTTGCTTAGAAAATAAAATATAGCCTTAAAATAAAATGTAGTATTCGCATTAGTATTATTATGAAATTAGTTAATTTCCACTGTTGAAGTCTGATTGCAGACACGGCTACTGAAACCTAAGTCAACACAACTCGATGACAAAAATTCCTCTACTGTGGAAAACTGCCGGCGCTTTTATTTTGAAAGGCAAGCCGGATATGTTTTTGAATCGGATCGGCCTTGACAATAGTGGAGCCCGAGGCAGGACCATGGGAAGCAGCTTTCCCAATAGTGGACGAGTTTGAAGACTTTCCCAAAGACGCACAGTAACAAAACTACTCCCGTAACCATTTTGGTTCCGACTCTTCGAGCGTTTTCGGGCGTTTTACTTTAGCTTTTCGTGCGTTCGCTGCACATTTTTTGGCTGAACAGAAGTTGTTGTTTTGCGCGGTGGTGATTTTTTTTTTTTTTGTCAAAGTAATTTCCTGTTGGTGTTCAAGAGGGAGAGCGTATTCGCGTTTATTCGGTTCGATACTCAATCCAAAGTTCCGGGAAATGAAAGTGAGCGTTCTGAAAGGACACGGCTCGTTTCCTGAAGTTGGAGCGGATAACCTGGGATGACTCCAGCCGCCCTCCGCGGAAAAGACAACACACTACTGAGTGGGACCCACGCTTCGAGGACTAACAAAGAGAGCCTCTCCGCAGCCGGGCAAGTTATTTAACAAACCCCACGGGAATACTGCGCGTTTTTAATACTTGTCTGGTCTGCAGAGTTGGAGGATATGAACGCAGCGCCGGCATGGGAAGGGAATACTAAATGAGTCGTTTCCCAGACAAAGGAGGACACCTCTTTCGGACTGGATACCGCCGAGCGAAGGGAAAGCCTTGCGAGAAATGGAGGAGGAAGGCTCCCTTGAGCCGAACAAACACACTGGGAAATATCTCACTCTTATCTCGCTTTGAGGTCCAAATCTTGTAACAGCGCTGCTCAATTGTCGCCGCAGATCTGCCCTTCCCATTAACAAAACATTACTCCCCCCCCCCCCCGGCCGATGCTGCAGCGGTTTTCTCGCCGTGCGTGAGAAATGGGGATGGATCGGCTGCGGTTGTTCGCGATCTTGCTGCTGAGCGGCTTCGGCTGCTCCTCGGCGTCGTCCGCCTGCAAGTCTTTCGACGAGCGCCCGAAAAGCGGTGGGAAGAGCCAGCCGTCCGACAGGAAGGTGGTGTGCAGCAACATGGAGCTCCATCAGGTGTTACCCCCGGACTCCTTCCCCAACAGGACGGTCACGCTGTGAGTATACGAGGGACTCAGTCACTCTACCCGCGATCACAGGGACTGAAAAGAGTTTTTTTTTACGGTACCGAAACTGCACGGATGGACCTTGATCACCTCTGTCCATTAGCGCAAAAACAATGAAAACAAGGAGAGCACTGCTTGGTGCCACACCATCAATCCAGCGTTAACAACTGCCTGTCTCCCCGCTGTGTAGTGATTCATGTACAGGAAGGCTGCTGAATTAGTGATCACACATGACACCATATCTCCAAGGCATTGTAACAGATGTAAGAGCTCAGAGGCTATGAATTAAGCCATGTGGAGTTTTTCCACCTGGCTCTAATATACACGCGGATGGAGTTACGTCCACTTTCCACACTCCAGTTATCACACTTATGTCTTCTTTTATGTTGCGAGCGCTGTGTTCGTTTACACAAATTTAGAAACTAAAAGTGCAGTTCTGCTGTCCTTCAAGGCATCACGTCAGCCTTCTGTTGTTGATGTTTGTGTGGCGACCTGTATGGGATGAAAGGAGTTTAAAGTTGTTGGTTGTCGAATGCTTCGTATGCAGTTCAAGTGGCCGTAATTTTGGTTTTGGTTCATCACAATGCTTTTGGTGGAACAGAGCGAACATTTAAACACGAGTAGTATGCACAGGCATCAATTCAAAGCTGTGCACGCGGAGCACTTGCACTTTGTGGTGGTGGAAATATGAGAGTACCAGGCAAAGGGTGCAGGAGCAGAAAGCACATAATAGACTCTGGGGGAAGAAAGAATGGCTTCTAAGACCATTACAGTGCTAGTTGTAAGTAAATTACATGTGCATTAGTGTTGGCACTCTCCGAAATCTACTGTCTATTACCCGTACACTACTAAACTATATTAACTTGATTTAGGTCATTCATAAATGAGCCTACAAAGTTGCACCGTGGTAGCTTTTACTGTAAATGCATGTGCACGAGCGCAGATGTTGGAAAATCTGCAGAGAAAGTGCGACAGTGTTTGTCATGTCATGGTTCTGCGAGGTTGCTGTTAAGTCTGGCGTGCTCCCTTTTTTCGCCAGTTACCGCAGCCAAAAAATCCAAATTGGGCAATTTTCGGATAACATGGGTGGGGCTCAACACCTGGCAGAGACACAAATGAGTGTTAAAACCCAAGGATCTGTCAGTAAAAGACTATGCGCTTCTCTTTAGGACTAAACGACCCAGTAAACACGAACCCCTGCCTCAGGAAATTCCGCGTCGTCGGGACTTAACTTTTCTATTGTACAGTATCAAGCGGCCATTAGGAGCGCATTACGAGGTGCTTCCAGATTTACTTCGACGCTTAAGTTTTGTGATGCTGGTTGCGTTTATGGGTGGGTTCGGAAATTTCAGACCCCGGAGGTGCATACGGGCGAACTGTTGGACGAAAAACGCCCGCTCAACTGCCCCACAGTGAAAATAAATAAACCATTACTGTGTGGAAATGCTTTGCTCAAGCGAGTATCATAAGTGTGTATTTTTGTTATGTAATATTTATACATTGGTTAAATAAATGGAGACCATTAGCAGATCAGATTGGAGAGCCAAGATGCAGGTTTATGAGGTGGTCAATGACAAGTAGATGTGATTTGTAGTAATGTTGGTAGCTTGGACGACGCCTTATTCCGTTGATCAGGAAGTATTTATAAAATTTTAAATATGCTGATTTCTTTTATCCAAGATTCGTCTAGTCCTAGTTTCTGCTGTGCCTGCGTGTCCTCTGTGAGGTATCCGCCACTTGTTCTGAGAGTGATGGATTGGAGGTTGAGCCTGGATCTTCATGATTTAGCACTGAGCTGCAAACAACAAGAACATATGTAATTAGAGAGCATAGACGGAAAGCTCTGGGTCTCTCTTTAATTTTATTTTTTTTGTGTGTGTGTGTGTGTGCATTTCCAAGCAATTGTTGTCCTCAGTTTCAGGGGGGGAAACAAAAGAAGAAATATTCTCTACCAACTGGTTTTCATCCTTACTCGACACGAGTGACAATGAAACGGCAATTTCTGTTAACTGCGCAGTTTTTTTCCCCTGTTAATTTATGACCTGTGAAATCACCAGGCCTCTGAGTGGGTGTGGTGGTCCCCGTTTTACGGCATTCCCACCGTCTTGTGGTGTGGTTGACCGTGGCCTGGACACAGCTGGTCTTGGCTGTAGAGAACCGGGGCAGGAGCCTCATGAGAAACTCTTCTCAAGTCCAAGAAAAACGATCAAGCTCTCATTTCTCCTTGTTGAGCCAAAGCCAGCCCCAATCTGTCCAGCTGCTCACTTTGTATACGTATGGATACGCGGTTTAGGAAGTGAATTCGCTTGATTTTATGCTTGCTTCATTAGCGTAAACAACCGAGTCTTGCATTATTTGTTTGGAATTTTCCAGATATTGTCGCCGCTCATTAAAAGACTAATGCACATATTTCTGCTTGGGGTTCTTAGGGCAAAGTAATTTTCCAAAGGAAACGCCTGCTACCACTGGCAGGGAAAGTTTGCCACAAGTTTAAGCTAGGTGTGATTAAAACCCCATTCCAGTCATTGGACTCGAGATTTCCTGTTATCCTCATGGTTCTACTCCCAAATTAAGATTTTAATCCGAGCTTTTGGCATCGAGTTAGACTTCAACCACAGGCACCTTTTTTTTTTCCACCGCCACTTTCTTTGCTATGCTTGGACTTGTTGCTCCAGTTGAATGATTGGTTTTGCTTAATGCCCGAAGATTTACCCCACACATATCGGTGGAGCGACTGAACTGCAAACCTCGACTGTACCTCTTTGTACGCGAGCACTTATGCAGTTATTTAGCTATCATTTTACCCATTACAGATGATTGGCGTTATTAGTTCGCCCTGACGTTGCGTGCATGTAGCTATTCAGCGCGGTCCTGTTCTGAATGCCTCTCTGTGGAGGAAAAAAAAAAATGACTAGTGCATTCCCTGCATTTGTGCTCTCCAAATGATACCACATGCCTAAGTAATCCGAGAGGAAATGACACAAATGTGTTTACAGCTGGCCTGTCCTCCCATGTCAGCGTGGGCCTCAACTGAAACTCGAAGGGGTTGAATTTAACTTTTACCTCTAACAGCGGGATGAAAAAGGGTTTGCGTGAGTCGTTTGTAAGGGCGTGTTCGCGAGTGTTTATTTCTGTTTACCTGTTTAAGTTTCAGCCTACATACCCACAAAGGCAGATGCCGGTTATATTTAAGCTTTCCCTGCTCCCCCGGCTCGTATTTCTTCGCAATACTTGTTTGGTGTAATCAGAATCCATTCACACGAGCACCTGGGCCGCGCAGTCCAAATAAGCACACCTGGTCTGGGCCTCTACGGAGCCGCGTAGGATTAATGTCAGGAAGAAAGCCGGGATTTCCTCCCTCGCTGCGAGAAAAGAACGCTCTGTTAGATGACACGTCGGAGAGCAGTAAACTGTCTTGTTTTACAGCAGTGCAAACTGGGAGTAAGGGGGTTACGTTCCCATCTGGTTTCCTCGAAACTCCACTTCCTTTAAGGGATCCGCGTTGAGTTCCTTATGGATTTCGGATCATAAAACTTGTAGGACGATTGTTAATTCAGGCACGCCAGTCACGTCCATGGTCGGCCGTCTCATTTATTTTTCTATGCCACGCCGGGAGCCGTTTGAAGTGCTTGTGTAACGAGAACACAGGTGCCTGCTGTCATGCATGTCCTGAGGGGATTTGTTTTTTTTTTTTTTTTTTTTGGTGCTTTCCAGGCAAGCCGTGGGTCTAAAGAAATCCTTTTTTCATAGTAGTTCTTCAGTGTTTGCAGAAGAAGGCAGAATCCCACGGGAGAGGCGATGCCAGCTGCACATCAGTTTGCAGCCTTTCATTTCGCAGACCGGTTGAACGTCGAGTTTGCCAGGCTTCCTCAAGTATCCGTTAATCCCGGACAAGACGTTTAGTTCGGTGCGGTGGATGCGAGCATTGTATGTTCGGTGCCTTCGTGTCTGTGTTAATTTTTGCAGCTTATCCTCCTTTATCCTGATGTTTGCGTGGTGGATCATTTCCCCCCATTTATCCACAGAGCTTTAATGTGAATACCTTACTCTAATGGTACTGGATACTGTCGTGCTTAGACCTTGAAAAATGAAGGGGGCCAAGAGAGCGTGTATGACAAGCGCCCTCTTTCTTTTGGTGTCCGTTCTCTTCACCAAAAAAAAAATCTTCATACTTGGATAAGCTATGGAGCCAGTAGCTACTGCAGGAATTCTCCCGCACCTCACAACACTCCACCGTTTTACCAGCTCTTTTTTCCACCTGAGCTGAGGCCTATGTTTCCATCCGCGGCGTTCAGGGGATGTCACTCTAGACAGGTTTTTATGAGCTCTGCTGCAGCCTGAGACCTATTTGAAAACCGGCTGAAGAGTTACAGATTTCCGTGCTTGGGAGTCTTTTTGTCTAAATCCTCCTGAGCATAAAGGAAGTGTTGAGAGAGCACCAGTTGGCTTTGTCCTTAAAACATAAAGTGCCTGTGCGGGGAGTAGTGGCTGGCCATTTTGTCTCTGGATAATATGCCTACAGCCAGGGGGTACGCTTCACTAAGGTGTTTCTTCGTAAGTGAAAAAGAATTTCGGACTACCTATAATGGCGCCGTATTTACTTTAAAGCAAGATCAAATCCGGTGCGTTTCATATGACTCTGCGGATAACAGCGGAAAGTCCAGTTTTAGAGGCGAGTTTTCTGCAAATGTCACTGGGATTTGTAGCTTCTGTGTCAGTAGACAGGATGTGAGATTTAGTTGGATCCCCCCGCAGCTTGTTCCTGGCTTTAGTACAAGCAGGGCCTTATCTATGCATCAAGATAAGGGAGACTCCCCTCCTGTGTCGTTTGAGGCCTAGCCTCAAGAAATTCCATAGCCTGGTCTTTAGTCTGGAGACCTCGGGCTGACGTCCAGGAACAGACGGCGGGGAAGCAGACGTCTAGCTGCAGACGCCCCGAGGGCGGTAAAACGGCCGCGATCCCCGTGCAGATTCGTGGCTTTGCGTTGCACGCGTCGTACGCCCGTACAGTCGGCGGCAGTGCCGCTCCCACGCCGATGCGAGAGCGCGAGGAAAGCCGAAATTCGCAGTCAGACAGTTTCGAACATGCAGAGGTCACACTCCTGTCATGAGGAAGAAGGAGGGCAAGCATGCAGAGAGGGGAGGGATGGAAAGAAGCCAAGGGGAAAAAAAGGGCTCATGACTCTCAGGAGAATGCTCTTTTACAGATTAATCCGAACAACGGAGTATCTAAGATAGAAAAGTGTATTTAAACAGCCGGACTTAAATAGTCCCCGTAATTTGTTTGGTTTAAATCCATAATCTAATATCTAAACTTACAGTGCAACAGAAAAACAAGTGAATTTCTGAGGCGAACGTTACCTCACATAACTTTTGCGCTTGCGTATCATAAACCGAACTGAAGGACTCGCTTATATAGCAACTTAATATTAAGAACCACATTCCCAAATCAGCACTCTGTTTGTAACTGCATCTACTTGCCTGGTAAGTATTCCTCTATATAAATTTCTCTTTTCTGACCACGATCTTGGGAGGCCCGGCATCTCTGCCTATACCTCTGTATCACGTTAGCCCGGGCGGCGGTAGAATTTGCGGCGTCGATCATCGCCGTGTCGCAACATCTGCCATTTCACCGTTCAGAACCCAGAAAAACACGGGTGGTGAAACACAGGGGCTGTTTGTGCGCGTACACTCTCTCTTTCTCTGAAGGGCAGCTCGCCAAACAGCAAATCTCCAATGAGTCTCCCCTGTCCAACCCTGTAATAAAACAACCCCTCAACACCCAGTAATGACTCCAATCTGGCCTCGGGTTGTGGGTGCCACTAGCATGTATGTCACCCACCACATCCCCTCCCTGCTGGCCAGAAACATATGCTAACCACAAGTCCCTGCTTGTGTTTTTTGCTGGGAGTTAACAGTGCTGTTGGTTTCTCTGACCCTTTGGGAATAGTTTGAAAGACTCCGAGGTACACAGGGACACAAAGTAGAGCGTTACTCGGGACCATTGCAGGGACATAAACTTGGTAATAAAATGGGCTTTATAACCCAGTGAGGAAGCTGTCACACTTGTCAAACTTTGACTTTAAGTTCTTCTCAAGATGTCTTTTCTTTTTTTTGTTGTATGTGTGGCGGTACGTATGAAATACGTGTGTACGCTGGTTACTTCTGTTCTGGAAACGGTGACGGCTTCTTACAGAAATGTTATCTCTGTTAAATATTTGAGTTTATTTGCAGTGCTGCGGGGGATAAGGACAGCGTCTATTTCTGGGACAGTTTTGAGGCTAATGTTCCACCAATGAGTCATGGCAGCTATCAAATTATGGCGAGTTTACCTGTTAAAGTAAAAGGATTTCTCCCTTAATTTCATCTTGGCTACCTGTCTCAAGCGCACAGGCACTGACAATCTAAGATGAAAGAAAACACTTGGCTGAAGTTCAAGTTGTTTTTTTTTTCTTCAGATGTCTTCCTGGTGGTGGTGAACATTGTGTGACTGGAAGCAAAGAGTGGTTAGAGGACAAAGAGTGAGGCTTAACATTGTTATCTGTCAACAAGTAGCAGTGTGGCATAGTTCCACTTGTTGCTGATTCTTTTGATGCGCATTTAATTAACGCGCATTCCTCGCTGATGTTCTGGGTGCTGTGTCTGGTTTACTGTTGTTCCTCCCAGACATTAAAAGGGTCTTAGCGTTGATACACACACTTGAACTCCCAACTGCTTGTAACACAATGGATTGAAAACGTGAGCTTACGAACAGTTGTTGGTGCACTATAGTCAGTGCGTTTACATGCAGAGCTTAGTCGAGCTATGCTCGAATTCGGCTTTCTGACTGCAGTCCTCGTCCCAGTTTACATGCAGCGGAAAAAGTTGAGTAACTGACGGGAACAAGTTCTCCTCCTCCACACTAGGTGGCGATACGTGTCTTTTCAGCGGGATAATACCACGTTAATACGGCCCGCTTTCTGGTTGACCTATTACCTTAAATAATAAACAAGAGTCGTTCAAGCGGCAAACCGCAAACAACAACGGATAATGCTACATTTTTTAATCTCGTACGTAATGTTCGTGCTACTTCTGGTGTAGGTAAGATATGCGCTATCCCTCAGACAGTTCTTCTAGCGGCTCTGTTTAGCTTCTTCTGCGTCCGGCTTTCTTGGATGTTTTTTTTTCTGGGGTCACACGCCAGTGCAGCGCTTGTGAAGCATGCGCACATGCATTATCTGATTGAAAAATGCGATTCTCACCGTATACATGCCGGACAAAATTGAATTCCAATCACATTATCTGGGTGTTTTAATTGGATAATGTGAACTCCGATTTTATTCTCCTGTAGTCCCATTAAGGCAATAATTCACATGTAAACTCATTGCCATTATGCGTTTTTTATTAATTTATTCAATTTTATTCATGGTTATAACAATAGTATTTTAAGTTTTTTGTTATTTGTATTGATATGTGTTTTGTTTCTCTCCACAGAATTTTAAACAACAATAAAATTCAAGAACTCAGAAATGGATCTTTCTTCGGATTGTCTGCCCTGGAGAAATTGTAAGTATCATTATCGTTTTACCAGGTAGAATGTCACGAGTTGGTTTCGAGTCAAAGCAGATATTTGGGTTAAACAACTCTCACGAAATGTCACCATTGCACTTCGCGCAAGTAGGCCTTGAGCCTGTTTTCAGAAACGTTCACAATATTTCACATCGCACCTAGCAAGTGCATTAGTAGGAGTCATCCATCACTCGGCAAGTGGAGCTTTGGCTTGTGGAGCAGGAGGTTTGTTAAACACACTCTGGCGTCGTGCCAGTGGAACATCCAGATCGCAAAAAAAACTACAAGGTATCCTCACAGGCTCGGCCTCACTGAAGGATATCTGTCCATGTTGAAAGACCGGAGATGGTACCAGAAAGGGCTAATTATAGGTGTAGGCCCTAGGGCTGGTACATGTCTGCCTGGTGACATACTCTACATGTCAACATACAGCTGCTTGGTTAGCTATTCTAGGGTCAGTTCGCTCTTTCTTCACATAGAGTACTTAAGTAAAATTATAGTAGTAATTATAGCAAGACTGCAAAGTCTAAGGGTGGAGGGGTAGCGATTTTCAGTTTTAGTGATTGGTGAAGGTACTTACAGGTATAATGCTCTATCTTCACTAGTCCTGTTTAAACAGTGGATGCATTTCGCTCATTCCGAGCCATTCCAACACTGGAGATTGGAATGTCATCACCGGTGTTCCCTTCTTGCAGAGGATTCAAGAAAATGGCTCTAAGCCTGCACATATGGGCCATGGGTGATTTATCACGCGGGAATGGCTTCATGCAGATAAAATAACCAGACCGTTAATGGCCCTGCTTTTACCCAAGGCTACACTAACACATGACTGCATTGATATGGAATTCTCAGAGCATATCCCCTCCTCCATCCCCCCATCCCACCCACCCACCACCACCACCACCACCACCACCATTCTTCTTAGTCTGTTTAAAAAAAGGCCAGAAACATAGAAAGATATACGAGGCAGAATTGGCTGCATTGTGCCTTGCGGTATCAACCCAAAAAACATGATTTAGGTTCAGATGTGCCCTCAGTTTTTGGGCGCCATTAATCATTGATTTATTTCATACTTTTCAACCATCAAGCGCATCCAGAATTTACTTGTCCCGCATATTTTGTTTGAGTCGACTCCCGTTTCAGAAAGGCTGTTCATAGATTTGCAGCAGAGTTCCCTATAGGCTCTTGAATTGGGTCAGTTGTTAGTTTTTAGAGCTCAGGCCTAGAGGATAAACAGGAGCTCTGCATGCTGAATGTGTAAAAAGAATCTTTGATCTTTCTCCACCAAGAAAGCCTTCAAGGCACTTATGTGTTTTGTCTGTGAATGGCAGAGTCAATCTGGTTGTAAACTCCATTCGGCCCGCCGTTGCATCAATCCACACAGGCAAGTTTACCTCCAAAAGCAGCTCCCATTGTGCTTCGCAGACCCCACCCCGCTCTTGCCTACCCTTCGACCAGCGAGATTGCGAGGTTGCCTCAAGTGCTTTTGTCATTGTAATGAGGCCGAGCCAAGGCCAGAGGTGTCAGGCAGCGCGATTCCCACACACAAGCACACTCTGCATGCTGAAGAACCTCTCTCTGAGACGTTCCTATGCCCTCACTCCCACCTTAAATCACACTCCTTTCTCCTCACGCTCTCAAAGAGTGGAAAGAAAATGCAGCAGGAGTCTGTTTGAATGCGCCGAGCCTCCCGAGCTTGCCTTCCACCCCTCCTTCCCCCCGCCTTTTTTACAACTTTTTCTTTTTTTTTTTTCCTTAGTCCACAAAGGAACTCTCCCTCATTTGGACTCCATAAATGCAGTGGTGAAGACTGAGACAGCAGCTGGCTGTGAGTGCCAGAGAATGATAGAGAATCGATTATGCCCGTCCTGCACTCTGCGTGAAATTGCAAAGTAACTGTGGAGACCACTGTGTTTTGTTGGGGCCAAAGGTGTCCCCCGCTTGGTAATAAGCCACACAGAATCCCTATTATCACTCTCCTCATAGAAATGGGAGCCAAGCTAAGCGACCGTCACATGCTAATTCCTTTCATAATCCACTGCTGTGGAGGAATGCTTATTGTGGAAACAGCCAAGGATTAACAGCACTAGTATGTGGCGTTTCCTGAAGAACTACGTGTTGTTTCTTGAACAATACAAGCAGGTTACACATTCGTGCAAAATAAATTGCTCAACGGTGAGTAAAGTGGAACATTTTCAGCATTTCAACTCCTTCATAAATAAAAAGGGTAAAGGGTCTTACTAGCTCACATTTTGGCCCTTCCGTGAACTGAAAAGGACGGGTATTGTTGGTGGTTTATAGTTGTATAATCACACAAGTTAGACTTTTAAATTTGCTGTAAATTGGAGTTACATTCAAGCCCCAGTTTACGAATTGCTGTCCACCAGCAGGAGGTTCATGTCTTGGTATTTGTCAGTACACTTCAGCTTTGAATCTTACGACTATGGTGAAGTAAAGCAAAGCCTATGATGGAAAAACAGTAGTTACCGATGTAACCGTGGTTCTGTGAATTGACCTTATGTGGCAGTCACCAACAATGTAACAGAATAGGTAGATTTAAAGAAAGGTTTTATAATTCAACCATTCAGAAGAAGAGTTATCATTAGATTACAGCTGGTTTGGACTTTCCTCATTGGAATGTGCAGAAGGAATAGAGTATAGAATAGAGTAGGGGGCTTACGGTGTGTTTGTGTTATTGCTCCCACTTTCAGAAGGGGGCTGTTCTGCTTTGATTACAGTTTTGCAACAACAAAAACCATTATCTTTGAAATTACTGCTTATAATATCGTGACTAAAGTGCTAATGGCCAACTCCGTATTTGCTAGTATTCATAAAGTAATCGCCTAAAACCGTTCTTGTGCCTTGCCTATCATCAGCAGCTTCCCCCTCCTCAGTGGGAAATCTCAACTAATGCCAGGAACCTTCCATAAGTAATATGTTGCCCTCAAGACGTTTAATTTATCGTAGTGGACATAACATATGTTTTAATTTTAATATTCTTGGAAGACGGCGTACTGTGTGCACCCCCTGAAATGGCACCAGCTGCAAAACCACCCTTAGGTTTGGGGCCAGTTCAAGAACACTTCTGGAACACACTTCGAAATATTCCACCAGCTATTTCAGTTTGAGCACGTCGGTAAAAAAACCTGGCATTTTTTTCTCTCTGCAAATAGATTCAAAAGGTGCCAAGTCATGTGTGGTCGACGGGCTTTGGAATCTGCAGTGCAGTTGCGGGCGATTAAACATGGACCGGTCCTTTCTGACTCCCCATATTTTATCCGCAAGTGTTGGAACGTCAGTTGGAGTGACAGTGTTCGCATTTTTTTTTTACTTTAGCAGTAGCAGTTGCTCCTTCTGATTCTCAATCCGTTGTCTGTTACCACTTGTCCCGTCGATGGTCATGGGGGATTCGAGCTGATCCCAGCTGGCTTTCAGCAAGAGGCAGGGTAACGGCGGAGGCAGGTCGGCAGGTCATCGCAGGGCTTATTCACGTGCATACCCGCTGCCAATTTTAGAATGAGCCGCTTCTCCAGTGTAGATCTAAACTTAGACCTTCGTCAGATATTGTCCGGTAACTGTGTCCTTTAGAAATGTTAAAAGTCCAATGTGTATTTCAAGGAAACATTGAAATGTGAATTTGGTTAATTGAACACTTTTAATGAGTCATGTGTTGTAACCACCGACATTGGGAGGGTTTGTTCTTTTTGCCTGTCACATTCTGTTCTTGGACAGGACAGGAGTGGTTTGAAGTTTCAGTTTGTGTCCTACTCTGAGCAAAGTTCACACTAAAGTAAATCTGCATCAGCAGCAAAGGTCTTACTAGACGCGACATCCTCCAGCGCGCTCTCTAATGCTGCTCTCACCGGCTGTAAGAATACTTCTGACTTCTGATATTTGATTTCTTTCTCCTGCCTTCTCATTTTTCTCTCAACACCACTTCACTCTGAAGCCAGCTCTGCTAGCTCACATCAAAAGTTTTAACAAGCAATAGATATTTTTTTCTTTTTTTTTTTGTCTGTGGCTTATCTGTGGCTACCTACACACCCTCGGATGACAGTTCCCTGACATCAAACGGGCAGAGTTACCCAGGGGCCCTTTGTGTGGGTTCAGGTGCCGACTAGAAAGCCTCCTGAACCTCCGCTGTAATGAGTGACTAGGCAGTGCCATCACAGGTGAGCGCCACAGGAATCCTGTGAGCACAAGCCTTTGAACCTCAGGGGAGGGAGGGAGGGCGGCGTGTTTTCGTGAGGGGTTGGGCTCCGGAGACGCCTTTGAGGGTCATGTTGCCTATGACGGCAGTGATGATGGGTGGCGGGATTTGGAGGAGGTCTGAGTGTTGAGGGAAAAAAAAAAATGCACAAGCTTTCCTGTGCATGAACCATATTATTATGGGTGTAGCTTCTTGCATCCTGAATGGTCATTTCAAACAATGGCCGACCTAGTCCAGTGGTTTTCCTGTAAGTACAACATTCAAAGATTGGCTTCCGTAATGTGGAATGGACCTGAATCTGCTCATATTTGTAATTATAAAAAAAAAAAAAAGTCCTGTCTTATCATTGTGGGTTAGTATTGTTAAAAAAGGACACCAGATAAGTGTAGACAAATTCACAAATTAAAGTCATTACGGTACAGATTTCAGATATCTCGTTTCATTTGATCAGCAGTACAGATATAAATTTATCATCAACAAGTGAGAGTTAAGAAAGAACATTGGGTTGTTGTTGTTGGGAGCAGTGCATTTATTACCTCATCGCTTCAAGTGATAAATTGGCAGAAGCGTTGCATCGCTGCTGTTTTGTCTCATGACCTAAAATCTTTTTTTTTCTTTCTTTTTTTTCCCCCCCACAGGGACCTGCGGAGTAACGTGATCAGTCGCATCGAACCGGGCGCTTTTCTCGGCTTGAAAGCGCTAAAAAGACTGTGAGTACTGAGCGAACGTCTGTCGCTGCCTCTTAAATGCGGTTTCTGCAAGTGTGTGTGTGTGCGTGTGCGTGTGTGTGTGTGTGTGTGTGTGTGTGTGTGTGTGTGTGTGTGTGTGTGTGTGTGTGTGTGTGTGTGTGTGCGTGTGTGTGTGTGTGTGTGTGTGTGTGTGTGTGTGTTTGAGTGTTTGAGGCGTTCACACATTTAGCACCTCTGGGATTCAACACCAATCTTGGCAGCCAACACAAAAAATCCGAATTCCAACTTTTTAAAGGTTTGGGGCGCTCGCTTTTGTTATTTTCCGTGGGATAACAGTGATTTATGAATATTGTGAAACTTGAGATTTTCCATCGCAGGCTATTTAACCTGATTTTCCTTTTTGTTTGGGAAAACTTGTTGCAGTTCCGAACTATTTCGTATTAGTCAGAGGTAATTCGTCTCCTCTCAACAATGACTCTGCTCGCGTATGTTTTGTTTAGGGCGGCTGTTTTATATCTATTTGTGCAGCCACGGTTCTTGAGTGCCCGTGAGGGAGCATGGTCAAGCAGCAGTCTATTTCTACTGCTGTGTTTTGTCTGGCCTTGCGCCAGAGACCGTCGCAGGCACCATCAGGCCTTATACACTTTCACACACTCTGGGAAAAAAAAAAAGGAGGAGGGTACGGTATATAAACGTGTGTCTGTGAAGTTTCTGAACGTCACGTGAGGATCATTTTTGATAAGTGGAGTACGTATAGACGGAATACATTCGGGTGGTCTGACGTGAGTGTGTAGCTGTGTGTTTCGCTTTGGGTGTATGTGAGAGCAGGAACGCAACATGAATTGGAATCGTTCGACTCTGCCCGGTCACTGCCAACACAAACTTGAGCTTGGCGGCTGCTGTGGAGCAATAAGAACGTCAGGAAGGCAGTCGGCTTCTTGGCTCAGACCCGGCCCCCCCCCCCCCCCCCCCCCCCCCACTCCTGCTCGATGCATATTCATGCCACATCGTGGTGGACCCGTGCCAGCTTGTGTGTCTTTTGCATATTAAAAAGCCACACCAACCTACACACAAGATATTCCTCAATTCCTTATCGCCACAGAGATCCCGGACCTCACACGGAATGCTTGTTCCAGGATACGGTTTGGTTTCGCCTCGGGGTAGAGCGGTTTAATTGGCCCCACCGCCCGTCTAATTTCAAAGGATGGTTGTCACTCACTCAGCTGTGAAAGGGAGGGCACGCATAAAGAGAAGAAGAGCAGAGGAGACGGTGAGGTGGAGCTGAACTGTGGGAACGTAAACACAGAAGCCCCTACATCAAGGAGTCCTGTGTCCACTGCTCCACATCCTCTCCACTCCAGTCTTAAGTTAATTGGCAGCAAGGTGTACATCAAAGTAGATTTGACTGGGGAAGTTATGGAACGGAGTACACTACACCTCATCTTTGACTCTCCCCAAGCCAGTCTTTACCAGCCCTCCACCCTCAGTATTGCATTTGAGGATTTGCCCTTTTTCATTTAGTTTGGTTCCTGACAGGCATTTAAAGTGAAGACGGACGCGTCAAATGTAAGACATTCAGCACATAGATACCACTTCTTCAGTGAAGGATATAGGGGGTCCAGCCCACAGAGACAAAAAAAAAATCCTAGGTCACGACACTATGCTTAGGTTGAATGCTACCTATTTGAGTGGCTGGCACAAACCAGACACGGAATGACTGCGGCAACATTCAGCAGTGGTTCACCGAGACAGCGGTCGCACTGCGAAGGCGTTCTCTGGCCAGTCTCTTCTGTGGCGGGGTCAAAACTAAATGACCAACAACTGCAAATGGACAGGAATGGTCCGC
The DNA here is from genome assembly GCF_022458985.1 of Mugil cephalus. Classification (NCBI taxonomy): domain Eukaryota; kingdom Metazoa; phylum Chordata; class Actinopteri; order Mugiliformes; family Mugilidae; genus Mugil; species Mugil cephalus. The sequence continues at coordinate 41,745,166 of NC_061770.1, forward strand.
ATTTCCAGTTGTTGTGCATGATTTTTGAGACGGCCTCCAACCAAGTGGCAGCCGAGGGTTTTAAGTGGCAGACGTATGTCTACACAGCACCAATGCATCACAGGCCCACGTCAGTAATTTTGTCCATGTGGTACGAAACAAGGTTGTCTGAGTCATCGCTCTTTGACTGTCTGTTGAGCAAGAGAAATGTACATGCACTTAAAATCCCAAAACAGCTTCTCCAGACAAAGGCCCACTCTTCACTTTTGCACTTTTTATATATTTCAACCTTTTTACAGCACATGTAGATCTCATCAAGGTTTCCAAATACCTCTGTTCATAAAACAGTCAAAAGCACCACGGGCTGTGATATCCTCACATTCTTTCCTCCGCATTCATCAGGCTCCAGAAACGCTGGATCCTGGAACCCTGCTTCACAAAAGCTTCCTTTAAACCTCTTTCTCTCAGACGTCGAGGCCAAGCCGAGATAACCTTCAAAGACCTCCCCGACCACATCAGACTCCCGACTCCTCCAAAGTCCTCAAATGCATTCTCAGGCATATACTCGCGCCCTCGCAACGGCGCTAACGTCGGATCTAAAAGTAGTCAGCCGGCCCCAGTTGTCTGAGCTTCTTTATTAGTGTTGAGAGCTGGCACAGGAGAACTGCACCTCACTTTACGCACAGTTAACGCACCGTTCTCCAACGTTTAGGAAGTACGAATGCGTTTAGACTCCCACGTCTCTCATAATGCTTCCCAACCCTATGGATTCCCTTTCCTCCGCATTCCTCCGACAGCTGAACAGTTCCTGCTATAACCCAATCGCATCCGGCTATTTTTGCTTCTGCTGCTCGTATCATTCACAGCAACTGATGTTCTGATGCACCGAAACAGCCTTGCTGATAATTTACTCGGCGCCTGTAGCCGAGAGATGCTATTGAGACTCGAGTCAGTTTTTTTTTTATTATTTTTCTTTTAATGAAGATTCCTAATTAAGTGTCTGAGCGTAATAACGTTCGCCACCCAGTCTCACGTCCCTCGATGTATGTCTGAATGAAATATACGAATCCAGACGACGGAATGAGATGAAAGCATGCCTTCAGCTAGGGAAGCCCCTCCTTCCACCTCTTCACTTTCACCAAGTTATCCTTCCCCTGATGCACAGCGCTCGCGCAAATTGGCAAGCCCGCAGAAGGCAGCTTTTTCTTCTCTTCCAAGTGGAACTAATAACCTCACACGGTAAATTCCCCAGCTGGTACCTTCAACACCAACACCAATAATTACATAAACGCCGAGATGTTAGCATATGCCCGCCAGTCATTTTCCAGGTATCACTTTGTGTTAGTATCACATTCCTGGAGCACCCCCGGGTTGCGGTTTTGGCTGGTGGGTTGGGGGTAATGCTCTGCCTTTTCTCCCAGGCTCTGGTTTCTTTTCTTGGCACTTTTCAGTGATCGGATCATTCACGGGGGAATATGCCTCACGGCTACTGTCGAGGTGCTGTGACTAGGTCACCAGGACTGATTGCTTAAAACGTTATCTTCCTGGGAATTTAAATGTTCTGCTCTCGTGGTTGCCTCATGAGGCAGCTGTACTCTCACGGCATTCGTGAAATCCATCTCGCCAGGCTTCGAGCCATGACTGAGCTACGGCTGAATCATCATCCCGTTACCAACGACTGGCAACTATGGGCGTGTTTTTAATGCGGCGGTGCGCGTTTTATGCGCGAGTCTTTCTAGTGGACATGGCAACCGACTCAGGCAGCGGCTTGTTGTGTTTCCTCTCCCGCTACGTGGCGTCTGGTTGTTTGAGGTTAGTCCGTGATTGACAGAGATAGGGAGACGGTTCATCCAACCCTGTCGAGTATTTTTTTTTCAAAGTGCCCAAACAACGACCTCCCACATGGTTCTTGCTTGTTTTGAGATGTGAGTTTTGGATTATAATTACAAAAACCAACATTTTAGGTTTAGTTTTCAGCAGTTCTAAAGCTGTTACTTGTGGATCTGATGACTGCATGTAACTTTAAAGAGACGACCCCACGGACTTTTACGACGAGGCTTCAAACGCTTCGGTGCCTGTTGGGCGCATTGTTTTTGTTTTACAACCCAAGGCTTCGGTTTAGTGGTTCAGTTTCACTTCTGGTATCAATCTTGTTTCCAGATGCAGGTACAGCATTTTCTGGTGAATCCACGCTTTGGCAGATACGGTTAAGATCTCATCTTAGGATTTATCCATGAAGGACGGCTTTATCCAACAGGCTGTCAGGAAACTGAACTCTATAGATGTCTGTGACATCTATATTTATACCGTATATTATATTTGAATTCGTTTTCCATTCCATCAGCCATTTTATGTATATATGTCATGTGCCATGTCATGTTTTTCTTATCCATTTGGCACTGTAGGCCTTTGAGGAAGGTATTTTCAATCCTGTGTATGTGTTGCACACATTGGTTCAGCCTGGTTTTTGGTCTTTTTAAACGCAAGACATCAAAACTCCGGCTTTAAGCGTGGAGAAAGGCTTTTTGTGTGACCACCATGTATCACCCTTGATGCCTATACCTGGCAGTGTTGTGCTACAGTTGACTCAGAGCTCCCAGTGAATATTTGATCTTTGCAGGCGCTCCTAAATGTTTGCACGGTAGGTGTAATTCACATAGGCGGCGGCGGCGGCGGCCATCTTTTCCATGCTGAGCCCCGGAATCGTCTGCAGTTCCGCCCGAGAGGCGTCGGGAGTCTCTGACGGCCGGATCCCACGTTTTCCAGAAACATCGTGTCTAGTCACATCCAGAGGAGAATCACCCACTTTTGACGCGTTTGACGTTAATCACGGGTGATTTATCGCCTCCCACCGTGTTGCTCTGCCTTTGATGTGCAGGTTCCCCTGCAGGCGCACGCAGACAAGATCGAAAATCACCTTGAAAGTTGTAAAGCTGTCAGTGGAATTTGTGAGGCCTTTGCCTCAACCTGCCTTTGTTTAACTTAACTTTTATTGTTTCTTTTTTTTTTTTTTTTTTTAAACCTGCAATTAATTAGTGATGCTCATTAGGGCAGGGAACATCATCTTTTGACCTTTATGGCTGTGAGTTTATGTAAAGTAAACCGGAACCACCTTTTTTTTCTGTGTCTGCTGCAGAGACCTCTCCAACAACAGCATCGGCTGTCTCAACGTAGACATCTTCAAGGGCCTCGCCAGTTTGAGCCGACTGTGAGTATTTGGTTTTGTTATGACTACAACGTAATCATCCGATTGTAAGAGACTAAAACAAAAGTTCCCTTTTTTTTCTCCAGAAACCTTTCAGGGAACATGTTCTCTTCTTTGGCTCAGGGGACGTTTGACAGCTTGGTGTCTCTGAAGGCATTGTAAGTATGACGAGGCAGCAAACTTTGTGCAGCAAACATGTTGAAGTCGTGGCTAAAAGTGGGAGTTGTCGCACGGTGCTTGATGGCGCTCACTCATCCGTCTGCAGGGAGTTTCAGACGCCTTACCTCCTGTGCGACTGCAACCTCCTCTGGCTGCTGCGCTGGATCAAAGACAGGAACATTTCCGTGAGGAACACAAAGTGCTCCTACCCCCAGTCTCTCCAGGGTCAACTCATCACTTCCATCAGACCAGAGCTCCTCACATGCGGTAGGGACTAACATTTTTCACTAATAAGGCCGCAAAATGCGTCGTTGCCGTTTGAACACTCTAAACCGGAGGCATTCATCATTTCAGTGGCACTATCTGATGCGCCATGTGTCCAGTCTGAGATATTTTGAAATGCCGAGCTGCGGCACAGATTATATTGTCAAATGGTGCGCCGTCTCTTTAATTCCTCTGTTTTGGTATCGGTTGAGGCTGGTGTTTGGGGAACAGGGGCTTGTGCAATGACACACGAGATAAGACAAGAGCTGCCCAGGCCAGTGCTGCCTTTGTTTGTACTTGCTCATGTCTTATCAGTTTGGCACTCATCACAGTGAGGGATTATGAAAAACGTGGCATAGCTTTACCCGGGCGAAGCGGTATGATGCGAATGACAAATGGGGCTAAAATACCCATAGCTTTCTTGCGTGTCCAAAGCGTAAAACTAAATGTCCAGAGTGAGTAAAATCATTCCGTCAGACAAATGTTTTCCTGTGAGAAACGACGATCTGTCTCGCTTCCTTCCCCCCGTTTCCTCAGACGCCCCGCTCGAGCTGCCCTCCTTCCAGCTGACTCCGTCCCAGCGCCAGGTCGTCTTTCAGGGGGACAGCCTGCCGTTCCAGTGTCAGGCTTCGTTCGTGGCCGAGGACATGCAGGTGCTGTGGTACCAGAACGGACGCATGGTCAAGTCCAATGCCACCCAGGGCATCTTCATTGAGAAGCGCATCGTGCAGAACTGCTCTCTGATCGCCAGGTATGACGACGGTTCACGTGAATTATATCGTAGCTAATTTTAATGGTCATCGTGAATGAATTTCCTCCTCCGTGTTTCCCATCAGCGCGTTGACCATCTCAAACATCCAGCCTGGTTTCACGGGGAACTGGGAGTGTCGGGTCAGGACGAGCAGAGGCAACACCACCAGGACCGTCCACATTGAAGTGTTGCAAAGTTCTGCAAAGTACTGCGCTCCTGAACGTGTCTCCAACAACAAGGGGGAGTTCAGGTAGATACAATAATACACTCATTAGATGTCTTAGGAGATCAGTGCAACTTAAAAACTTGATTTTTATTTATTGCTTTTAGGCTTTAGGCTCAAAAAAAAGCCTCAATCAATAATTTCCTGCAAAATAAAAAATGTTATCTTGCTCCATTGGTGCTGCTGTGTTCTTGTGCAAGCAGCTCCCCCTTGTGGTTAAACCTAAAAACTGCACGCTCACTTAATTGCCATGTTGCTACTGATGATGCACAGATGACACTGAGTCAGTAGGAGATAAAGGCTTTGGATGGATGAGTGTGACAGTACTTATCTGAATCCTTCCAGGTGGCCACGCACCTTTGCAGGGATCACAGCGTACCTCCCCTGCAACAGGCTGCCGTCGAGCGCAGGCACCTACTCGGGCAGCCCCGGGGAAGAGCAGCGAGCGTGGCGCTACTGTAACCGCGAGGGCCAGTGGGCGGAGGAGGACTACTCCCGCTGCCAGTTTCAGAAAGATGTGACAAGGTTTCTCTACGTCATCAACCAGGTTTGTCGACTTATTTTACCATCTACAGTGGGTTTTTTTATTTCCATTTTTCCCCTTTTAAACTTCCCTCCTAAATGTTCTCTCCTGCTAGATGCCTCTAAACGAGAGCAACGTGGTGACCAGAGCTCGCCGCCTGTTGCTCTACACGATCGACGCCGCCAACTTCTCGGACAAGATGGACATCATCTTCGTGGCTGAGATGATCGAGAAGTTCGGCAAGTTCGTCGAGAAGTTTAAAGACGTAAGTTCATTTCCAGGCAACTACGAATAATACGTTGCGTGCGGAGAACGGATGTTGTGGCAGCTGGCGGCCGACCTAAGAAGTCTGAGGTGCTCCTGCTGCTCTATGCTGAAAAGGCTGCGGGCTAGACGAGCTCGCGTTTAAAAGCACATTAGCTTAGTAGAGCGACATCTCGCTTGAAATGTTTATTCCAGTAGTCACTTGAGTCATGTCAGGGGTTCCCCTGAAGCAGGTGTTTAGCGCCGTTTGATATAAACAAGTTGTTTGCCGAACGCAGTCACATTTCTTCTGTTTCCGCTGTTGTTTATTGGCTCCTCTCTCGTCTCCTAGCTGGGTGAGGTGATGGTTAGCATGGCCAGCAACCTGATGCTGGCCGACGAGAGGGTGCTGTGGATGGCTCAGCGCGAGGCCATGGCCTGCTCCCGCATCATCGCCTGCCTGCAGAAGATCGCCGTGTACCGCCTGGCCACGGCGCAGGCCTTCTCCCTGGTCAGCCGCGTCAACAGCACCGCAGATTTAGTCGAGTGGAGAAAGGCCTCATTTCACCCTTCCTTTTTGTCCTCCCAGACGTCCCCAAACATAGCGCTGGAGGCCCACGCTGTCAGGGCCAATGACTGGAACGGCATGACCTGCATGTTGTTTCAGAGGCCCAGCCCCGAGCGCACGCCCGGCCAGGACCGTCAGCTCACATTCAAATGCAACACCACCAGCTTCTCCAGCATCCTTCACAAGGTCAGCTCCTGCCTCAAAGCGCTCTCATTAGGAAGCTGTTTGCCTTTGTTATGATTGCAGCTCGTAAACTCGCAGTGCAGTGACTGTTTTTTTTTTTTTTTGCCTCCTATTTGTCTCTACAGAGCACCATAGTGGAGGCTTCCCTGCAACTTCCTCAGTCTCTGTTCACCCAGGCTGCGCTCCCCGGCCAGGTGGATGACACGGTCTACAAGCTCCACCTACTGGGCTTCAGGAATGGCAAGTTTTTCCCCTCCACCGGAAACTCCTCTCAACTGGCCGACGGAGGGAAAAGGAGGAGCGTGGCTGCCCCTGTCATCATGGCCAAGATAGGTGAGCCTTACGCCTAGCTGTCAGCCTGTGACTGAAACTAAAAAAAAAAAAAAAAAAACCTGCTATAACCTGATATGTGCTCTCCATCAGATGGCATGTCTCTGCGTGTGCTGAGGACTCCCGTTAACATCACCCTGAGACGGTTTGCCCGCGGCTCGGACGCCGTGTCCGCCTGCTGGAACTTCAGCCTGGCGGGCGGTCACGGCGGGTGGCAGAGCGACGGCTGCCGCATCCTGGACCATCACGACAACTTCACCACCATATCCTGCAACTCTCTGGGAAACTACGGCCTGCTCATGGTGGGTCCGGGTGCTCCTGGTGACGCAGTAACATGTGACCGTTTGAAAACTCATCCTTTCTGGTGGCCATTAATAAACATCTAAAGTGGTTATGACAGATCAGCATTATGTACTTTTTAGTTGTTTTAGTTTAGTTTTATCTGTTTTTTTTTGTCTATTCATTGATTCCACTGTGTTTCTTGGCATTTTACTTGCTCCATTCTGCTTTTTCTTTTCTCTTTTTTATTTTTTGAATTCAGCTGTATGTTTCTATCGTATGTGTATTGTGTAATAATATGCAAGATGCAACCTGTACAAACCAATTGCCCCTGGTGGGATTTATAAAGTCTGAATCTGTTCTTTTTTTTCTTGCAGGACCTCAGCAGTGTGGAATATTTGTCTCCAAGCATCCAGCCACTGCACCCAGTCATCTACGCCACGACTATCATCCTCCTCCTCTGCCTGCTCACCATAATTATTAGCTACATCTACCATCACAGGTAATAATTCCTTTTCAGTAGACAACCTCTCCTTTTTTTATATATATATTTTCTGTGATGTCCTTAATTTAAGTAATTTATATGTAACGTTTCTGGATATTTATACTGTCATCTTATCCTTCAAACACCTCTACATATCCAAACTATCATGTTTCCCAACCCCTAGTGCTATGATAAACCTTCGATAAGTATACAGTGACCTTTTTTTAAATTTCGTGGCACATTTCTTTTGCTGTGACCGCAGGTCAGTCCGCGTGAGCCGCAAGTGTTGGCACATGCTGGTCAACCTCTGTTTCCACATCTGCCTCACCTGCGGGGTTTTTGTCGGCGGCATCAATCAGACGAGACACTCGAGCGTCTGCCAAGCGGTGAGTGCGTCCCAGCGACCCGACGGGGGAAAGTGAACAAGCGCATCCGGTGTTTTCTAGGAAAAGTTGATAAAGTCGCCCTTGGCTAAGTTCCCCGCGCTCGCAAAACTGGGGGGAACTGTAAAATATACAGTAGACTGTTTCCATGGCTTGAGGCGATCCTGTGCTGAGGCGCATTACTTATTCATTGCGCCGTATCTCACAAGGATCTGGCTGAAAATTTTTGGCAGGGAACTTATTGTTTATTTATTTTATCCCTTCTGGTGGAAAGCAACATTAGAGTCGTTTTTCAGCTCGGGGCTGATAATGATGGTGAAAAAACGCTGTAGGTTCCCGACAAAACGGCGTAACTAAACACTGCTATTCTGAAATCCGATGCATTTGTTTTTATTTAATGAGGAAAATATCACGGTGCGCTCTCTCTTCTAGGTGGGCATTTTGCTGCACTATTCTACCCTGGCTACGGCTCTGTGGGTGGGCGTGACCGCGCGCAACATTTACAAGCAGGTGACGCGAAAGGCCAAGCGCTACGAGGAGCTGGACGAGCCGCTGCCGCCGCCGAGGCCCATGCTGAGGTGAGATTCCGCGCAGTCGCGTTTGGGTTGGAGACGGCGCCTCTAAATGGTTGCATTAATCACTTCAAGTTCTTTGCTGCATCACGTAAAATTAATATCACACGACGAGCAGTAAAATCAGATGAAGTGTTGTTAATTACAGACTTCTGAAACTGAAGAAACAAACACACGCTTTGATTTATACTTTAATTTATATTGCCATCTGTTTCTTTTGCGGTACACCTGATCAGCATCAACATGCAAGAACAGATGCAATTAAAAGCAGCTTTGAGATAGAAACTACAGTCACAGTTTAATCTGTTTAGTTTTTTGTTCAGATGTGGATGTAATTTGCTCAAATCACACAACGAGCGCAGGGCCAAGCTGTACGTGTGCGTTTTCACGTTTCTTGGATCAATGTTTCTTGTTGTAAGAGGTCGTGCATGTTAGTGTCGCTGCCACATGGTGTCAGTGTAGAGTCTTCATTGTAAGATAGGAAGAGAGTAAGCAGAATAACTTCTATTTTTTTTTTTCTCCAAAAGGTTCTACTTAATTGGCGGAGGAATACCCATCATTGTGTGTGGGATCACTGCGGCAGCCAACATCAAAAACTACGGCAGCCAGACCAACGCACCGTAGTAAGTAGGCCTTTTATAGACGGAGCTTTATGTCGATTTTCCCTCTTGTTTGTGCCCGTGGAAATACTGCGCCATTTAATCTGGACAACTGCATTTAATAAGGGAGCATCCAAGCCCAAAAGATGTTTTACATTCTATCCTCAGGAGGGATCGCTGTTGTTATCGACCGGCCAGACTGCATTGCTTTAGTAAATAATGGATATATTTTTTTTATGGGGGTAGGAAAAGTTTATTCCCTGAAGTTCTGATTATGGAGCCCTATTAATGATATGTGCATTCAAGCAACAAGCAACTGCTTCCAGTTTACAGCGAGCGCCCCCACCCCTTTCTCTACGGCGGCAGCTGTTTGGGTTGTGCAGCGGGGCCGGCTAATTGAGAAATCTGGACCCGTATCTGTCTCCGAGTCTTTGGAGTTTAATTAGTTCTTTGCAAGCAAGACACATTCAGCCTGTGTTATTAAATGAAATGGGACAGTAACAAAAAAAAAAAGAAAGAAAAAAAAAGATGCAGAAGTTTTTCCAAGTAATTTTAAGTTTGGAGTGAATAATAATATGAATGGAGGAGGATGGTCTTGCATGGTCTTAATTGTCCCTTTTCTCCTTCTAGTTGCTGGATGGGATGGGAGCCGAGCATCGGGGCTTTTTATGGCCCTGTGGGATTCATCGTCTTCGTGGACTGCATGTACTTCCTGAGCATCCTGCTCCAGTTGCGCCGGCATCCCGAGCGCCGCTACGAGCTCAAGGAGCCGAGCGAGGAGCAGCAGCATCTGGCTTCGGCCGGCGGCGAGGCGGGCCCAGATGTTCCCGGCGGCCACTGCCACCCCCTCACCCTCCAGCTCCAGCCCCAGGAGGCGTCCTCGTCCATCGCGTCGGCCGCGCACACCGTTCCCCTGTCGGCCCTGGAGAACGAGCACACCTTCGCCGCTCAGCTGATGGGGGCGGCGGGGGCGCTGGGGCTCTACGCCGCCCTCTGGGTGTTCGGCGCCATGGCCGTGTCGCAGGACCACCCCTTCGACCTGGCTTTCACCTGCCTGTACGGCGTGGCCGCTCTGGCGCTCGGCGCGTTCATGGTGGCGCACCACTGCGCCAACAGGCAGGACCTGAGGCGCTATTGGTCCCAGGCTTTTTGCTCCGGGAGGCGAGCGTACTCCGCGCAGGAGGACGTCCTCCTCCCCCAGCCGGGCGTGGCGATGACGTCCACGGCGGGATCGGACAACAAGGCGGACGGGGAGTCGGCGAAGTGCGGCCACAGCAGCGCCGACTCCTCGTACACGAACAAGAGCGTCCCGAGCGTGCGCAACTCGGCCCACGGCAGCAAGCTGACGAACCTGCACGCCGAGGCCGCGCAGTGCAAGTCGGCCTCGGCCCTGGTGACGCCCAACGGCGCGGCCATATTGGACAACAGCCTGACGGAGCACTCGCTGGACAACGAGATCAAAATGCACGTGGCCCCGGTGGAGGTGCAGTTCCGCCCGGTGAGCAACATCAACAATCCGGCCGCCGTCACCAACGGCCACGCGAGCAGGCATCACAAAAACAGGGCGCGGGCGCACAGGGCGAGCCGGCTAACCGTGCTGCGGGAGTACGCGTACGACGTGCCGACGAGCGTGGACGGCAGCGTGCAGAGCGCCCCCCACAGGCGGCACCACCACTACGACATGGCCGCGCGCAACAGCCGCCGGGCGGCCTACATGGCTTACAGGGAGCGGCACCAGAGCCAGCTGCAGCAGGACAGCAGCGACAGCGCGAGCCTGCCGCGCCGCTCCCGCTACTCGGACAAAGGAGGCGGCGGCGGCGGCGGCGGCGGCAGCCCGCTAGGGAACGGGATAGTGGTAACTGTTGAGACAGAGCAGGCGACTCCCGCTCCAGAGCTGAGCTCGAGCAAGGACTCGGGCTCTGAGAAGCAGCAGCAGCAGCAGCAGCAGCTCGCCGGCAGCACAGAACTCGACAGCCAGCCCAAGTCGTACGGGCTCAACCTCGTCACTCAGAACGGTGGCACCCTCAAAGAGAACGGACAAGCAGTGTCTTTAATTCACGCAGACGGCCCGGCCTGTATAAAAACGGGCTTGTGGAAACACGAAACTACTGTGTAGCAACCGTTTCCGTCCCGAAAGACTTGCGTGGTGACAGGCGCGCGACTTTAAACTGTGAAGTGTCTTTAATTTTTTTTTTTTTTTTTTTTTTGACTGTACATTTTTTTCTTGGAAAAAAAAAAGATTTCTTTTAAATTTAATTATTGGAAAATTAGCCGCGTTACTGCCACCGAGTTGTCTTTGTAGATATGTTTTTGTAAATGTTCTATTTTTATAACTTTTAATCCGACACCTTTGTTCCACCTGAGAGTCCTGTACATGAATCTGCACGCTCTGGTTTGTGGCTCTGTGAATACTCTTACCCCGGAGCTTTTTCTAGTTTGTCCCAACACGAACAACAACAATAATAAAAGAAAAGTTCCGTTTAGCTAATTGAAAGTTTTTCTTCTCGCACAAACGCCTACATCTTCATCTTTTGGTTCTCTGCAGCCACCGCAGAGGTGAGTCAGAGCTGTTTTGTTTCCAGGAATTACTCTTCCTGACAGTGTATGACAAGCTGGTAATTGGGTTTTTCACTGACCTCCAGGTGGCCTCAGGTTCCTCTCCCCGCAGTGGTGCAGCACTTTAATTGCGAGTGGCTGTGTCTCTGGGCCGTATAGGTGTTGTCCCCCCTGCCTGCTGGCAGATTTGATGAGCGCGCCGCACATTCTTGGCTCCCGCTGACTCGATAGCCCCGGTTGTGTGACTGACAGCTGACTCTCAGGGCGAGCGAGGCTGCCTTGAGAAGAAAGGATAATGAGAGTAGTGTCTTCTTCTTCTTCTCCTTCTCCTTCCAGCTCCTTCCTTTCTCTGTCTCCTCCGCAGCCGACAGCCGAACTCGAGTCCCACTCGCAGCTTGACATTGCTGTTGGCGAGTCAGAGACGCGCAATGTGATTTGACTGCTGAGTGCTCGGGATGGATTAGTATCACTTTTTGCTGGGTGGATGCCATGTATCAGACTTAGTGGCCATATTAACAGCCAGACAGTTCGAGTCTGACGCGAGATCAGCTCTCTGCATATTTGTGGGGTAAGAGGCGGCTGAACAAAAAGGGAAGAAGTAGTGTCCGTGTCCTTTTCTATGTTGTTGATGCGTTAATGTAATGTAAAAGCCCCTCGAGCTCCTTCTACTCAGGACTGTGATGCACCGAGCCAACAGGCAGCAGCCGTTGGCCTTCGATGACCATCTGTGGCCCTAGTTTTTTTTCCATTCCATCCCACACTTGCCGAACCGCTTTGGGCCCTTTTGGTCTGTTGAGTCAGTGGTGAAGCCTGTCACTGACCATGAGATCACTTTGATTCGCTCTTCAGCTTAGCCAGTGGAAGTCAGACCGTGGTCTCACATTTGACTGGACCAAAAAGTTGAGACTTGAGCTGCAATAGATGGATGAATAGATACTTGCAGCAGCAAATGTACAGGCACTCAACACCATACATACTATATAACAGGAAAACACAATATACTATACATATGATTTTACAGAATTATAAAAATAAGTGGATTGAAATAAGTGAATACAAAAAGCGAAAGAGAAATAAAGTGTTATCTGTCACATGCAGATGAGGACTTGAACAGGAAAGATTTCCTGTAGCGTTCTTTGAGACAATGGCTAGTTTGCCTGTGTGAAGGGAAGTAAACCCTCCGTACCAGCAGGGGGCAGTGATATGTATTCCTCACTCAAAAAGGAAAACTGGAAGAGTTGCAAACTGTTGCATAAGGCTCTTGAATCGTGCTGATCATTTGGTCTACGATTTATTTATTCCAAATTGTCACGCTATTGTGTATATACAACAATCAGCCACAACATTAAAACCACTGACACGAGAAGTAAATACCATCGGCAATTCAACAGTCTGCTGGGAAAACTTTGACAATGACACTCCTTGATGGCAGCAGACGTCCCCAGCAGCATGCAGCCTGACCTGTGTTGGACCTAGCATCCAAATTGACAAGATCCCAAACTGCTCAAGTATCTGTTGGATGATTCACAGAGACCCCTAACCTCAACCCAAAGGCCCCCTTGAACAAGATTCTGTTCCAAGAAGATCTATGTCCATTCTCTGATGAGTCAGCGACTGTTTCGGGGGCACAAGAGAGAAGCTACACAATATTAGGGAGGTCTAACATTCTTAGTTCGACGTTGGCTGTTGTCTTTGTGGCTTGTTGGAGTGCAACGGCCTAAACCAGCATTCATTGAAGCTAGTTCTTAGATGGTGGTTTGATGTGTCTGGGCCAAAAGGAGTCATAACACATCAGATTCATCTCAGGACCTTTAATGAGAACAGATCAACATGTTGCAAACCGTGGGACTAAACTACCTACCTGCGTCAGCACCAGAGTCAGCTACTTCCTGAAGGGCTCAATAAGCCACTTCTTCACCGTGATGTGAGCTTGTCAGCGCGTTATTAACTAACCGTCGTAAAAATTCTTGAAGGTCAGGCTGAATTTTTTAATTTTTTTTTCCAGCAATTTTTCCACATGTAAGAAGTGACCAGTACTTATAAACCAGTGATCATCCCAGTCACAGGAGAGGCACGGAGACGGCGCCGCTCCAATTTTTCATTAATGGCATATTAATAAAACACATATTTCACTCCGGCAAAGATATATTACCCGGCCATCTTGGATGTGACAAATTATAAAAAGTCCTTTGAATTATGTAGGGAGCAGTTACGCCTTGATTAGTGGCAGCCTCGCCCAATTCCCCTGGGGCACGAAAGAGTGATCTTCAAATAATAGCCTAGGTTCTTAAGAGCTGCCGTCTGGAAGAAAGTTCATCCGAGGCTGTCAGCGAGGCGGGAATGACAATCGGAGGATGTTTGTGCCGCTCGGGGGAGAAAAAAAAAGCTCATCAAGGCGACCGAACTGATAGTATCTGGGCTTTAAGATCACAGGGACACCTTGGGCAGAAATCGATAATAAATTAAGATAAAAGCAAATTAAAATAAAACAAATTAAGTAATCTAGGTCTTAGTCTTATTCGGGAGTCTCGGGGTTAGATCACATATCTCAATTAATAAATCAGGATGGGGGGAATTCGCACATGCAAATCTGGCAGTTTATTTTTAGGTGCAGTCGAGATCCTACTATGTCGTCTCTAACGCTTTCCCAACCATTTTCCATTTCCAACTGCTCTCCAGGAAGCACAAGGACGAACAACATCAGAAAAGTGACGCGCCGTTTGCGTTTTTCCAGTTGCCGCTCGTTGCGCCTGGAGGAAGCATCTGGCTCTGTTGTCGAAACGCGCCACCGCAATGAAGATTGATACTTTCTGGAGCACGAGGCCATCCGGGGAAACCAAAATATTCTTACCTGCGGTACGCTAATCGCCCATAAACCTCTCAGGCCTGACATACGGATTAAACCATTAATAATCTTCCAGGGTTTGTGATGATCGCTGTCACCTTTTAGCAGCTGTCGCCACAGATAGTTTGTGCATCCGCGTGACCGGTTTATGCGCAAACTCCCCAAAGTTTGAGCTAAGATCAGCGGAAAACATCCGGTCACGAGCGCTCGGCTAATAACGGCACTGCCGTCATTCACATCACAGGTGTATCTGACATTAATATTAACAGCTGTTTTTCTTCCGTCAGAAAATGTTTTGTTCGCACATCTTTTTTTCTTTTCTTTCTTTCTTCCCAAGACAAGCTGACTCACACCTTCTCCGCAGTGCGTGACTGCACGAATTAGCATTTTGCAAACTGGATTATTTTATGTCGATTGTGCCAAAGATGCATTTCAGGTGAATTAAAGCGGAGACGGAGAAACTCGCCTGCCCACATTATGCATCTGCTTTAAATGCACTAAAACTAATTGCGGATTAAAAACTTGGGAGGTCAGTCTCTCTGTTTAGTGTGCTTCTCTTTGTGTTTTCAGGAGGCGAGCACCAACAGGACTGTGGAGTAAGGTGACCTCAGCACTGCACACTAATCCTCAAAGGCTTCTCATCCTGGAATGCGAAATATATTTCTTATGCAAAAAAAATCCTATTTTGTAATCAAGGCTCAAGCTCCTGTTTGACTTTGAAACACACTTGTCGTTAGTAATTTACTTAAAAATGTTATATTAATGCTTCACCTTTCTGCCTGGTTTCATTCAAACCGATTAAAGTGTCCAAATGAGTTATTTGTAGAGGAGCTGGTTGTAACTGTCATCTTAAATAGTGCGATCTGCCTGTCATTGACTGGGAATTGCAACTCCACGTCTCATCCATCAAATCACCCTCGACCACAAAATCAGCTGCAGTTTTCAGCTCGTGATGACCTCTTCTCTTAGTTGTGAGCCATGCCATTAAGTCCGGGCTCAAAATGCGCTGCTCGATTGAGATGTTGCACTGATTCGTTTTATTTAACCGGTGCGCTTTGATGAATCGAGGTTATGGGATTCTATTATCGGCACCGTCTCCTTAAATACAGAGCGGAGATCTTGCGCAAACCCAAATATATCTTGGTTAAACTTCGGGCACCATCAGAGAGGACAAAAATAGATGCTCATTTGGTGATCTGGATGGGAGGGCAGCGTGAGAGGAGGAAGCCACTGCTGCTGATTTAATCAGGAATGTGTTTCATTATGTGTCTAATCTGTAAGATATTTGTTGAAATTATCATTTTTTTTTCACCCGGATCTTGCTTAATTTTTGTGAAAAAGCGTGGTCACTCTTTTCACAAAGTCACACACTGACACATTGCCATATAATGATGACAACAAGCCATCTGCAGAGCTCTCAGCCCCCATGTGTCGGTGGACCTGTGCACTCATTAATGCCTTCGCATTGCCATCCATCTACCTGTGCCAGTCTGCGCCTGATTTGGCTTCGCCTTTCTCTCCAGGTGCTCCGTTATACATAGACAGCTCAAAAAAGCATCAGTCATTGTTCCACGGTGACAGTCGCAGACAGCGGCACAGTCTCTCACACACACACACACACACACACGCACGTCTTAGAAATTGAGGTTGGTCTGTTGGATTGCGGTCGTCCGTGCCGTGCGCCGCAAGGCTTTGGACGAGGCATTAAATAGATGGAGATGACCAAATATTGAAAAATATAAAGGCAGTTCATCATCCTGGCCGCATTGATGCCAGCGCGGGATTTTCTGATGAACCATACGCACAGCCTGCAAGCCAAAAAACTTGAGTGTGTCTGGGCAACGTTGGTACAAACTTTTCATAAAATGGTGCCCCTTTCAAACTGTGAAATGAAGTCATCTTTCATATCACTTTTTAGTTTTAGTTTTTCAGAATTGTAAAACAAACGAAAAAGGCTGCAGCTAACCAGTTAGCTTAATGCAGCGCATGCTAGCAGGGAACGCTAAAGGACAAATTTTGACTCTTTATTGATTACCGTGTTCCAGGTGAAACAAAGCAGAATGTACTATGTTTATTTGAGAGTTTGGTTTGGTTATCCGAGCTCGGCTAACTGTATTCAGCTGTTTCCATCCTACATGACTGGAAATCTGTAGCTCATCAATCTGAGAGTGGTGTCGTTCAATTGTCGACAGACATATATGAATGTTATCAATTTCTTAAAATCGCAAAATCTTTGGCTGATTAGCCATTGTTTATATATTTTTTTAATTTCCCCCGACAAATTTATATTTCTTTAAATATACATTAATATATATCCGACATATTTAAGTAAAAGGGTTGAGGGATGGCTTAACACTGAACGCAAAATGATGATAATGATATTGTATATTTATAAATAGCTCTAGGCTGAGTTTAATATAGAACACATATAGTATGTAGCAGGTCCCTGCTTAATCTCTCCATCAGTTTGGAGATCCTTGGCCTGAAAAACGTTGAAAACCCCCTGTCTTAAATAATTCTCCTCCTCTCCAGAAGACCTGATTTAGGGCTATCTATCATGTCCATGCCTGGTTAAATCTCGCAGCAGTTTTATGATTTACAATTAACTGTCCAGGTTAGAAGGATGCTGACAGAGCATAAAGAAAACACACCAGACACCCGGCGTACTGCGAGTTACTGTGCACTTCTCACCCTGTTAAATCTGTCCACATGAATCACCCTGTGATCTGAAATTGGAGAAAGCTCATGGATCCCGTTTTCTTTATATTTTTAGAAGCCCGCTGAAAACCACGTCAGGTACGAGGAACGAGTGAGCACCAGATGGATGCGTTTTCCCTTTCATCATCCTTATGGTTTGTGACGCACAGTCCCGGAATAAATGTGTCTAAAAACGCTCAGCGCACTCGTCCAAGTCGTTTAAGTACGAAACTCCTGTTTTTAAGATGTGCCAGTAATTTTCTGCCATATCTGCTGAGAAAGCCGTCTCCCGTTTCATTATTTATCCAAAGTCTATTGTGTTTAACTGAACTGAGTGTGTGCTTTACAAGATGACAGGAAACTATGCTTTGTTGTGTTCTTAGTCGACAGTTTGCAGCCTCTCAGTTGTTGCTGCCATGAAACAGATGTGCAGCGCTATTAAAAGTGGCCCAATCTTCAAAATAGCTGCCTGGCTTATCTGTGCATCGAGCACCTGCGGTATGTGTGGGAAAACGCCCGCTCCACTGTCCGACGTGTGCTGCTGCAGTTTGTGTGCATTATATAAAGAGAGAGGTGGGGGGGTGGGGTGGCCGCGTGGATGTGCACGATTTCCATCAAACATACTGGTGTGTGTACTTATCTGCAGATCCATATTTTATCAGCCAGCATCCCGAAGAGTTTTGGACTGGTGCAGAATTATATAACTATCTGCTGCGCGCGGCGTGTTGGGAAATTGGAGAGAAGTACGATGAAAAAGCTGTTAGAGACCCCTGATGGTCCCTGAACCCCACTTCTGAAACCACAACCTAAAAGTTTAATATAGCTTATGGCGTGCCAGAAAGACCACACTGCAACAGAGATGCTATGAATTCAGAACATAACAGTGGATGGAACTGCTAATTATGGTGTGAGTGTACTTTAGAGGAACCATCTGCTATAATAAGTAGACACCAGAACATAATGTCCATATGCGATCGCTGAACGTGTCATTCCAAAACAGTGGGCATTGTGTCTCTTCAGCTCTTGCGGGATAGGATTTATTCAAGCTTTTGGAATCCAATTTTGGACGACAACGCCTGGGCCACGCGCAGACAGAGATACAAGTAATCTTTTTTTCAGAGGACTGCAAAATCTTTGAGGGGAGAATGCGGTTTGAGTTGTATGGCAAATGGAGATATGCACACATTAAATAAAACCACCAGGACCGGAGAGTTATTGGATAATTAGAAATATGCAAATATTTGAATATTTTACGACTGCTTTTGGTCCTAAATGCTTGTTCAGTAGGCTGCATATCTGCAACCTTTTCAAACGTGTGTAGTTGTCATTATGTTATGAGTGAGGCATTATTTATATTTGATTTATTTCCAGAGTTAAATTGAGTTTGACTCATATGAAAGGACCAGACCCTAAATATAGCAAAACTACATGTAATATGGTGCACTGAAAGGTGAAGCTATATGTCGGTTACGCAAGGCGCTGTGGCTTAGTTGGTTAAAGCGCCTGTCTAGTAAACAGGAGATCCTGGGTTCGAATCCCAGCAGTGCCTTTAGCTTTCACTTCCCTTTAGGAATTAATAAAGCCCTATCTTCTTTAAAGGTAAGTCATCTGCACAGTTTCGACACAGATAAGCATATTAGGGAATTAGGTAAACACCATTTTCTTCTGATCCACAGACACCACCATCACTTGCCACCCACCTGTGCTCGCGCCCGCCAGAGAAAGAACCGCGCGCACGAGCAGACTTCCAGCGCTCGCCCGTCCCTGTGTCACTCGCTGCGAAACTTGGGAGTTGAATGAGCAGCAAGTAGTAGCAGCGACTGACAGGTCAGCGCAGAGACGAGCTCCTGTCGCCGGAAACAAGGCTATTTCGACTACAAAGGAAAAAAAAAAAAAGTCCATCTTCGCAAACAACAATGGACGCAAAAAGAGTGGAGACCATTTCTGCCCGGGTGGACGCTGCCGTTTCAACAGCTGGTAGGACAGTGGTGGCATGTTTTAATTCACTGGTTAAAAAATGGTGATTTAATGGGTCTGTTCTGCTCGGCTATGCATGGAGCAAACAAAACTCCCAACACCGTAGTCACAATTTAATATTGCCTTGCGTAGCGGCCCGAAATACACACCTTCCTACGGGTTAACTTCAATTTGTCTTTGTCTAATTGCAAGAAAACTGTTAAATTCGGGTTGTAATTGTTTGCAAAAGAAACACGTCAATTCGAGAAAAAACGCCACTTCAGCGCAAACTTCAGCTAAGTTTAGCGAGAAACCAAAATGCACGGCAGAAAGTTGGTCAATGTTTTTCAAGGCAACATTAAATTGACACTTTAACGAGTCTCATGCTGAAGCTTAGCTTGCATGCCAGCTGGTAATATTTGTGGTGCTCGGAGAGTCATGTCTGGACTTTTGCCTTCTCTTGAAAGGAAGATGTTGGTTGTTCGTTGGTCAACGTTTTGACGTTTTTGGTTCATTTGTTAGAATTTAACCGAGCAGCAAAATTATTTATATATTTTGCTAACAGATTAAAACACAGGGGCCTCCTTTAGGCAAAACGCAGGTGGGGTTAATTACGTTAATTACGATAGAGTTCCATTTAGCTTCACAGCAACCTATGACAGTGCATCTTATACACAATAACGGAGCCCATGCTAAGTGGAACGCAGCCGCAATTAACACACCTGTGCGTTTCCTGCTTCCTGACAAAATCAAAATGTCTGCTGCAAAGAAGCCTTACGAACATGGGTATTTTCACGGTTATCTGCCACTGTGCTCTACTTTCCCCAAATAAACAACTTTTTAACCTCACATAAACATGTGTTGGGGTAAAAAAAAACTTAATGAATGCAGACTCCCTCTCCTGGCTCACAGCATCTTCTGCCAGCAGCCAGAATAATGATCACCCCTCAGGCTCCTTACTGCCTCTCCAAGGGCCAGAAGCAGCAGTTAGCCGCTCATCACAGCTGACTCAGGTTAATGCTTGTTTGCACACTTAACCGACTCCAAATTGTCCCCTCGCTATGGACGTGAGTCATGCTCACATCCACTGAAACCGATTTTTCAGCGTTGAGAGATCTTCACCCACTTTGATTGTGGCGCAGAAATTGCGGTTTCCCCTTTAGTAGCCCTTCCCGCGATGAAGTCTCGAGGACCGGGAAGCAATAATGTATGGGACTAACTGCTGTCGAGTGGCTAAACTCGTGCAGACAAATGAGGACAAATGCCTCCAAAGGGGGTGAGTGATCCAGGTCACTGATGTGGGCGCAATGAGCGTCGTGTTGGTTAAAGTCAAGTCTTTTGTGTCTCATTTGTAGGGCGCTTGCATTTAGATTGTAAACTTGTTGGCATCATTGTATGTATCGAAGCTGTTTACTGATATAGGCTATTTTAAAACTTGGATTCGTACCTGAGAATTTTGAGTGAGTCACTTGCTGCTGGAGGCAGATAGTGGCAGTGCGTGAGTCACCCACTTTCCCTTGTTTGCTGGAATTGTCACTTTTGTCCATGTCATTCTTTATTCAGTCGGAATACATTTCACGAGGATGCTATAGACGGCTTGTCTAGTGGATGTACATTGCTCAGTAGTGACTCAATCTTATATTCTGTCATTCGCCGCTTGTTTTTCCCCCCCAACTCTAATCCATTTTCGCTCTCCTCGCTCTCTGATGCTCCCCCTCATTTTACCCGGTGGGCCACCACATCATGATCCCTCCCGAAGGAAATCTTAAAATGTAACAATCGCCCATATAAAAATGCTACAGTCACCCATCCATGAGTTGATCCTCCCAAGAGCCGCTTCCTCTGTGCAGTGATTCTTTGCATCAGTGCCTTGCAGCTCTCTCAGATCACCATTACAACTTCTGTCAGTGCCTGCCAAAGGCTTCCCCAGACATTTCTCTCCTTTAGTCCCGAATCCCTATGTTTCAAAGAACTAAATATAGTGTAAGAAACGTTGCACCGTGACATTTATTGTTCCGATTTAGCTGTACCACCAATGCTAACCCCACTCTCCCCCCTTTTTTTTCTTCTTTTTTTTGAGATGGTTGTGTAAGAGCTGTGTTTTGGTGATGAATGTACTGTCTTTCCTCATGACGCTGCAATTATCATAACTAATTATGCATCACATTGGGTATTGAACATCTCAAAGCACAAAAATGGTAAACAAAAATAAATACCATTGAATATTACCTCAGTATGTTTGAACCAACACTTTCATTTACTCTAATTTACATTTAATTACTTGAACTTTCTTAGTCTGCTGCACACATAATGTCTTCCAACTGAACTGGTCTATGATAAAAATAAAAAAAAAATAACATGTAGACACCTTCCATGTATATACAGTGTTAATAATGATCAAATTGCCAAGTAAGTGCCAATCAAAGTTCAAGAGTTAGGATGACAACTGGAAACAGTAATTAATGTGTTGGACATAAGTTTAATGTTTGAGTCAGGTGCAATAATGATTAATTGTGTAATGATTTATTTTTTTGTTTATCAATGTTATCACCCCATGTCAAGATGTCAGTATGAAGAATTTAGTTAAATCAGTCTCGTCTAGGAAAACCATCATTGGAAGCATCTGAATCCCTGACCAGGAAAGACTTATTGGCTTATTGTCTATATAAGATCAATAACAGTTAAATATATGTGGCATTTAGTATTTGTGAAGTATCAAGCAAAGGTGCCGTGTTTGTTTTGCAGAGTTATGCTTGTAGACATCAGCTTTGAGGTCATTTGAGGTTGAGAACTGACCACATGCAGTGATGCGTGTTTGTGTGTTTTCTCAGCATCTGTCAGTCAGAGGCCTCGAGATCACAGCAAAGCAAAGGTACAGATTGAAGAGACTGCTCCAAATCTGTCAGACGGCTTCTCAAAGGAAAGTTTTGACATTGCAGGATAACATATGAAAGTTGTGGCTTTGTTGCTGCACTCAGTGAGTGAGTCGTTTAATGTATTATTATTATTATTGGGTCAAATTACACCATGCGGGTTGACTTGAAAGTATGAAATGAACAATATGTTAATAAACCTATTTAGAGGCAAATTAAAGAAACACAGAACTGGGCCTCATGTTGTTTTCACGATCTGTCGTTTTAGCAGCTTTTAAAGATGCGATGTTGGCAGTTTGTTTGATTACGACTTAATGGTGTTCCTTTACTCTGACTTTCTATCTCCAAAGAATTTGACAGTGAAGATCATTTTAGCTCAGGATTTGTTTTTATCCTGTCCTTAAATAGATTGCAGTTGGAGTGTTTGACTTATTAAACAGTTGGATGTAGTGAGTACTAATGCCATACCAACTGCTTTGGAGTTATATGTACGCCCCATCATCAAGAAAGAAGACTTTGCTCTTGGTTAAGTTTTCTTGATCACCTGTGTGTTTTCTGCCTGCCTGTCAATAAGACAGTCCATGGTCACACCCAGCATTAATTACACTATGAACTTCCCTGCTTATCCCCTGGACGCCCTCCAGCAGGTTTTGTTTGCTTTGCATCCAGGCTTTGTTTTTCTTTCACACGGACTGGGTGGGGAGCATCTGCTTGCATGGACCATCTGCCTTGGGACACCGGCCAGAGAAGGATGAGGGGAAGGAATATTCCAAAGAAACGAGGGTGGGGTGAGAATACAGAGACGAGAGCATGGGAGGGTGGAGTAAGACAGTGATGTATGAACAGAGGGGTGACTGACTGGGATGGGGAAGATAAAGTCATGGAACAAAAAGGTTTTAATGTCATTGCTGTAACCAGGGACAGTGAAACATAATGTGCTTGTTCATGATTTCCGAAGGCTGAAATAAGTGGACTGCCTTTCATGTTTATGTTTCCACCCACAGGCTTGTTTATGCCACAGATTCACTCTATTTGACTTCTTCGGATAGAGTGCCAAACAGCCGGTGCCAACTGGGTGGTAACGTTTGGCCTCAGCTTGCAAACGTTCTCAGTATGTGCCAAGGTCACACTGAGGATAAACAGCACACCTTAGAAAAAAGAAACCCTGTTGACCTTGGGAATTTCTTACCATTCTCTCCAAAATACAGTTCTGCATTTATAAAGCACTTTATAATACACAACAAGTCAATTTCTTTTCTTTCTTTTTTTTTTTTGCACCCCCAGATAAAATAATAGCATATTTCAAGGCTGGACTTAATCACTTTTTAATATTGCTCATTAACATTTTACTTGTGCCATCTTAACATCTTGATAAATAATAATGTTAATTTTCTGAAAGCACAAATCAGTTTCAACACTTTTGATATAGATTTTAACAAAACGTATTGTCTAAAATAATAATTTAAGGGTCTATTTAATCACATTCTCATTGAAAACTCTCTAATACGCGTCTATGGACTTGTGTAACCACCCTGTACACGCTCTCTTAGACTGGAGCCTGCTTGAAATTATAATCCTGAAGTCCTGAAGCAATACTAAATAAATAGATTTTGTCAAACTTTCTAATTGACCTAATCTTTTATATTAAGACAGTTTTAATCAGCAGTATCCCTCTATTCTATCTATACTGTCTTTCATTATGAAAGGCAGTATACAGTTGACAACTTGCCATTACGAACCTGTCATTTACAAACCTGGGGCGGCTGTGAGCAATACACTGAACGCTTATGTGAATATATGGCTAGATGCGTCTGTGACTGTAAAAGTGCTTTAAGAACCAATAGGTAGAAAGGCGCTATATAAAACCAATACCATTTACTGTTTACCATTCATTTGGGCTAGCTTTGATTTTACATGTGTTAGTTGGTCGTCACTGGTGTCTACCACATTTCACTCCCCCAAAGGTTATCTTTACTTTACGATGCCCTATACAATCTAAAGCAACATCAGTTGACCAGCTACATGTCTGGTAGGATGAGTTTTTCCCAAAGACTCCTTGATGAAATGGTGTCACAGCTGAACATCATCCAGGCCATATGTGGAGGCAGGCCTAGAATGATTGGCCAACTGGATGGTCCTTCTGTCTCTTCTCCTCCCAATTGGGGGTGCTCAAAGCCTATTCTGAGACTCGGTTCCTCAAAAACCAGTGTCCTACAGGGTTCTGCCAACACTTAATATAGACTCAACACACTAAACATACCCATCATTCCATCAGGAGATTAAAACATGTAAAGCATACGCACATGTGCCATATGCCAGCCTTGATAATTAGGGTAGACCTGAAAATAGATGGGAACAACAACTGTTATGGGCTTATCCACAGTACATTGGTTTCAAGTAATTATCATTTGATCTTTTTCAGTTCTCCCAGTTAATATTCAACCTTGAAAATGCTGGAAAGAATTTATCGACTGCGTGATTGTTGTGGCATCCATGCAGTGGGCAAGGCTGACACCAAGTGGTAGTATAAAGAAAGTGGCGTCTCTGTTCTATGAAAGCTATTGACACAATTTCATGCAGTACTGAAAACAGTTCTTGCACTTTTAATGGTGAGCACATTCATCCCATTTATTTTATTTAAACTGGTGTGATAAAGAGTGCCTACAACAAAGTGCCTCAGTTGAGCCATCCAGATCAAGTACAGTACTGGTAGGTACGACTTGTGCTGTGGCTTAATGTAAACATATTAGATGATACTGACTTACATATGATGCCAGACCAGGTTTAGGTTATTATATTTTGGTTTAAAACTTTATTTAAAGCTGGAACTGTGAAGTCATTATTTATTTTCTAAACCTGACAGTTATTTTCCTTAATCACTCCCAAAATAGCTTATGAGCCAATCCGTTTCTGTGCCCTACATACCATTCAATACCTGTACTTGTGCATAAATTGTGCATTTTAAGATATATTCATTCTCATGTCAAGGCTCCCTCCTCTCTTTTTTTGTACTCACCTGCTCGTGAAGCCCTTTCCTACAATGCACCTTTCCTAAAATAATTAATATAATGAAATGAAACAACCTTCCATATTATAGATATTCTCTTTATTGTCTTAGAAGAATTTAACAGAATATTATCATAACATGCAAAATGTTCAGTACAGGGAGAATGTTTTACTTCTTAATGTTCAGCTGTTGCTGGTTTGTCTCATATGTCTTAAATATATTTGTATATTTATTTTTGACAGATAGTTTATACAGAGTTAAGTACAGTATGTTATTAGAGTTTGAAGCACTATGGGCAACCAAATAGCAGTTTACTTGTTGGAACTGGTAGTAATATACTAGAAGTTGAATGTATGAGGTATATTTTAATCCCCATCAGGTGGCATTTAGGCTTGCCTTTTTATTCTCAGACACTGCCATTTTCCAAAATGCGTCCAAGAAGTATAGATGGCAGGTAACCATCCGGACAAGTCTGCATTAGTCATGCAGTGCCAAACACGGTGTCCTTTGTTTGATGAGCTGAAAATCAAGAATGTCCCCAGGGAAAATGAAAGTGACCTTACAACATAAACCTGCAGAAAGGCTATATTCTTTTGTATGCTTGATTGCCACAGTGACACGCATCCTGACACAGAACGTGTCCCAAATCCCTTTGGGTGCTTGTCGAGTCACAAGCACAGTGTCTCTGTACACGCTGACCGATAAAGACCCTCTGTTATCTTCAGATAGCAGGCACTGCAGCTGAATAATTTATGGAGCCTTTCCAACACTTTGAAAAAAAAAACTACTACACACCCGCAGAGGGTATAGAAGTGGTAAAAGGTTGCCGTGTGTCTTTGGAGGTTGTGTCTGTGAAGGAGTTGGTTCAGAGAATTGGGTTAGTGTCTATACGGCACAGTTCATTTAACAGTTGGAAGAGGGAGCAAGTGAGACGGAAACCAAGCAAATATGAACCGATGGACACTCTGCACCATTCATTGTCATTTTGCTGAGAGGGAGCCTTGTCAGTTGCTCATATAAAAAGTGCTGAACACTTGTTTATGCAATAATTACACAATAGTACAGGTATGTAATTGAAGCATGATAATGAATAAATACCATGACTGACAGATAATTATACAGGCAGATTGTTAGGTGTGTATTGCACCTCTTTTTCATTATCTTTTGCGACCTTTCAGTTCAAAGCATTTGCAACCAAAGCTGTTGCATCCTGGGGCTACATGGCACCTTACCTAGATGAGGGGGAAAAAAAGCTTCTCTTAATACAAGGTTATATAGAGAGAGTCCTTTTTTCATTATATCAGACACTGATCTTTGCTTCCTTGTGCTCTGTATGTTCTTCCTCTCATCGGATTACTCGGCCGTGGTTGAAAAGGTGATTGTATCGATTTCAGGTCAGCTTAAGTAAGAGAACAACACCGGTTTCCTCAATAATTGCTTTATGGAGCTCTCATGTTTCAGGAGGAAAAGTTCATCTGTGATGTTCTGGTTCATACGATGAAGACGAAGACCAGCCCTCATCTCTCATCTTTAAATACTGCATTGCAGTTTGTTTAATCCATCCGGCTGTTTCCCTTATGCATTCTGCTAATTTTAGCTGCCACTTTAGAGGACAAGGTCACTGTGGATGTGGAAATTGTGAGGAGAAAAAATATGTGCGCGTGTGTGGGACGTGTGTGTGTGTTTTGGAGGAAGGCAGAGACAGCCAGCTTATAGTACAGCCACACCTCTCAGTGTGTCTTCTGTCTGACGACCAGCTGACCCTGTAGCAGTGAACCACAGGGGTTCTGACCACTGTGACATTGGAGCTGAGAAGGAAAAGAAAGTAGCAGCTCATTTCAAGCTATTGCAACAGAGAATAATGAGCAGTCTGGTTTATGGCTCCAGCCTAGGACAGCATTTTTTTTTTTTTTTTTTTTTTTATAGGGTTCTGCAGTGGCTGTTGCTGGTCTCTGTGTGTGTTTTACTAAGGGTGGTCAAGGATGAGGCAACAATTCATCAAAGTTTAGAAAGCCTAGAATGTAACGTTTTTGTCTTGGAAGGATTCTTGCTGAAACAGAAATACTGTAAAGTTCAGTAGAGTGATCATTTCTGCCCTCTCTTAATGTAAGTGGCAGAATTATAACTCCAGTTAGTGCAGCTTATAAACAGTAAATCAGATGCATTGCTGCAATGAGTGCCGCAGCCCAAATTCCCCATAATATTTTTTTTTCCATGAGTTGAAATCCTTGTAAACGTAGTAAAAAGAAAACACTAAAACGTTGCATCTTTCTGGATTCAACCCACTCTCCTCCTACACCCTTTTATATTATGATCTCATTATGACCTGCATATGACCTAACATTATGCAGATGGGTATTAAAACGAGTGTGTTTCTCTGCAGATTCCATTACAACTCGTAGCAGTAGTTACACGTCTGCCTAAATTAATGTTTTATTTTCCAAAACAATTAACAAAGCGTTGAGTAGTAAAGACAATTAGTGAACTCTGCTCACTAGAGTGGTGGAGAACATTTAAGAAAATGAAAGAGCTGATTCAGTGTTGCTGATGCTGCTGGGCAGCAACCCCCTTTGCTACGGGTAATGGTTTCTGTAATGGGTTATTGCATTATCCTCGCAAGGTTTTATGGAAATGCAGCGCTTGGTTCAAATGAACCCTGTTGTCTTAAATGTGTGTCTTCCATCATCACACTGCAGGTTTGTTAATATTCCTTTAGTTTTTTTTTTTTTAACTCACCGGCTGCACTAACGTTTAAAAGGCGGGAGTCACAGGTCCTCTTAAAGGGACAGGGGAGGAGTGAGAGGTTCTTCTGACAAGTTCCCCGTATTATGTATATTTTCAGATGTTTGTCCTTCCTGTTGGTTATGATACCAGTTAAGAATAAACACAAGTCAAATGGAATATATACATATATATTTCTGCAAACAAGCCATTTTTTCATTTTAGCTATTAACCCAATTGCACTGTTTATCCACTGAGGCACTCTGTACAGTAGAAGTTCAAATCCAGCAAAAACATTTTTTTTGTATATGCTGCTTTGAAAGGGAAGTTTGTATAAATTCAAAAGCACAGGCAGTGGTTGACATTGTCTGTGTAACTGTCAGCTGGATCAACACTTTGTCTCGCATGTGCACAAAATGATGACACTATGCTTGTTTTCATGAGCCTCGTTTCATTAAGGCACTAAACCCTGGTCTAGAATTATACCACATTCTTTTTTGTAAGCAGTTTTCTCTCTTTTTGATTGTTGAATCCTTTGATGTTGTTTGGAAGTCTCTTATTGGTCATGGAGTCAAGGGAGACATTAAGGATACCTACACTCTGGAAAACAGCTGGCACATGTTGTACAGTTTTACTTATTTTTCATCATGCAAACACTTGTGCAGTTCTAAACACAACAAAGATGCCTCAGTCAATTTGAGATTTTCTAGTTCTGGTATGCTCCTCCGTTCAGCTTTCTCATCTTCCCTGCCCTTTACATTGACAGATGGCACCTCTTTCTAAATGACAGCACTGGGTCTTGGGTGAACACCTCAGCTAAGTCTGAACTGCTATGACTGCTATCCAAGAAATGCTGATGCTGATGATGCTAAAGCACAGAGACTGGAGAATATGTTTAAATGCCTCAGGTTGAACTGTCTAGTCACCCAGTTTTATGCTTGTGTTAACTCTGTTCTTGTCAGCTTCATGAGGTTGGTTTAATAGAGATATGTAGTCTTGTTTGTACCACTCTCTTTCTGCTGCAGAGCCTTCTGTCTGTGTGTACTGCCTGGGACCACAACAGCTCTACTAACCTTCCTTCGCGTGTTAACACAGCTGTTGTGCAGAGACATCTTGATTTCCTTATGTTAGTGTGTTTTCTTGTTGGCCATCTCATTAGTGATGATTGTATTGTTTCTGCATAAAACCACAACGTCTGGTTCCTATTCCACTCATACTGGAGTCTCCATCAGTTTTTGTAAGAAACCGGGGAATATTTATTATCACTAGATCTCCTGCTTGCTGTAGGGAGTAACAACTTCAGAGTGTAGATGTGAAATACAACAGTAACTCTGTTCTTACTTAATTTGATAAAACCATAAATTCATTCCACGGGAGCTGGCTGTCCAAATTGATTTTAGAACACATAGTAGAAAAGTGCCTCCAGCATATCAGATGGATGTCTGCATTAAAGCAACTATTAAGATTTAAGTGTGAAGGCATCTAGAAGCTCACTCATACAACTCATGCACAAACCACATAACACCTACAGGGCTTTCAGTAATGTTCATGGTGTGGCTTTAAGTAGGACATATAATCGTAACTAAGATAATGAGATGAGAACAGTACTTCACCCTCGCTTACATTCAGATTTGTATTCTTTTTGCTTGTCAGTCAATTTTGAATTTTCTCTCAAGCTTGAATGAAAGAAATTGACAAAGAGATACATCACATTTTGCTTTAGTTTCAGTGCTAGTTTGATCAAGTCATCTTTACCTCGTCTTGTTTGACTTGTACTCAGCTACGGTGGTCTTGAATATCAATGAGCAGTGGTCTTAAATATCCTCAACCGCTTGAATATAAATTATTCAAGCTCCCTCCCTTAAGATGTGGACATGTGTACACTGTTTCTATAGATGTGTTCACCCAACATGATTGAATGTCCATGGATACATATGTCACATGTCGTAACACAATCTGTTGCTTCATTTCAATCATGAGTGTGTCTCAGCCTGCTGGGAAAACATGGGCTTTATTCCCAGTTCTCTACCCCCCCGTCCTCTCAGGTACAAAAATATGTCTTGATCGTCCCAGGGGAAGCAATTAACTTTAGCTTTACTGTCTCCCCTAAACCATAGCCATCCATCACTCTGCACAAATTAATGTTATTTGCATTTAAATGTGGCCTTCAGCCTATTTGGTCAGTGACCTGGGACAAAATGATTTGCATATAAGATACATCACGTTTACTGTATGTAGCATAAACAAACGGATTGATGAATGAGTGCAGTAAAAACTAATACTTCCTCTGCCAACTTTTGTTGGAGTAATAGACCACTCAGAACAAAAGTGTTCATGTAAGCAATTGAATTTTCTCTGAGCTGTAAAGCTTTGATAATCACTTATGATTTATATTAATACTTGGTAACTAATGTAAACTCCTGATCTTATCATTTCTGATCATCTCTCACTTTGATAAATAAATTAATTCTGTGCATTTTTGCCCCATGTGAGTAGAAATAAGGTGATGAGTTATTAGGAGGGACAGAAACATGGTGGTACTGTTTAAAAAGATGAACTCATTTTATGCAGATTATGATGCTCGACAGGGTGCAGAACAGATTTGCACATGTTAAAAAAGTATATTCTGTTTGATATTTTGGGGCATTTTAATGTATATATCTTTTTCAGATTCTTTTATGTAATGTCCATGTAAACCGCTACATTGGAATCAGATGGATTTCAATGGGGTTGATGAAATCCATGCATCAGTGCTAGCTATATACATTTGTTTGAACATGCTGATGCATTTGAGCTGTTTTTTAATGGTGACAGTGGTCTGAGGGAGTGGGTTTGAAAAAGTGTGTGTGCTGAAAGCTTTTGTTTCCAAAGATAATCAAGGAGAACAATTAAAAGGCTCTACAGCTACTAGCACCTCTCTTCTTCCTCTGATACTTGCATGGCCCTTCAACCTGAAGCAAAAGCCACATTGTCTTTAAGCAATTCTCTCTCTCTCTTTCTATCTCTATCTCTCTCTCTCTCTCGAGCCCATTCGTTCACTCACTCTGCTTCACAGAGCAATCCTCGCTCTCCTCTCCTTTCTCCTCCTCCTTCCACCTCCTTTCACACTCTGTTGATCAGCTCAGGAAAGGCAAAGTGCCTGTGTGAAACCTGAGGATCACTTGCAGACTGAGGGAGCGGAGAGAGTGCGCTACGCGTCTTGTTTTAGCCTGCAAGGTAAGATGATGCTCAAAGGAACCATTGGTGACAGTTAGTCTGATCTGGACCTCAGTTTCTGTGCATTGACTTATGTACATTTCCTGAAAGCAGACCAAAAGCCATGCAGTCAGAGGAGCTGTATGATGTTTTGATGTCTGAAACTTGATATGGGACCTTTAGGGGGCTGTAATGATGGTACAGACGGAGATAGGGTGTCACTAGGTTGTGTTTTATTTAGAAGTGTCAGAAAATACAGTTTATTTTACTCTGGAATTACTATTTCTCGATGATAACAGATGGTGTTGATGGTGCTAATTTGAAAATGTACTAGCATGAGGCAAAGAGTCTTGAAACAACATCTCAGCAACAACAGTGTTTTCCCGTTCGCAAAGGGCACGTTGAAAGGTTTTGCATATCATTAAGGCCGTGCATAGCTGGGAGCAAAAAATACTCTTAAATTAGCATATGCAATACAATCAGGTGTGTGCCTTAACTTGTGACAGTTTGCCCGGCACTTTGCAGAGGCTGTAGCTTGTGTTTGAATAATTTCCGGAGGCTGTGAAGGGGTCAACTTGTGAATCATGATCTGAATTATAAGGCTAATAATAATCACCTGCGTGTTCAATATGCTTACTCATAACCTTGAGCTTTTGGGGTAATGCTTCATGCTTGTAAATGGAACTCTGCTAAAATAATAGGCCTATTTATTAATTCATTAAATATATTGCCTGCTGCCCTTAGAAGTAATTGTACAATATATTTCACAGTAGTGTGTACCTCCAGCCATGTGTACGCCAAGTAAGAGAACCCAGTGGAGGGAGGATCTACAGCATTTGCGTAAAGACTATGGCTTCTCTAAGAGAGTCCTCCTCAACTGCTGCCTGGTGCGACGCATCATCACCTGGGCCTCCCCAAATCCCAAAGGTACGCAGCCCACCAGTTTATGCTTATACACAAACAGAAAGATTTGTGGTGTTCCTGAGTGTGTTTTGTTCCCAATGATTATTTGTTAAATAAAGCAGCTTTAGAGCTGTGAAAATTGAGGAGAATTGCTTTGGCTTGTGTTAGTCGCTTGACCTTTAAAGTGAATGACTAATCGGGCAATTTCCCATAAAACAGAACTAGCATTTTAATGTGCATCTCGAGCAACTACTTGTTTTGTACTCAGAATCAGAATTTTAGTAATTTTAGTTTATTTACTGGGTCCCGTATATCTGGCCTCATTTATGCTTCAAAGAAGTTATGTTTTTAAGAACTTATTTTGTACACAGTTACACTGATGGTACACAGATGGTAGATTTAGTTCTTTAATCCCAAGCCTGAATTGCTTCTGATTTAAATTACGCACACACACACACACACACACACACACACACACACACACACAGTGTTACAGCAAACTGGGAAATGTTTATATCCTACACAGTTACATTTTGAACTTTAAGTTCATGTAAATTAAAAGCAAATGACATATATTCAAGACTGGATTTTTAACCCTAATGATATATACACAATGACTGTACTACTTCTGGATTTGATACTCAACTGCTCACACCTTTAAAATGTACTCTTGTGTTACTGATCAGTCGTTCTTTCACTTTACTGGAGCAAACGAGTTTATGATTTTCCTGTGATGAAAGGTGATCAGAACGCACTGCACCATGAGTTACAGTCGACAGCTCCTGTAGGTGAATTCACTTATATCAGTATTGATTACTTCTCAAGTTATATATATTCATAACGGCCACATAGCTGTACAGAGTAGGATTTACAGCTCCATCATCCTGCTCCTGAAATGGGCTGTAAGACACAGAGAGAAAACATTGGTCATTACGCCACCTTTTACATTCATCTCCTTAACCCCCTTTCATGTTTTAGAAAATGGCTCCCTGTGGTACATTAAAAGGGAAATGATTGTTTGTGACTAATGTGACTAGATATGGCAATATTTTAATGCATCTAAGGGCCTCGAAGATTTTATTTAATGTGTGGAGGTCTTCTAAAAAGTAGTGGTATAGAGCACTGTTGAAGCGTTTGTTGTAAATGGATGTCAGAGGAGAGCTTTTATTTGCCCGTAATAAACTACAGGCAGACTGAGCATTTTCTGTCCTTATCCCCGTTCCCTGTGGCCGTTAGTTACAGTAGTATAGTTCCCATGATTGTGTTATACATCAGTGACATGTCGATAATTACCATACAACCAGGAGCCTTTTGTCTTTGATAGGTGCACTTGCTCTCTAAATGGGTTACGTTAGGCTATGATTTAGCATGCTATTAAACAGTAATGAATATCACTGTAGGGGATGCCTGAATGGGATGTGCAGTAAAGATTTTTCTGCAGGCTGAAAAAAGAAAACAGCAGAAGGCCTACAAAACAAGCTCTGGTCATGAATAAAGCATGAAGCGTTATTACAAATATTCACCTTTCATGGGGGGAAAAAAAAGAGAACTTTTTTTTTATTTTGCATTGATTAGATTGATGTCAACGTGGCAGGTGCAGGATCTGGATCACATCACCAGTGTAGTTGTTCTTGTACTTAGCCTTGGGTTGGCTATGTATAACCCCCTCTGTGTGTGTGTTTGCGTTGTCAGTTGAAACTATCCCTCTAATAACATGCAAGCTGGCAACCACAGCTGGATCTACACCAGGACCCAGGTGTTTCTGTCGGCCACATTGGAATTTCCATTCCGTTCACTGCTTCTCATTCATTGAAAACATGCTGCAGTCCCAGAGCGGCCAGTATTTTCAGGCGGATCTAGGTAGCTGGAAAAAAATAACACGGCAGCATACTGCAAAAAGAATGACGATGCAGTAACGGAATATCTCATTTTCTTTCTTCATATAATGTATGTGTTTAATATAGACAATATTAAAACTGCTTTTTTTTTGATTCGCAGAGTAACAAGACACTAGTAATTTTGGATTTTTTTCTCCTCTTGGGACATATGGTTTTCTTGTAGGTGTTCTTGTCATGAGATGGCATCTCAGACTAATAACATTATCCCCCTGTGTGGCCTAGAACAACCTCACAGCATGCAGAGGATCACACTATAAACCTGCCAGGTGGCAGTCGTACCCTCTGGATGTAGGAGCAGTCTCCAGAAAATGAGCATGCTCAATAAAGCCGTGTTTCTACAAATATAAAAGCCCCATGTTGTGTTCCTGGGACAGGCGTCTGCTGGGAGAGAGCGTTTTACATATCCCTGCTGTCTCTGTGACGCATTTAAACGGGTCATCTGCTTTATACACAAAAGGAATGACAGTGCTCTGTGTCCCAAAGCCTTTAAAGACAGAGTTTGGATTACACTTCGATGTAAACAGTAGATAATTTACTTAGAGCATTTATTTATTTTTTTTGACTGAGAAACTTTTTACTTCACATGGTGAAGGCACAGATTCTCATACACTATGCCAGAATCACGTTACTGTTTATTTATCTTATTTATCTTCTGTACTACAGTAAAATGAGGAATTACCATTGGTGGGTCTGTTTTTTACATAAATCAGTAGAAATTCATTAGACAGTTTATCATTCAGCTCCATCATTGCACCTCATCTTTGCTGCCAGGAGAGGGCAGCACGCTACAGACCAAATTAATCAGAGACGGCGTCTGGTGTGCTGCATTGAGGGATCTTCAGCAGCATTATGAAAACGTATATATATGTGTTTTTTGCCATTATTAAACAAGCATACATTTTCAAAACATTTTGAAAAGCAAAAATAATGGACCTCATATAGGTGGCTTGAAGATGGCAAATGTGGATTCTCAATAATGTACCATGCTGCTGTTTGTTACATAAATTTGATTTGTGTGCACAATATCATTAATGGCAGAATCCAATATAATTCAGTCAGAAAATGCTGCAAGATAAGATAGTGAAACATCAAGGGTGTATTAACTCTCAGCTAGTCAAACTCTTGTCTCTGTATGTCTGCACTGCAGTAGTAATTCATTGGCCCCAGATGCACTTGCTGTGGCCAAGATGCAGCTCATTCCTGATATTGCAGCACAGTATTGAAGTATGATGACAGGAAAATATGAACATGGGTGCTTGACTAACGTTCTGTTTTATGATTGGAAATCCGAGACACTGATCGGAGCATATCGCTGTTCGTCAACTGGAAATATTGCTCAAGTGGGATTTGCTGCTCTGGGACGTGTATTCCTCAGCTTTCGTCAGCAGATATCCTCGTGTGCACAAAGCTGTTATGTGTTTTACTGTGACCCTAAAAAACTAACTGTTTCAAATCAGGATATTAATTGTTGGAAAAGGTACAACTCAGTGTCATTTCATTCTCACTGCATGTTTACACACAACCCAGTATTGTTACATCAATATTTGAGACGTGCAGTCTGGACCTGTCCTGCACTGATGCTCTCCATAGCTTTACTTTTGACGTTATAAGCACCAGAATCCCATCACTTTGCTTCGGCCTATTGATTTACGTTTGTCAGTGGTAATACGTATTCATGAGCAAGATGTATTTGTACCCCAATTTTTGTCAAACAAAACATTTTAAGGTTCTGATTAGTGAGGTTTTACTAATCAGAAATGAACTATTGAGAATTTGCTCCCAGTAAGGAGTTGAGTAGCATGCTGAGACACATTGCTTAAAGGACTCTTGAACCTTGAGGTGTAATGTCAACCACCAGCCTCCTGTGTTATGGAGAACATGCTATATTTGATTAAGAAAGTCTTGGCAGGAATATCCTAGAGGACCATAATCCTGTCCAAACTTTCTTGAATGAGAAATAAGAAATTGGTGAGGAGCTTCGGGCCAAATGTCTACCTCTGGTAAAGCAACACTCTTTCCATTTTAATCTATTTCCCACTTGGTCAAGAGTGCAGGCCTCTGTAGAACTTAGGTGGAAATAAGAAAAGGCAATGATGGATTAGAGTGGAAGTTGAGACAGCGTGCAGCCTCTCAGTTTGGAGGCGAAGGGAAAAAGAGTGATTGCCTAGGAACTGCTGGCTGAGATGCTGACATGTCCTACTGTTGTCATTCATTTGGTTCATATATTGTGAAAAGGGCTGCTGGGGAATCGGTGGAGGGGATCCGACAGTGATACCTTTCCAAGTCATTAAATTTATTCATGTTTCGAGCTAGCACTGGTGGCACCCAGTGACAAAATGCTACATGCCTTTAACAAATAGTCAAACTTGTTGAAATGCAGTGTCTGCACCTTTATAATCTTAATGTCACTTGCAGAACTTCAGATTTTTTGTTATACACTGCCTGTCCAAAAAAAAAATGTCACCACCAAAAAAAAGGTCACACACTCAGATATTTCATTAGAGCGCCTTTAGCTTTGATTACAACACGTATTTGCTGCAGCGTTGCTTCGATAAGAAACAACATCTCGGCAACAACAGCGTTTCCCTGTTCGCAAAGGGCACACTGAAAGGTTTTGCATATCATTGAGGCCGTGCATAACTGGGAGCAACAAATATCTTCAAATTAGCATACGCTATACAATCAGGTGTATGCCTTAACTTGTGACACATCCCAAAGATTCTTGAATTTCTTTTGGATTGTACGTGTGGAAATGTTCTGACTCTGACTATTAAACATAGCCCTGAATTCTACTGATTTGATTTCACCAAACGTTTAAGTGGTCGTCAATCAAGATCAATCAGGACTTTTTTTCTGACCACATTTCAATGAAGATGGCTCTGCACTATCCTTCCAGTTTTTAATAATGCATTGGACAGTTCTCAACCCAATTTTAACTATCTGCGTACATGTTTTCTCTGCTTGGTGCATGCCAGTGATTTGACTCTTCTCAAACAGACTAACATCTTTTCCACGACCACGGGACGTGGTTGTTATGAAATGAGAAGCTGAGAGAGAGAGAGAGCTGAGAAAGAAATAAGAAGCTACTCATTGCGTCAGTTGCAGTTAAATAACTTGTTGTCAGCTGAAAGATAATCATCCATATGTTAATTATCCAATAGAAGGCTCATACCCATTTGCTTGAAATCCAGGTGGCGATTTTTATTTCGACCAGGCAGTGTATTATCCTTCAAAATGGGCTTTTACAGCATTCATGATCTTTAACTCTATTAAAATAAATCTGCAGTACTTGTTTATGCAAATCATTGCTGTGTTGTTGCCAGCACAGAAACGCTCTACTTGTATGTGCACAATTGAGTTAAAACAGTCTTAATAATTCTATATATGGCTTAAATGTCACCCAGCCTGAAGCACACGTGAGTCAAGAAGTACTTTCCATTATGTCACACAATAGGGAGCCTGCCATTCTCTCTCTCTTAGTCTTGGCCCCAACCTGCAGCTCTTTGTTGATAAACAGGGATTAGCAGCTAACAGCCATGGATTAGCTTGAGAATGGGGCGACCCCAACGTAGCTTGTTGTTTGTAAAACACCTTTAAGTAGCTCAGTGACAGGCAGTAACACTCCACCTGTCAATTGGATAACTGAGATGCCGGGTGGTTCACCATGTGACTGCTCTAACCACAGCTGTAACCAAGCCGGGTCCTTGGAGGGACTCATTCTACACATCATTAAAGATACATTTCTTACCGCATGCAGGTGTTTTTCCATGGACTCGTGTTTGTTTCTGAGAGCAAGACACATGTGACCCTGCTTTGAAATAGTTGTTCAAAGGATTATGTAATATAATGTTTATTTTTGTAATTTAATATTAATTGTTTCTATTCAGTAACAAGATGACGGTTGTCTCAGGATTACTTCAATGTTTACTTCTTTGTTAGACCAAACTAAATACTACTTAAGATTAATAATACTGGCCAATGGATTATTATGTCAGATAATGAATTGGGTGAATTAGTAACTTTATTTCTGAGAAAAAGTCAGAAACACTGAATATGCTGCCTTGGGGTCTGTTCCATTAATTGAAAAACAAATAATTGTCTAATAATATAATAATTGTAAGGAAAATAATACTCAACATCAAAGATATTCCCAAAAAATGGAGGTTATTTGTTAAGTAGGCCAGTAAGAAAGCTTTTGAGACATAAATGTTCTAAATATAGTTATAGATTAAGACATTATTCTGTGAAAAGTTTGTTTGGAGTTGTGAATGCCATTAATCATTGTCTGCTTCTGCATAACTTACCCTTAACCTTCTGGCTGCCTTTTTTCCCTCACAAGTCCTCCTTTCTCTTCATGTCTGCTGGTGATACAGTCGTTTGCTGGTAACCTACTTCAGTCAAGTGTTTGTATTCTAGCAGCGGCCTGGGCCCTCTATAAATAGGCCTTCCTGATTGATACCCAGCGCAGAGAAACCTCGTAAGCTTTTGGCTGCTGCAGGGCAGAAATGACTTTCTGGTGTCTGTCACTCCGCTTTGACACACCTGTCCCTGTCATGGTCTAATTTATCTGGCTTTTCTTTGTCAGGTACCGTCCAGTCAGCAGGCAGAGGTTTGCTACAGCTCCTAATATATCAGTTCATTCGCATTTCCCCCAGAGACAATGTCTAATTAATGTTCAACATGAAGAATAGGCACATTTGGTCACATGTAATTAGATATTTCTGGATATTTGAATGTTTTCAGTGGATTTATTTATTTATTTTTTTAGATTAACATCCAATATTGTAACTGCTTAAAGTGACACAATACATTGTCTCTAATCTGGGGCTCCAACCCAATAAAATGCTAATTTATTCTTCCACTAATTGATTGGTCATGGGCCAAAACTAAATCCGCACATTTTATGTTGAATAATTTATGGGTCACTGTACATGTACTGTCTAGCTGATAGCATTATTAGCCTAAATTAATTATTAATATGCTTACAAAGATAGAATTTGAAACATAATTATTCCTTTTAACCTAATTATTTTCTACTGAAATGACAACAGTTTCAGAGTTAACCAGCACACACCTGCCAATATTTCAAACTCCTCAGCCTCAGGTGTTAAACATAAAGGTAAGTGAATGTTAAATAAGTTAAACCATCAGTCTGATTCAGACTGTACAAGTTCAAAGTTGTTTTCATAACCCCTGCTGCTCCCACCACTACTCACTACTTATGTCACACAGAACATGATGATTCTTGTTTCCTCCAATATGAACAGCTTTTTGGCATTAATCTGTACTTACCAGTGGAACCAGTTTCACGCCAGTCAATTTTAAATTGCATCGTATGGGAATATTAACAAAGCAATTTGTTTGATAGTAGGCGTTGTGGCTTCTATATTATGTATCTGTTATATATGTACTTAATTTCTATTGATGATATGATTGTTAAAATTTTTTACTGTCGACTGAAAATGACAGTGGTTTACCTGCGCTATTGGCCATGACATATACGTACATTACAAACATTACTGATGTACAAGTGACACGTCTGCAACGAGCTGCCAAAACAAACATCATTCATACTCTCTCCCAATGATACTGTCATTTAACAGTTCACCAGTCCCGTATAACTTTAGACTATGTCTCTGGTGCACAGAGTAGAAAAATGCTGCGAGTCATTGGTGTATATGCCAGTTTGTGATATGATTAGAATTTAGTTTTACTGCAATAACTGTGCTCCGCAGTTTAATCGGCGTTTGATTAAATAATAAATATGTGAATTCAGTTGGAAGAATTGCCAGATACTTAGCTGTCTAGTTATTAGAGTTTTATTGTGCTTCATACTTATTATTATAAGACACCATCTAAAAGCAATTTTGCAGCAGGGAGATATTTGAAACTTACAACATTGCAAGTTGAGATTATTACTTCAAATTACTTCCAACCATCTTGTGGTAAAATAATAGTATGATATTGATTCAGTTTGATGATGGTATTGTGATATTACTAGTGCAGTTCTTTCCTGGGAAGCCTTTGTGCTGCACTTGGAAGTCAGACAAAAATGAATAATTAAATGATGCAACCTCAGTAGGAAGGTAATTCACCACCTTGGTAATATATGGGACGCAGTTGACTGGCCTGCCTGTTATCTGTCTGTCCTGTTCTTGTCACAAATGTGCAGCTCCTCCCTGATGCAGGAACCAAGCAAAGCATAATGAGAAATAAGCTTATTTAATCCAAAATTAGGTTACGATATAAATCTCATTCTGGGAGGATTTGAGAAAGATGTTTCTGCTTCAAATGCTGCTGCTGTCATTTGAATGCTCCCCCGCCCTTTGCCTATTAGAGCTCCTGGATGTGCCAATACCCTGCAGTGTTCCCTTTGAGACTAGTTTGACACTGTTGAGGTAGCATTGCTGACAACTGCAACCAATAAGGACATCTGTGAGGAGACACATAGTGGAAAGTGAAGAACAGATGACTCGGAGAAATACACCATGAGGGAGAGAAGCTCGAGTAATTAATGGTAGAAACTGTGGAAGAGACAGATGAGGACAATGTACCTGGAGGACACAAGACGGAGACAGATGGCTAAAGGGGGAAGCTCTGTCCGAAATGGCAGGGAAAAGTTATATTTCACAGTCTGAAGTTGGCAGGCTGTGGCAGGATGAAAACCTGCTCCTATGAGACATGAGCAGAAAGCTTTTGAACAGACTGGAGGCTGCTGCAGCTGCTCTGATAAACCTGGACATCCATTACTGTAAGCCAGTAACCAAAACATCAATGACAAAAAAAAAAGTTTAAGGACAAAAGTTCATATTTCACTGATACACAGTGAATTCCTCTCAGCGGAAGGTACCTGACACTTTAATGATTGTGGATGAGACCGTTTTAGATGTAATTTTGTGCATTTGTTTTAGACTGGATGCAGATTTTAAAAGGAAATCATTTAATATTAAAACCATTGGTGTAGAACACCACACCTGGCATGCAGTATATGATAAATGTTATAATAGGCTATGGATAGGAGGTTTTGATGCATCTCTTCATAAATGCACATTATTAATCACAATTGACACAGTATGCAGCTAAAGGAAGCCAAATGGGATTTTAAGCTGCAAGGAGGCAAACCAACAGCAAATATATTTTACATTTTGTCCATCTCTCAAGCTATAAATCATTTCTCAATCGTAGTAGAAGAATCAATCTTTCCATCTCATAAACTCCTGATGATTTTAAGAGAATTATCTACCTTCCAAGTGTTGGCCCACATCCATCCTTGAGTGATTGCTGATGTTTCTGCTGCTTGGTTATGTTCAAGAGATGTGTCATTTCCTGCTATTCTTCTAACAGATCGACCAAATAAAGTGACAGTGTGGTTTTCCAGAACTTTATCCCAAACTAGTAGGATGAGGATGTAAAAACACGTGGATAAGTTTCAGCACTCTATAACATTTGTAGTTCATTGACTTCAGATATGTTTCCATTGGGAAAAAAAGTGATTTCCAGCAATGTCCATGTCAATAAACAGGACAAGAAGTACATATGACAGTTGGTATTCTGTTGCTCAAAGCGGATTACAAGCCTGAATTGGTTCCAGTGTCATGCATGTTTCTTGACATCCTCCAAGACATCCTCCTTAGGTGAGATAAGTAAGAAAAAATGGAAAACTGGGTATGCTTTTTCGTATGTATGTATGTGTATATGTGTGTGTGTATATATATATATATGTATATATATATATATATATACACACACACCCGTTGGGAAGGATGCACAGTGCAAAACTACATGTATAAATATACATGTACATGTGTTGCATATAGAACAGTACTTTTGTGGATGAGGAGTGTTGCACATATGTGGTTGTTGGTCTACTGGGAGCAGACCTGATTGTAGAGTGTGACAGCAGAAGGGGGGGAAGGACCTGCAATACCTCTTTCTTTGCACAGCGTGAGCGAAGAAGCCTGTCACTGATGGAGCTTTCCAGGGCTCTGACAGCCTCGTGCAGGGGGTAGGAGGCGTTGTCCGTGGTTGACGACAGCTTCGTCAGTATCCTCCTGTCTCCTACCACCTCCACAGGATTGAGGCTGCACATCAGGACGGAGCCAGCTTTCTTCACCAGCTTGTTAAGTCTCTTCCTCTCTGTTGTCATAATGCTGCTGCTCATAGATAGTAGAAAGTCCTCAGGAGGGCGTCCTGCACTCTGAAGGACCTCAGTCTCCGCAGCAGATGGAGTCTGCTTTGGCCCTTCTTGTACGCTGTCTGAGTGTTGTCAGTCCAGATAAATCACCTCATCAAAGAACTTGAATCAGTGCTATATTATTTAATCTATTATAGATACAGTTAGTTGAGGGAAATTAAAATTAATAAGTACACTTATGCCAATAAGTCTCATCATTAAAACCAATAACGGGTGAGGGAAATAATATTAGAAACCTTGTTGGAAAGCAATGTTCTGCTGGGAAATCTGGTCCTGCCGTTCATGTAGATGTTCTTCAGACACGTACCGCCCACCTAAACATCGTTCCTTACCCTGGCACCCCCACCCCAACACGGCCCAATACAGTCATTAATGGCAGCAGTGATTCCCAGCCATAGCATAATGTGACCTTCTACACCACAACAACTGCTTGAGAACAGCTAAAAAGAAAAACACAAAAACAAACAACTGAAAAATGGACTAAGCTGTTGACTCAACTTCCAAACTCCCCGTACCCTTAACAGATCAAGTATCTGGGATGCTCTGGAACAAGCGTGATTCACAGGTCCCACAGGTCCACAAAGACTCCCCTACCAACGTCCTGGTGCCAGACACCATAGGACACCCTCAGAGTAAACCACTGCAGGTAAACCACTGTTTCCCAGTTGTGATGGGAATGACAACAGTGGACAGTTAAAACTCTTTAACAATCATACCATCAATAGAGATTAAGTATAGATATACTCCTATTTTAATCATTTTAAAATAATGCTCAACTCTATATTGTGCTTTTTTTGTCAGACTGAAACAAACACCTACCCATTCCTTGGGTTTTGATTGATCTAATGTCATCGACGTGTAAAAGAAAGCTCGCTGAAGATTTCTTTTTTCACTGTACGATGGTAAATCAGTGTTCTGTTAACCTCTTGGTAATCAAGAACATTCGTTTAAGTGGCACTTCTAGGTTTTTCTCACTTTCACAGAGGACAAGGTGGGAAATTTCTCGACCATGCAGCAACGCATTAAGGGCAACCTCTATATTTCCTCCTCTGCTAATGGCTCCAGTCCCATTTGTTCTCACTTGGGGTGGAAACCAGGAGCATCAGTGCTCCCTGTGGACGAAGCCTATCCTTCTTAAGTAATTGTTGTAGTCTGTGCATGTCGGTCCATCGGCAGACACGTACCCGGTAGAAATTAGGTCAACAAACCACACCAGACCTTCTGCAAGAAACCAAACAAAATGAGGTCATGGAAAAGAGATGGCTCTCAGCTGGCCTGCAGAGCTTTTTAGCATGGCACAATATACGGTTTGTTATGACAGTTAACTCTATCTTAACACTAACACAGTCACTCACCAGAATAAATTGTCCATTTGAGTTCTTACTATGTGCTTCTTTGACGTCGTGGAACCAGCATACGCGACAGCACCTATTATGGAGTAATAATACTTTTTCATGATATGTGGACTGCAGTACACAGGCCAAGATTGGCTCAAACTGTTCAGCATCTTTAAAATTATTAAAAAGTCTGGGAAATCCTCAGATAGTGAGTTTATCAAAAGTAACATTTGGCGCGTCAGCAAGTAATCAGATAATGTTGAAAGAGCCAAGATTGTTTACAAGGAAACATTGTCTCTTTTCCATTAACTGCTTGTTGAAGAATTGGCACCTTTTTGTAAAACGGGACATTAGTCCACCACATAATTCCCTTGTGACACATTTCCTTGTACTTCTAGGAGTGCTTACTGGCAATCCACTTCTCCTGATGAATTTCAAACATGATGGCCTCCCAGTAATTACAGTGCTAATGATCATTTGTACTGCATCGGCTAAGTTTTATTTTCCTCATCTTCAAGCCGGTCATTCAGTAAATAGCTTTTTGCAAGAGAGGATAGTGTTGTGGCCCTGAGTGTTAAAAGGTTCAAAGGAAGCCTTCATGAGTAGCTGCAGAATAATTGAATTAAAATTTTGATGGCATGAGTGTGTAATATTTGAACTGCCATAGTATTGTACACATATCAACTGCAATACTTTCTGGAATAAACAGGATTTGACAAGATGTGTTGGACACTTCTAAAGAAATATATATATTGTCCTTTATCAGCAGTGTTGAAGCATGTATGAGTATATAACCTAACCACTAGACTTCAGTCTTAATGGTTTTATGTAAGATAACATGCAAGCCCCGCCTGCATGATCAGAGTGACTTATTCACAGTTGATGTCAAGCTGCTTGAAACTGCTGCTCAGCAGAAATAGATGTACATGATTGCTGTTCTGCAAACTTTATCAGTTCAGGAAAAGGCTTTCATTAGTTTTGAGTCGTGCTTTCCAGAAGTGTATTGGTGCACATTAACAATGTGTACCTGCCTCTGGACATGTACTTACCAATAAATAGTGACAGACACATGCCAATGTACATCTTGCAGAGTAAAGCTGAAGGCAGTCTTAATGTAATCTCTTATGTTTACTGCCCAAGGAACCAAATGTTCATTGGTTCATTCTGTCATGACCTTGTAGTTTTTTACAAATTCAAATGTTAAGTCACTGCATGTGATTTGCTTCATGTTTACAATACATTTTCCACTGTAGGCATATTCACTGTTTTCTGGATTATTGCTTAATGTGTTTTAAATAACTGCAACTTTAATTGTCTAACAAAAAAAGTAATTTAGTTTTATTAATGATGTTACATTATTTGTGATCCATGGATTTCTAAAATGATCAGATTCCTGTTGGTTTCAGCCAAGCCCGACTGTTATTTATTGTAGGTCTGTCATAAAC
Organism: Mugil cephalus; assembly: GCF_022458985.1. Classification (NCBI taxonomy): domain Eukaryota; kingdom Metazoa; phylum Chordata; class Actinopteri; order Mugiliformes; family Mugilidae; genus Mugil; species Mugil cephalus. Next base: position 41,789,538 of record NC_061770.1, read on the forward strand.
CAAAACTACATCCCTCTTGTGGCTAGTGTGTTGAAAAGGTATATAAAAAAAAAGTTTTCTCAAGATAAAGTCAACAGTGTTACAGAGTTTATGGCGAAGGACGACCAGCTCATTTCTGTGTAGAGAACACTGCTTTTCACCATTTGTTTGAAATTCAAATTCTGGAGCTAAGATATGAGCTACCTCCTCCACACTACGTTAACTTGGACTTTATTTATTGCATCCAGTGCAACATATTTGTTCCACTGAAAAATATATAAAAAGCTCATACTGCAATAGAAAATATTTAACATCTTCAAAAGATATAAGAAACATTGCTGCTACCTGTGGGGGATTTTTTTCTTTTTTTTTCTTTTGGAGGAATAATGAAATTCTCCGACAATACTGGGAGGTTTTTTTTTGCCTTTGCTCTGGGCTGGTTAATAATACGAGGGACCATTTGCCAAGTGATAATTGTTCCCTGGAGACTGTGAATGACTTAACTTGTGGTATAATGGCAGCTGTGATTGGAATATTGAGCATGGTTAGTTCATGCTGCTCCTACTACTGGGAACATTTCCATTGTAAATACCACTGTGAATTTTATATTGTGTGGAGTATTTACACTCCTAACACCATATTGCAATATTGATAATGGAAATGTAGAGAACGGTTTGAAAGGTTTTGAAAGTAACCTGAGATGAATAAATGTGTATTTTACTATATGTGGAGTTTGAGTAAAACCAGCTTTCATAAGCACGTGAAATATTTTTAAATTATGTCATGCATTAGAATGAGGTATACATTTTTTTTTTTTTAATTGGTCAGGCTGTCCATGACTTTGGTCAAGACTTCAAATTATTGTATTGGTTGCAAAAATACATGAATCAATAAATGGCAGGCATCCATGGTCCGCTGAGGATGAGTCTAATGAAAATCAACAAGTATTGAACAGATGAACTTTAATGTCATGAAATTTAATGTGGACATTCTTGACAATTTTTAGCAATTTTATCTTCAACAGCCACCTTTGCATTTTCATTCTACCTCATCATGGTATCCTTGACCATACTTTATTTTGCTGTAGCAAATACTAACAAGCTAAAATGCTAAACTAAGATGGTAGTAAACTTAGAACCAATATTTTAGGATGAGAATAGTTCATAATGGCTCTATGCACAGCACCGTCATAAAAAGTCACTGTTTTTAAAGTGCTCGATACCACGATCTCCAATCTGATCCGATACCACATAAAAATTCAGGCTGGTGTTGGCGATACCGATCCAATTCCAATACTTTGTCCAAATACACCTAATGTGTCTGGTAAATCTAAAAAAAAAAAAAAAAAGTATTGTATTTCAAATCATAGCTTCATAAATAATACAAGACATCAGAGTAATTTATTTATTTTTCAACTCTAAAGCATATTGAGGTAGTGGCCTCTTTTACTATATAGCCAAGTTAATACGACAACAGAAAAACCAGAGGACACAATCGTATAGAATATGTGAAAGTAATGTGAAAATAAGTGAAATAATAAGACCATTAAAATAAATCATGTAATTTTTGAGAACTACATTTAAAAAAAAAAAGTGACACTGTGCTCTCCTCTTCTGTCTGCCTCATCATAAATGCCATAAATGTATTCTGCGTTGCGGTGTTTCACAAGGTTTGTTGTGTTGCCACATCTCAATATTTTAGTTACTTTCCACTGTGTTCCTGTTAATGATATACATCAGCTCCAATGACTCTAGTAACAAAAGTATCGATATTTTGATTTGAGAATCTATTTTAGAGCATAAAGATCTGGTATCGGAGATATCGATTTTTCAGTATCGATCAGCGCGTCACTCCTCATTTGCCGCGGTCTCTGCGTGATCCATAACAATGGCAGTTAGTGAGCCTTTGTGGTTTGGCTCTGAATCACGACATAAAAAACAGCCACACAGCATTACCCCCAGCCCACCGCCTCGTATTTTCTTCTCCTCTCCATCCATGCCCAGGGCTACATCTGCCACATTATTAGTGAGCCAACTAAAGGTGGCCTTGGTGAATTTGCCCCAGCACACTATAGCTCTTATCAATGATTTAGTATGTCAGGATTGATGTTCATACTCCATCCAGACACTCAGGTTCAGCGATTCCAGGCTTTGTGGAAAATCTGTTTTCGAGGACTTTACAAGGTGAAACAACTATAAAACCAAACTCAAATAAAGAGACATTTCCTGGATGGGTAGATGACATAAATCCAGTGCATGTATAGGGATCTTTCTTGGCTTTCATCTGTATGTTAACAAGGATTCTACCAGTTATTGGCTCAGCTTAGCCTCACGTTGAGCGCTCTAGAGAGTTTGAGAGAGGCAGAAATGGCTCCTACTCATATGTTTATTTACATACCCAACTCCCACGTGATGACCATATACAGATAAAATTATGCGATAATTTGAAAATGTATCAAAGTAATAATATTTAAAAGACACGTCGAATTCAACAGAGAAACATTTTCCCTTTGATGAAAATGAATTCGAGCTCAACATACTGTAAGAAGTGAGTCCTGTCAGCATATCAAGATCTGTGCCCTAGAAATGCTGTGATTGCAATAAAGCCCATGATATGCATCAAATTCCATGGCATTTACAACCCTTTGAACATTTCTAATGTTTCCTTTTTTCTTTTCTGTGTGTCTGGATACCAAGGAACATTAAAGGAAGGGTTTTGCAGTAAACTGACATTCATAACAGTACCATTTGTATATTATGTGTTGACTTATGATGGGAATATGGATTAAAACACTGTCACCTCAATACATATGTAATTATTACGAATAAATACATATCGGACTGTAATTTCAGCCATTATGCTCTTGAAACAAAAGACTGTTCAGAGTCTGGGAAGTTATTTGAGTATTCAACTCTAGGTCTACTTTGTTTTAAATAGAAACAGTGCTCTGCAGTACAGACCCATTTAAATTCTAAATCCATTTTTGAGGGTGAAGTTTGGTGTCCTGTTTTCCTCTTTCAGTCGCCTAAAAAAAAACAAAAAAAAAACAAAAAAAAAACAGTTTAAGATTCATGATGTCTGTGTCTAGTATTGTCCCATCATATTTAAAGACCCGGCTGGCCTGAGGAACAGTAAATATGGGGTAATGACACTTTTCAAATCATTATTGTTTTTTTCTCTCTCGGTGAAAATGAATGCTGACCACTCTCTCAATCACACTGAGCGATGGGGTTCTGGGGTAAGCGAAGAGTGAAGTTCATTACTGTCTCTGGGCCTGACATGTTCATTACCCAGATATATTGTGATTTCCTCCTCCTTTCTTCCCTTTTCATTCTCTCTGTCCTGTCCTTGTGTTTTTCACTGTCACAAACTCACATTTTAAATCCTCAAATGTCCTGAAAATCATCCAAGACCAAGGTTTTTTGAGTCGTAAAGACTATAAAGAACTATATCTCTGGAAACTGCATTAGTCTGTCTTTTTAACACTATGGATTGTGCCACTTGGTATCCTTGGCTGCATAGGAGTTACTTTTACTCTAATATTTGTTTCATCACTCACTTCCATAGAGCGGATTGTAACCACATGGTTTTGCGATCCTGTCATCTTTCTGTGTGCTACTGCTGTCCTGTCTCATTTCTTGCAATGTGATGTAAAATTTATTTAAACAACCATTGTGACTTCTCTTTAAAACCCACTTACTTTGTTGCTTCTTTTATTTCATTGTGTTTTACTGATTAGACTAGTTGATAATGCTCGTTGATGCATTGGTTTTCATATGAACATGGTCAAATAATACCAGAAAAAGTCTTAATATAATGTTCCAGAGTCAGTGGTGACAGATTTAAATTATCCGGACAACCAACTGAAAATTTGAGAAACATCACAAGGATGTTGGGCAAGCCCTGTTGTTGAAACAGTACACTTTATGTCCGCTAGGGTGGGACACCACGGTAGCCAAAATATAGTGGAGAAAAACAAAACGGTCACAGGACACAGCTCTGAGTTTGTTGGTTGAAATTCTTCATTTGACTTATGCCACCATTCATCTCTCCTCCAGTGAAGGCAGAAATTGTTGCTCTATGCTACCTCAGCCGCAAATTTGTAAAAAGTCTTGCATGTAATTTCTTTAAACAATCCTTTGTTGCTCTTCATAGTCATTGGCAATTCATATATTTAGTTTTTGCTTTTGTAATATGCTAGCAGCTGGGATCCTTTGCATGTAATCTGGGCTGCAGTCACAGTTATATGTAGATCACATAAAGTAGGATGGTTTCACAAACATTTTCTTCAAAAATACTGCTACATTTACTGTTCTTCATATTCTTGTTGTTCATCGAGGTGCATGTACACTCACAAACCACTTTATTACCTTGCTAGTAAAAGGTTGGACCCCATTTGCATATACTCTCAACAAGGTGTTGGAAACATTCCTCAGAGAATTTGGTCCATATTGACATGATAGCATCACACAGTTCCACCACATCTCCCGTTCCACCACATCCCAAAGGTGATGGTCTGTTGGATTGAGATCTGGTGACTGTGGAGGCCATTGGAGTACAGTGCACTCATTGTGATGTTCCAGAAACCAGTTTGAGATGATATGAGCTTTGTGACATGGTGCATTATCCTGCTGGAAGTAGCCATCAGAAGATGGTACACTGTGGTCATAAAGGGATGGACATGGTCAGCAACAATACTCAGGTAGACTGTGGCATTTAAACCATGCTCAGTTTGTACTAAGGGCCCAAAGTGTGTCAAGAAAATATCGCCCACACCATTACACCACCACCACCAGCCTGAACTGTTGATACAAGGCAGGATGGATCCATGCTTTCATGTTGTTTACGCCAAATTCTGACCCTGACATCTGAATGTCACAACTGAAACCGAGACTCATCAGACCGGTCAACGTTTTTGTAATCTTCTATTGTCCCGGTTGGTGAGTCTGTGTGAACTGTAGTCTCAGTTTCCTGTTCTTAGCTGACAGGAGTGGCACCCGGTGTGGTCTTCTGCTGCTGTAGCCCATCTTCTTCAAGGTTGGACGTGTTGTGCGTTTAGAGATGGTATTCTACATTCCTTGGTTGTAACCAGTGCTTATTTGAGTCACTGTTGCCTTTCTATCATCTCCAACCAGTCTGCCCATTCTCCTCTGACCTCTCACATCAACAAGGCATTTTCATCCACACAACTGCCGCTCACTGGATATTTTCTCTTCTTCAGACCATTCTCTGTAAACCCTAGAGATGGTTGTGTGTGACAATCAAAGTAGATCAGCAGTTTCTGAAATACTCAGACCAGCCCGTCTGGCACCAACAACCACACCACGTTCAAAGTCACTTAAATCCCCTTTCTTCCCCATTCTGATGCTTGGTTTGAACTTCAGCAAGTTGTCTTGATCACTTCTACATGCCTAAACGCATTGAATTGCAACCATGTGATTGGCTGATTAGCTATTTGTGTTAACAAGCAGTTGAACAGGTGTACCTAATAAAGTGGCAAGTGAGTATATATAGAACACCTGTTAGATAATATTCACCAGTGCTGCCCATTATTGGGTAAAACTCTTAAGTACTGACATCACCAGTCACTGATGTTCTCAGTCAGGTCTCCTTACTGTGAAGCTGCAGCAGCCTCATGCATCAACTTCTTTGACCCGGTTGATAGGTCCACAAATTATATAGAAAACCATCTGCTCTGCTCACAGATGTAGGCAGTGCTGAGTCTGGTTAAGAGCCAGCTGTCTTTAGCTCAGTGCCTAAAGCACTAAAAGCATGTGAAGGTGGTTCAAATTCATGTATCACTGGTTGAATATATTGTATCAAGAAAAAAAGTCACAATCTGGCACAACTCTGACTTGTTTTCCTGATCTGATTTGTTGCCATTCTTTTAAATGCTCTGTGAAATCATATTAAAATTCATTCAACTTCCCCTTTTCATGACCGCAGTAGTGTAGATTTAGTCTATACACTGTTGGCCATACAAGAAAAGTAAGCATGAAGGAAACTGTTCAGTCCAGGTATAATGAGGTGGTGTAATTCATAAGGATTTAGAGAAAGGCTTCAAGCGAAATTCCAGCACCTAGCATAACTGGCCTGGTGTTTGAAAGCAAATCAAAAGAAATAGCTGAACGGGATCACAGGTGAATGTGGCTCCAATGTCAATGCAAACTTAAGAGCCTTAGGGATTGGTTCAGACATCTAAAGAGTGCAACAAAAGAAGAATTTGTGGCCTTATTGTACTCATCTAACATTTGATAAGCTGGTAGATATCGGCTACACTGAGTTCATAATGTGTGTATCAAAAAAATAATCAGATCTCACCAATAAATGAGAAGCGAGCGCTAGGCCTTGCAGTGGGAAAGTAGCTTTTGTCAGCAGGCATTAATACAAGAACTAATTCCCCATGAAAAAGAAGAGCTGAAAGTTACTTTTACAACTTCAGAGCCTCTACTGAAATGAAAGCAGGAAATATTGAATTCATTTCTGAAGTGACGTTTGGGGCTGAGGCTTCTCAGTACAGACCTCCTTTCAGTTGCACACGAAGGGACGAACAAAGTGAGTCACCCTTATCAGTCTCTTGTTTAAGAACCTTCATCTCCCCAAATAGCCTCGGTAAGATTCCCGAATGTTGATAAAACGTCGTCTGAGATCCAAAGAGTAATGACAGAGATATATAGTGCTGTGTTTTCACCAGGAGGAAAGCGAGGTAGGATTTTATGTTCCACTGTGCCGTTATAAGAATCCCATCAGCAGATTTATAATGAAGGAGATTACGTCAGTTTTTCCGTTCTGACCTTTTCAAACCAAATTCTTCTTAATTCAGCGCAGCGGTAATGGATGCCAATGAAGACAGACTGTAGAAGGCCCTGATAAGAATCTGTGCAAAGCACCACTTTAGACCTGCTTTGTGTTCAGTGTGATGATCCATCACTTTGTAAAGCAGAATGTACACACATTATCAGAGAGCTATGTATAGTGCATACAGAGCAGGAAAAAGGATTTTAATGCGAGGAGGCTTCTCATATGCTTTTCATGAGTACCCTAAGGGAACAGTTCAGCTAACGTTTGTACACTGATGTCATGAGCAATTCATTACTGTCGTCAGGTATCGACCCGGCTCTTATCTGCAGTGACACCCTGCGTCGTCAAAGCGGCTGTTTAGCCGTTGTTCCAAAAACGCACAGAACCCGAGTGTTTCCTGTAATTTGTTAATATTAAATTAATCCATGCATTTCAACTCCGCTTGTCCTTTGATTTGACCAGTATTAATGTTTGTAACAGTAGTAACTAAGTAGCAATTTCCTGCATCCGTGATCCACTTCCATTTTTGTATTTGGTGATTCACTGCAACATAAAACCCATGGATGGTAGCAGGAAAAATTGCCAAGCATAAGCAATTTAGCAACTTGTCATGATTAGAAGTTGGAGCATCTATAAAACAACTCTTGCAGGGTGGTCTTGCTGTGCAGTGGTTAGTGCTTACCACAAGGGTCCAAGAAAGGACAACTTATGTGAAGCCTGATCCTGCAGAAGACTTCCTGTAGCACAGACTGCTGAAAACCTTAATGCTGTTTGTGATAGAAAGGTGTTGCACAGTCCTTTGCCAGCACTGAAATTACCAACAAGGTTTGACCATAGTGGATAAAAGTGCCTGTGTCTGATAAATTCCATTTTCCTTTACATCATCTGGCTGACTGGGTGCGTGTCCGTGATTTACCTGTGGAAGAAATGGCAGTAGGATGCAGTGCAGGAGGAAGGAGTAATGTGATGCTGTGGGGAATGCTCTGCAGCGAGCTGGCATTTATATGAATTTTACTTTGACACATACCTCCTCCCAAAACTCTAGTAGGGTTTATCATTTTAGAAGCCCAAACCGAATGAAAATGCTCCGTATAAACACCTCAGTCGGAATAGACGGGCTCAAACCGAATGAAATGTCATTCAGTTTCACAGGGTTATAGAGTATTTCATTTCCCAAACTGATTAAAAGTCATGTAAACGGTGAATCGGAATGAAGTCAGGCTCCGTTCTGTCTGCACATGCGTAAATGTGCAGTGACGTTCGAGCGACGTTTCCTCAACTGATCCACAGAGAACTTGTTTTTAATAACAACTCTGAAAGTACTAGGCATTATCACACAGATGGCAATAAAAATAGAAATATTGAACTGTCCTTAAAAAATGAATTGAAGCTGAGATAGACCAAAGTGTGGAACAATTTTGGAACCGCTGGAAAACCTTGAAGACCGGCTACTGTAAAGCAACACAAAAGTGGATATGACCCCACAAACGTTCAGAATCAAGCTGTTGCTTTACAATAGAAGGGTAAGAACAATGGCAACTACTATGCTGATTAGATGAGACATCAGTCACAGGATGTTTTATCGATCGGCGTATGTCACACGTAAAACGGCCGTTCCGATTAAAAGTAGTGGTGCGTGTAAACATCAGATCGGAATACATCACCTCACATGTAAACAGCTGACCTGAAACCTTCAATTGGAACGAGAATAAAGTCTCCATGTAAACAAAGCTACTGTAACAGATACACTCATTCATGGCAGGAATATTCCCCGATTGCAGTAGCCTCCTTCTCCAGATCCCACAGATCTGAATTTAAATGATCATCTGCAGCATACTGGAAAAATAAGTCCAGCACATGGACCCCCCTAATCTTGCATGCCTTCAAAGGTCATTAAGTGTCTAAGTTGCCTTTACAAACTAAAGCTTCATTAAAAATTCATGACGGTCCTTTTGCTGAGTTAGTCTTGGTCAGCAAGGAGAATTAGTTATCTATCAGCACTCATTGATTGATCATAGCTGCGTGTATTGTTTGAAGCCCACCTTGCTTTCATGTGAGGCTTGATTTGCTGAGGACGATGGAGCATTAATCCTAAGATTTATGGGGCAGTTTGTCATCACTACGGTTGGCAAGGCTGTTTTTCCTCCTTATATGCTTTAACAAATTGGCTAACCTTTTACCTAATGATAGATTAAAAAAAAAAAAAAAAAAAAAAAACGAATTAACTTTTCCCATCGTGTGATTTATTTCTGCTTAAAGGTTACTATAGGACCATTTGACTTCTGTGGCGTCCTGCATCTTCTGAAGCACGACTCTTCTCTTCGTTACGATCCGGCTGCACGATTCAGTCTCAGTATTTAAAATGATTTGAAGCGTAATATTAGCCAGTGAGTCGGTTTCACTAAAAAGACATTCTAATACTTGGAAGTCATTTTCTGCCTTTGAGCAAAGCTACAAAGTTAATGTGGAGGACAGAAATCTGCAGAAAGTACGCGCTCCCCTACAGCTTACTCATCATCGGCTTTATAATGAGATTATTTCAAAAAGCATTTCTTGATGTGGATCAAGTTTTATGGCCATTTTAGTTTGAAAGCTCAGAAATGTGCTGATTTTTGTGTTGCCTCTGTTAATGTTCACATATCGGCGGTTGCTGCTAAAGCACATCCTGTACATTTTCCAAGATTTTTATTTTATTATTCCGTGATGTTGCTCTCTGCTGTGAGGCTGTCCCATTTCACCGTCATTCTGCGCGTTTGGCAATGATGTATCATATTACCACCTTATTTCTGGAGGCTCATGAAATTGTGCATTCAGTAAGCAATTCTGGGCAGAGCGCCCAGACTTAACTGTTCTGTCTGAATTTGAATGCATCACCAGCACGCTACAGTATATCTACTATTTGCAGTTCTTTCTCCCCGTACTGTTGAAATCAGCTGCAGTAGAAGTGTTTATGCAGGCAGTCTCCTAGGATTTATTTTTATATAAAACAGTAAACAGAAGCGATTCTGCAGTTATAGTCTCCTCCCAGGTTTCTGTGTGCTCAGCACAATGTGTTGTGTAGTTGTGCACAGACATACGTCGAGGAGCTTTAGGTTTATTGGTTTTTTAGTAAAACAAAAGGGGGAAAAAAGTGGTCGCTGAACCATTGCTCATTACTTTTGCTGTGAGTATATTTTCCGCTGAACTATAATCAACCGTGTGGTGAAAGGTGGATGTTTGTAGGATGAACAAAAGCCGGTGATCCATCAATATTTTATACTGAGTCTGTTTGAAATTCATAATGTTTAAGCTATGGATCAATACCTCCATTATGTTTTTTTTTTTAGGTTGACAATTTTCAGAATATATATGCTATAAACAGAAAAAGAAAAACCTAATCTAAAATAAAACATGTTTGACGGTCAGTCGGTTCTACAGTCCTGTGGGTGCAGTAATGAACCTGCAGCGCTTATTTCCTTCCTCCTCATTTCATTTCATTCCATTCTCAGGCTTCCCCGCGTGCTTCGGCATCAACTTCTTGTTCGGTTTGGCTCCTGCTCCCCCAGAGATTTTCATACTGTGCTGATGGCACATTGGCGTTTGCCTTGTTTACCAAAACCGAGCGGCGGTGCAGATTGCTCATCTCGGTGCATGCTGCTGTTCTGTGATATGTTCAGATGCTGGAAGACATCACGCTCAAACCCCTGCAGACACTGTACCTGCAGAGTGACGAGCAGAGTTTGTGTAGCTTTGCCATTAGAGAGGCTTCTTCTTTAATAGAGAAAACAGGTTAATCGCCTGATTAATTTTTCATGTTTACTTCTAAAGTGGTGTAAATAGCAGATGTGTCATTTGATAGAAAGCTAATCAATATTAAATAGAAAGTAGAAGAGTTGTCTTCCTGAAATAGAACACTTAATAATTCATGAACATATACTGAATTGTAGTAGTTGTCTTATGGGAGTGAATTGGTTTCAAGAAGTTGCCCACAACTGCCGTCCATCACCCAATTATTATTGTTTATCATTGACCAGCCGCAACATTATGACCACCCTCCTTGTATTGTGTAGCTCTCTCTCGTGCCTCCAAATCACTTGTGATTCATCAGAGAATGGACGTCCTGTGGTGTCTGGGAACAGGATTTTGTTAGTGGGGGGTCTTTGGATCCTATGGCTTGAGGGGAGGGGCCTCTGTGGATCATCTCACAGATACTTGATCAGTTTGGGATCTAGTGAATTTGGAGGCCAGGTCAACCCCTTGTTTTTCATGTTTGTTTGTTTTTATTTTAGTTGTTCCTAAAGCATTTTTGTGAGTGTGTGTGTGTCGGGTTGTATCCTGCCAGAGAGACCTGCTGCCATCAGTTTCTTCCACTCCTTCAGCAGCATGAATAATGAGGCCAGTGATAATTATGTTGTTGTTGGCAGTGAGAAAAACAAACAACATAAAATTTAACCACCTCACAATATCTTGCTGCCCACCTCTTCATTAGGGAGGAGAAAGCCCATCCAAAATTAGAAAGCCAGAATTATTTATAGCATTAACTGGTTTATATAATACCAGAATGGGTCTGTGGATAACAACAGTGCTCTGCTCCAGTCCAGCAACTTTCAGGACCTTTTTACAAATATATATTTTCAGGCAAGCGAGGACGAGAAGGTACACTTAACCAGCATTGTGAATCACACTGTACGACTTGATGACAGATGGCTGCCTCATAGATTGTGGCTCAACTCGCGATGTTCAATTCGGTGACTGCTTTTCCCAAAGCTCCCAGTTTGCGACCTGCTGTGGTTGCAGTGTATCATCTATTTTTACTTTAAAGTGTCAGAGCGGTCTGTGTGTTCTATTTAGCATGCAAAGGAGTCGCCATAGACGTCAGCGGTCTTAAAGTTGCGCTCCCATGTTTGACAACAAGCTGCTCTCTGCAGTATTTCAGCCGACTGAGCGGCTTTTACACAGTAAGGAGAAAGAAACGAAAAAAAGAAAAAAGCTCCTCTTGTAGTAACGGTGGCTCTCACCCCTGGGCACCTGCAGTCAGTGTTTTCTAGATGGATCAATATATCTGTCAGCTTCTCCCTGAGTGGGGCCTTTTTCATGTTACTCCCGTCATTGCTGCAGGGTGCAACATGAAAACGCTTGTGTTCCATCAAACCAGAAGGAAAGAACACTTTATACCGTAGATGATGAAGGAAACGCTAATGCTTTGAGTAACTGCGCCTCTGACTAAGATATGAAACATATGCGCTCGGGCAAAATGTGTAGGATCAACTAAATGTTACTTTAAAATGTTGAGAAACATTTTAAACAACCTGAATCATCTGTTCAACTTTCCAAATTTACCTTGTGGTGCGAATTTTCCAGTCCTCTCTGCAGGAACAGATACAAAATCAGTCCATACTTCTTCAAGAGAACTCTTTCCGTAGGTTTAAGGGCACTTCAGAGCAGAGACATGGTTTAGTCAAATCATTCTGCGGCGTAGCTACAATTACTTTCACTGATACAGCTCAGTAGCTACAGTATATTTATCTGTGCCGTGGGAATGATAGTGATGATTTTCAGTTGAAGCAGATGAATGGCCCCGAAGCCCTAAAGGCTGTAGATATATCGGTGGAACTTTGTCTACATTACCTAAAACTTTGGAACTGTCTGATTCTTTAATATGTCCATTGGGTTTAGATGACATACTAGATATATTGATTCTTAATTAAGATAAAAGGCTATAGTTGGAGCGGCTTCAACTAGGGACATTGTGAAAGTATAAACCCTCTCTTGTGCTCCAGATAACACTCGTATTTATTTTTCTCTTTACTCTTATTTAAATATCTCTTTTGATTTCAGCCGTGTTTCTGTTGACCACCACTTAAATATCACTTTTTTTTTTTTTTTTTTTTGCCTTGTCCATGCTCATGAAGGTAAACATGACTCATGTTGAGTTTTTCCTGACTGTATATGGACTTGGAATGTAGTGATTTGTTCCACACATCAGACTTCACGCTCGGCTAAGGGGGTTGGGGAGGCCTTGAGAGTGATCTGTGAGGAGAAATATATGAGTTTTGGTTTAAGTGCGCTGCTTTCCAGCAGCACAGTGTGCGTGAATGGCGTGTTTTTGGTCCGTGTTTGTCATTCTTAAGTGAGTAGCAGCAGGCCATCTGTCCGCCTCCGAAAACCGCGAGGTGATAAACCTCACTGTGCTCATTTTGTCACGGACATTTGTGCGTGTTCCTTGTGCGACCTGAAAACACTCAAGTGTAGCTGCTCTCAAGCGCCTCTATGGAAATTACAGAGTGTTCAGGGGCGTGTTCGTTTATCGGAAACATGGATAGAAATGGAAACCAGGGGCTAGGTGACAGGTGATGGAGTTGCACACATGTTTAGGTTTTCCTCAGGGGTTAAATGTGAACCTAATGCAAACCCATGACCAAGCCTGTTCTTTTTAAAGCCTTCTTGGATCCAAGAATACAAGCGAGTGTAAAGAATGGATTTTACATAGGGTTTATCTGCTGTAACACACTGTAAGCTGCGGTTGTTCATACATCCCACCCATTAGCTACAGTGCCAGTTATAATGCAGCGTTACTTCACAAAGCCAAGCAAACTGTTTATTGTTTACATTAGAAAATGTTTATCCAGTGCATTGGGTTCGTGATGCTGATTCAGACCTCAGTAGAATGTAACGTTATCAGCTCTGTCCTGGTTTCAGGAAGTTGATCCCCAAGCACATTTATTACCTACACATTAAACACAAGTAAACATAAAGTAACGTATATGTTTTTCAAAACATCCAGGCAGTATTATGTAATTATTAGCCGTCACAGTATAAGGAGCATCTGCCATTCACTTTGCTAAAACAGCCAAGGCAAATCTATTCAAAAACTCCTTCCAGAGAAAAGATGCCTAGAAGCTCAGTTTGCAGTGTTGTTGTGTAGACAGGGGAAAGAGTAATTTTCGCTCTGATGTCACAGCGGGCGGCATTATCTCATTTGTTTACACGAGGCGACCTTTGTTCTATGATGCGTGTGGCCAGAAATAGCACCGGTGCTAATCTTGATGACAGGACTTTTTACATGTTTGCAGATAAATGTTCAGTTACCCTTCCACTAAAGAGAAACAGAGGCTTCGGATGCTCGTTGAAGGTCCTTGCAAGACAATCCAAGACGCCCCACAACACAGGAACCCAGCTGAACGGAGCCAGCTGGCTGCTTTTTGTTCGCCTTCTCATTGGCTAACATGGCTTTTCGGGTTAGGCTGCCGGTATGGCATGCTCTTGACAGCGCTTGAGTTGCGTTGTTTTTGTTCTCATGTGTTAAAACACTGTGTATTTTAATGATGAATTAGCTTCAGCTGTGATGTTGTATATGCGAACGCGTAAGAACGGAAAGTTCGACTGCCAACATTAACCGGGCGGCACGGCTTTGCAAGACTGTGACACTATTTTGAAAGTGTTTGACAATTTGAATTTGTCTGTCACGGCTCCTGCCAATGTCTCTGCAAACAAGCCACAAAGGCACCGCTTCGCCCCACAGGTGCCTTGTAAATCATTCATCTAATTGAGATGCTGTACCAGTTCTCTGGGCCACTGTGACCCAGTAAGAAGTTTCCCCAGAAGTCCTCATAATTTATAAGCGCACCTTTTTAAAAATTCCTGCCTGTGGAACAAACCCCTCGCTGCTCTTTCCTGTCTGGAAAGTGTGTGTGTGGTATAAAACGCTAACAAGAACTCCAAGGTCAGAGTCTGCAGAGTCTCCACGCAGAGCTGGATTCACCAAAATAGAACTGCCTCTATATCAAGTGACCTGTGGAATCTTAGCCCCATTTCAGAGCATATTGAAGCCCAGTCTGTCACATGGACATGTAATGATGGGGGAATGTGTTTTCTAAAGTAAATTTACTGCGCTAATAACACCGCTAACAGTCCTTTTTAGATGGCGGAGCTTGGCATTGATTGATGAGTGCAATCTAGGTACAGTGCAGGCTAATTAGCGGAGAAGATGATGCACTCGGCTGCGCCTAATGTCACGATAGACACTGGGCGTAGTCTGTCAGTCATTATTAATCCTGACCTTGACATTTTGTTGCAGGAAAGCTTACCAACCTGGGCTGCACGCCTTCTCTTGCTACCCGCCTCCTGACGGTGAAATTTTGATTTTAGCGCTGTGTTTGTCGTTTCCCCAACCGCTCATTACCAGTGTCTCAAGAGCGCATGGTGTACCACTGCAATAGTCCATTACTGTCAGTCATTGTTTTAACATTCATGCAGAGGGGCCATGATTTACTGTCATTGCTGATTCATTGAGGTGGACACTTTCCCCTTAATTCTCCTTTATTTCTCTCCTCCTCCTTGTGTGCTTTCTATCTCTCCTCTTCTTCTCCTCCTCCTCCTTCTCCTCTACGGCCAATCAGGCCACACCTCCATAGCAACCGTCAGTGAGGGTAAAACATCCACAGATGGTGCTGAGTAGAGCGAGCAGCAGGCGCACTACGAGATCAAGTGTGGGAGTGTGTGTTTGTTTGTGTGTCTGAGAGAGACAGAGAGGGAGAGACCCACTGGATAACCACTGTATTGTGGAGGCAGCAGAGTAGCCTGTAGTAACACAGACGGAGAGTAGGAGAGTGTTTGCTCAGAGTACTTCAAGGTAAAGTCTAAAGAGAAGGCGTGAGAGTTGGAAGAGAAGCAAAGAGAAGCCCTTTCACCTTCCCCAGAGAGCAGGAGGTAAACCGCTGGTAAGCAAATATTAATGACCTGACAAAAGAGCACACAACATCCCCGTGCTGATCAGACAGCCTTAACCTGGAGCCGTGCAACAGAGGAGCCTGGATACATATACAGTAAGCCACACACACGCAAGAGAAGCTCTCCAATCATTCATGATCAGCAGCCCTGCCTCACAAAGACACAAAGGCCACGCTGACACAGCCAGAAGAGTGGAGGAGAGAAGAGGACTCTTACTCTGTTGTGGGACTTTGTCAAAGTAAAAGTCTTCCCTGGATATTTTTTTATTTTTTTTTTAAACCTGAAGCCAGAGTCGTCCTTCCTTTTAAACCATTCCCCCTCAAGGAGCAAAGATGAGCTGCAGGAAAAGGTGCAAGCGTGAGATTTTCAAGTTCGCACAGTACCTGTTCAGACTTATCACAGGCTCGCTCAACACTGGTAAGACATTGAGAGGCGGGTTTATCCCCTCTCGTGTTTCTCCTTAATCGGCAGAGATTTTTGATTTCATTTGTTTATCCACTTAATTAACATTCTCCGTTTCATTTTTATAAAATTAGCTCTTCACAAAGTTTTGACATGTTGCATTTCCATACAGTATTTAGATAACGTACACATGTGCCCCTGCAAAGCCTACCTGAGGGCTGTGAGGATTTCCAGAGTGTTGGGAGTTATCACCTACTCTGCATCATAATTTGTGTGACTGTACGTGCATGTGGAACTATAGAAATACTCAAGGACTATCTATGATTAGAGGCAAGTCATTATAATGAAGAAATATAATCAAACGACTCGTAATCAAACAACTCACGGCGTAAGTGAGCGGCAGCTTCCGTATGATTATTCATTTGACTTTATGCGTGATTGACGGTCATCAGGCATTCAGCAGCACTGCACACAGCTTTTATTAAAAGTTTACCTTTCATTATTATGCATTTTACTATATTATGTAGTTTAAGAGCGGCTGAAAAGATGTGCAGCAGAAATCCTTTGCTGCCCTACATGCCAGGAGGCATAATGGGCAGTAAGTAAGACATTCTTCAGACTTCATCCCCAGAACAAGAAGTTGACACATGCCGTGTACAGACGGCATTATTCACCATAGTACCAATCTGCAGTTCTCAGTTCCTGAGTTTTTTTTCCTGCAATAACACACTAAGAGCTTTTTCTAATAAGACGGGAAGTGAATCGATGGATTTAATTAGATTAAATCTCGCATTATAGTGGATTACCAGCATACACTGATCTCTGCACATTGTGCATCAAAGGTGATATGGATTATTCACGTCTATCATTCAGAATGTGCATGTATTGATTTTTCTTAAGACTTTGTAGTGCACTGTGTGTGTTTTGTGCCGGAGAGCTGAACAGATGTGACTGAGCCACTGGCATATTTTCACACCCTCGGCTTGTGTGACTCCTGTTCTGGCTTTAATTGAGGTGCTGTCGAGTAGGTTGTTGAATATCACACTGTACGTTGTTAAGCCCCAGAGAGGTGCTTGAAGAACATGCTGATGAACACATAAGCCTTACATTATTTTTTATTGCTAGTATTTATTCCTAGTATTACTACTACTACTACTAAAAAATGTTCATATGGAGTATTTCCATCCAGCTATGGCCTACTTTCTGCAGTCTCCTTGACCTTAGAGACCGTGAGAACAACTGGGGAGGATGGAGGCAGCCACAGAAGAGTTGCCCCATCAGTGAGGTGCCCTATAAAGGGAAAATTTGGTCTCAGCTTTTTAATCATACCAACAAATACAGGCTTGTGGATGTTACTAAGCTGGAAGAAATTCGAAGAAACCGTATTTGTCGGTGGTACGCTGTTGGTTTCCATAGTTACAAGCAGGTCATTTCGGTCAGATTGCAATTCCCATTTGGTGTTAACGTGATTAGTGTGTTTTCTGGAGTGATTTCCTTTAATGTCCTCGAAGCTCTGGCTCATGTTATGTGGATTTGCTTTGTACTGCTCTACAGGCCATAGTATGTGTATGGTGCATGTCCGAACCTATCAATTATTGATCATGTTAAGTACAAGGAAGGACATTATTTCCCTTTGGACTAAGCCAATTACTGTTAAAAAAAAAAAAAAAAAATAGAGAGAGAAAAAACAAGAACCTTTTACTGACTATGCTGTCTGAAGAATATTACTTTTATGAACCTCCAAACAAACATGGACATTATATGGGCCGTACCACAGGCGGTGGTACAACAGCAACAGGGCCAAGGTTCAGCTTCCAGACTGACAGCTCTTGGTTAACCAACCGGACGTGGTGGTGGTGGTAGACAAAGAGCAGCGTGGTCCCTGTGGTAGGAGGAGCGACGGATCTGTTGGAGTCACAGGGAGGGAGAGTGGCTCCAACAGGAATAGAACCTGAAGTCTCAGTCCAAAAGAAAACAGTCCGAGGTACAGCTAAGATACTGCACAGCATCCTCAAACTGGGTGCGTGTATATGTACACCAATTCCAGCTATAACAGGTGGTGAATGTATATTTTGATTAACTTGTACATTGGACAGGGGAAGATTGTCGTCTATTTTCCATTTGTCAAAACAAATTTACCTCCACTGACCTATGAAGATAATGTTAAGTGTGGTGTTGGTGCATAAAACTGACTTTGACTCATATGGTTTAACTGCAACTTAATTTCAGGAAAAAGACATGACATGTTTTACATTATAAAACCCATTACTAGTCATTTATCAGACAGTTTCCACTTGAGTGGATCAGTTTCTCCACAAACACGCATTATCTCACACAGCCTGTGCTGTGCCGGATTTATATAAATAGAGTTTGACCAGAGCGAGGCTGGCTTGGCCATATATGAATGACCAGGGGAAGGGAATGATAGATGAAGTCGGTTAGCACGGCATAGATTTTAATTGAGATGTTCATTGTCCTAGAACCGCCTCACAGTCATTGCCTCATTGATCACTTATTTGCCAAGGCCAGTACAAACACAAAGAGTAGTTTGAGGGTAATGTGTGTGACGCAACAGAACCACCAACCTGAACAGATTTTGATGTACAGCTCATCTGTAAGGCCTTTTTTTTTTATAAAGGTGAACAAGATGTATATTAAAGGTTCTGTGTGGACATCCTTGTACCTGTGATGAAGTTATCCATCATTTGATGTGTTCAGTGAGCACAGGAGACCATCTCTGGACCAGACATGCTTACACATACACTGTTTATGCTATTGATATATATATATAAGATTCATATTCATGCCAGCACTGCAGTAGGTCTTGGAATTTTCTGACTGTAAGGGAAAAAGGACAGGAAACAAATCAGAGATGCACAGGTTATAAATCCAAATAGCTGTGTCAGCAAAATTTCCATCCATTGAAAAGCAGAAAGTTATTGGCTGTCTACACCAGGGGAAATCTTCTCATCTGCTCCGATATTTAAAACCCGGCTTCTGTGTCAGACACACAGGGTGAGCTTCCAGTCCACCAGAGTATCCATGGAGATCATTAAGATGTCTTAAATCTGGGTTATTAGTGCTGCTTGCTCTTAAGTGGCGTAAATTCCATGTCTGTTTGTGACGTAGTCGGTACCCTTGTCCGATGAAATATTTTAGCGGTGGAGAAGAGGTGGAGAAATATTATTCTCCACCTCTGTACTCTGCTCGGTGGCACTGCAGTGCACACTAAATTTGCCATTTGCTCTGGATCAGTGATCGTTTTCAGAATCTTTCCACCACATCTTCACAGTTTGTTTCTCTCCTGTCATGCGTCCCAGCTTCTGTAATAGATCATCCTTCTCATCAGGACAGGCTCACATGCTCGGAACTGATTCCAAGCATATTGTTTGGCGCGCCGCTGCACATGCCCTCCCAACCTTTTTGTAGCATAGAATGGTATAAGTTTGCTTCCTCTGCACGACTAAAGCCTTTGATCAGCCTTTAACCAGTTTGTATTGATTCCAGTAGCGTAATCCAATGCAGTTGTTTTGTGTTCAGTGGAGGTACATTTTTCCTTGGCTGCGTTCTTCACTAGGGACTTGAACAGTGGTGAGGAATTGCAGTGTCTGTGATTTTATATTGGGCGTAGCACTAAATCTTGTTTAAAAAAGTCTTTTGTTTATTCTTATTGCTAAATCAGCTAGATTGGATATGATCTGTTTATGCAAAGACAGTTCTCATATGCCTCTTTCAATGAAAAAGAGTCGAGATTTATAAAAAGGATTTTGGACAATGAAGAAATTGGTGATAGAGATGGTGTAGCAGTGATTGGAAGGCAGGTTCTATCTTAATCCTCATCATTTTGTCCACAATGTGATGAACATCCAGGCCAGTGTTGTTAACCAAGTACAACCTAATTGGTTATCAAATAGTTTTTTTTTTTTTTGTTAAAACCAGGCTCAGTGAGTTTCTCTGGAGACACAGTAGCTAGCTTGACCACTTCA
Organism: Mugil cephalus; assembly: GCF_022458985.1. Taxonomy (NCBI): domain Eukaryota; kingdom Metazoa; phylum Chordata; class Actinopteri; order Mugiliformes; family Mugilidae; genus Mugil; species Mugil cephalus. Next base: position 41,809,415 of record NC_061770.1, read on the forward strand.
TCACCAGCTATAAAAATCACCTGTATGCTCAGTTTCAGCGTTAAATGGTTAAACCATTCACCAACTCAACTTACAGTTAATTGTGCCAGTGGTTTGACCACAATGTAGGCTTTTATGTTTCAGATTGATATCAGATTGATGCAGTGGCGAGTGACCAAGAAGAAAGATGACCACATATTTCCCCCTGAAATTTTCAACAGCCTTATCTCATTTGGAGATGTTCTCATTCTCATCTTCTCTAACCACTTGTCCTCTAGAGGGTCATGGGAGGCTGAAACCTATCCCAGCTGTCATCTGGTGACAGGCGGGGGTACACCCTGGACAGGAGTTTGGAGATGTTGCATATTTAAATGAACTCTGGGTCATGTATCTGTTCACCCCCAAGGCAACTCAGTCTTCTTCTTACAGAAGCTGTTTTGAGGTTCTATGAGACACTGCAGACTGAAAACTACTGGTGGTGTCTTCCTTGGAAATTACTTCAGAAATGAACCAATTAATCTGCTGCTTGGAGTAATTTATAGAATATTTAAATTATTCAGCCTGTTTTAGGCTTAATAATTTAAATATTGTTTATGCCATCTTTTGTGAGTTGGGACGTCCTGTTACTCCACCAATATATGATCACAAGACAACACTTAAAAGAGTGCACTCATTGACTTTTCAGCAAGTGCCTGCGAGCACATGTGGGGGCCTACCCAATGACACGAGGGCTCTTCTTTGTTTCCCTCTCTTTGGTTTCCTGATGGCTATTAGCAGGTCATGTTCCACCTGTCCCATGAGGACAGCACGTTCAAAGCGCATAATCCCTGACCAAACACTGAATATTTGATACCCACGGCTTAGGTTGGGTTGGCATCATGTCTGTGCAGTAGTGTCCCCATTCTGAATGGAAATTGACATGTCACTATTTTGCTTTAGAGAAGGCAAAGAATGTACACAAATTACCTGTAGACAGTGGTAGGACATTGTACATGCAAACATTTAATATATTCACATTTCATCTGCATCGCTAATTAACTGCCACTGTGTGTAATGATTTCCTAAAGTTTATAGACATTTTCAACCTCTGAAGAGCTCATAGAAATATTAATGCAGAGAAAAACTGCCTAAGGTTCATTTCATTTCATTATCATTTCATCTTTGCTTAACTCTTGTCTGGAGTGTATCTTTTAAGATGTCATAAAATTAAGCACTGCATTTATCTGTGGTGCATGAACATTTCTTCATGTTGTTTGGACAGGCGAAACGATAACAGATGGAAAACCATGTTACATAACGCTGCCTTACATATCCAGTGAACCAACAAGGCATCAGCTTGTTTCACCTGACAAGCAGGTGGTTTTATGACAGTCTGCCGTTGGATGTCTCTTTCTTGCCATAAAGTTTACTTGTAAATCGATGACTTGTTTAATTCACTAACATGTGACGCATTAAACAATGTAAACCCAAAAATAGATTTGCAGATTTAAATTATTGTCCACGTGGTCTTTAAGATTCAACACTTTGTGACAAGTGATGATACGTCATTATGTGTATCTTGTATTATGGGATTGTCAAATTTGTTTCATAAACATCAGAAGAGAAATTTAGAAATAAATAACAAAGAGGTTGACATGAAGCAGCAGATTAGGATGTTGTAGTAATCCACAACATGAAGGCACATCTGCCAAGCCTCTTACATAATAGAAAAAGAAGAACCAGTATCAGTGTTGTCTGATAACGGCTTTCTGTGAACATGCTTCGCGACCTTTCATCATGACCCCTTTCCCAAGGTTCACTGCCGTTGGCGAGCGAAGACGTTTGACTGTGATATGTCTGTCCATATCACCTTCCTGGAAGGCCAAGTTCACTGTCTCTCTGTTTCACGGTGTCTTTGCCTCCTTCTGGTTTCTTGTTTCTGTCTGTCCAACACCAAAGCATTGCACACTCATCTGTTGATGCCTTACAGTAGTTAAAGATCCAACCAGATCCTCCTTTGCTTTGCTGAAAATAAATGACTAGCTAACGGGTCCTGTGTTAAACTACAACCACAGCGAAAATATTCTTTGACCTTGTTATTGTTGAGGTCGTGATTGGAAAGCAGTCGCACATGAGTTATTACCAACCTGAATTATTAACGTGTCCCTGGTCGTTGCAAAACACCCATTTCAGTGCTGATGTCCAACACTTTCTCGCACTAGTTACAGAGAAGTACTATTGTCCTTCACCAGCCCTGTCATTGCGTAATAATAGTAATAATTACTAGAACTAATTAGGCAATAATGAGCTTGTCACTAATGTGTCACCATCATAGTTGAAGAGTGATTAATGTTTGATGTGACAAGGGAGTCTAGTCAAAAATTTGTGTGCAGATTTGGCCAGGTGAGTATTTTTTTTATTTCTATTTCTTTGATTTCTTTCCCACAAGACTCGCTAAACTGACCCTATTAAAATTAATGTGGGGTGGGGGCAGATATTCTGAATAGAGAGATCTGATATACGTTGCTTCTATCAATCAGCTCTGTCTCAATACCACAACATGGGCCCATCCTTCAGATTGCCCAGACAGATTTTCTCCTCATTTGTCTCCGTTTGCTTTCAACGTTGGTCTGCGGTCATCACGTGCTGCTGTCCATTTGAATTCACCCATGCTAGCCGAGTAATCAGTTTTCCCATTTGCACTAATGTTCATAAATGAAGGTCCTTCTGAGTGGAAGGAGCGGCTGGGATATTTTTAGTTGGCTGTGCATGAAGAGGGATACAGGCTGCAGCTGTGTACGAGGTATCATATTAGGGCTGCACGATTCTGGAAAAAAAATTGTGAATCACGATTGTTTTGCTTAGAATTGAGATCACGATTCTATAGCACGATTTTTTTTTTTTTTTTTTTTTTTACAAAATGTTTATTGCACTGATGAACTTAAACGTTAAAATATTAATTCAAGTAGAGTATCAAACATTGAGATTTCCTTAGAATGTAGAGCGTACGTTTTCCTCTCTTTACCGTTGACTACTCTCTGCTTCTCTCCCTCACTGTTTCCAAACACTCGACTGCAGACGGGCTTCCTGCGCTGACGGAATCACGTGTTGTAAAGACGCTTTACCATAGGCTGATGGAGGAGTCAGCGGCAGTGTTGCCTTGAAAATGAGAGCGTTTTGTTTGTGATGCCGCTCGTGAAATAAAATGCTCCAGAATCGTTGTTTCGAAATGAGATCACGTGTGTGTGTGAATCGAGATCGCGATTTTATAACGATTTATCGTGCAGCCCTATATCATATCGTAGGATTCAGTACGAAATTCACCCCAGAGACGGAAGGAAAAAACAAAAATCAAACGGAAACAAAATATTTTCTCAACATTTTATAATTAAGCCTGCGGAAAGAGGCAACGTCAGGGGCCCAAAGTTAAACATCAGTAAAGAACTGCTAAAATAAGACTGTGCCCTGAGATGCTTTTAAGAGGGGTAGTAATTTGGTTGGTGGGGATTTGTTTTCCTTGCTCATTGTTGTTATCACCTCAGAGAGTTGTTCAATTACCCCAGTGCACTTCCTGTGTTCTCTGGCTCTCCCTTCGGCAATCATTACTATTGTTAACTTAGATTAAAAAGTTTTCCCCTCCTCTGCTTACACCTTTCTTTTGGTTTCCCTTTCACTGCCCATATCATTCTCCTTCCTGTTTCCAGCTTTGTGTCCCCACTCCTCCTCGTCTCACTGTTAATCACTTAATGTTAAGATCCTGTTGAGGCTCTTTGTTTCAAATATTTCCAACGTTCACTTGCCTTGGATGTGCCAGACATTCTGCGATACAAGAGACAATGTCCTCTTCACGCACTGTTAGCTGACAATTACTGGGACTGCAGTCCTGCTCCAAGCTCCCACTGACAAAAGAAAATCAATACACCTTTGAGGGTCAGAGTAAAGACTAAAGGGAAACAATAAGATCATTAGTATGTGTTCATTCCCTCATGCACTTCATAAAAGTAGAAGCTCTGATATTGCTGACTTTTCTCGCTGCGGTCCCACATGAATCTGGGCTTTTGTGTTTTTCATATTTCATTTTCCTGAGGCGCTGCTAGGATCCACTGATGGCCGTTCTCAAATGGGTTTCATGTCTTCTCAGATTGGCCACAGATTGAAATTTCAAACAGATCAATCTCCCTCACCGAAAGCGGAGGTTTGCGTGAAATGTCAAGCGCTCGGATAAACAGAGGAAATGAAAGGATGGACAAGAGGCGGGATGTAAATGACAGGGCGGCTTTCGAACTGTAGTTTTTGACATTTTCACTGTGCTGCGCTCTCTGTGGGACCCATGTCTCGTGTTTCCTTGAATTTATTAATGTTGCTGCTCAGTGCTGGTTTTGGACAGGTAATAATAATGTTGTACAATACCTGTTATTTCTTGGGGGGGTTTTGCTACAGCGACGACTTAATGAAGTGCACTGTGCTAGATGAAACTGGATGTGGGCGGGCATCGTTTATCTAGACAGGTAGAGTAAACAGTCTTGTACTTTTTAATTACACCCCATTGGACCGTGTCACTGTAGAGCAGGTTTGTTTCTCCTATAGGTGTGTGGTTGAGTGAAAGTCCAGCTGGCCTTACATCCCTGTGGAGAGTGTTTGCACCTCGCACTCCTTGATGTCAGCTAAACCACTATTCTGCAGATGAAGCACACCATCGTGGTATCATAACATCTGAATATTAATATCAGTTAACTACTGTTTTTCTTGCAAACATTTCCTCGTTTATTGTTTGTTTTCCACATTGGGATTATTTGCGTTCGCTGTAATCAAATTATTTGCATAATTCCAATTTATTGTGAACAGCCTCAGCTGCTCGAGAGGTCAAACTGAGAAAATGAACTCTCTTTTCAATGGTTTATTTGCTTTTTTCAATAAAGACAGCTCAACGGGTTTGAGTGCAAAGGATAAAGTGCTGTTATGTGACCAGAATGTTTCTGCCTATCCTCAGCATGCAATCCATGATCTTGACTATATAAGCTCTAAGTCAAGGACACTAAAACGGAGCCACACATAACAGCCTGCTCTGCTGGAGTCAAGGCCTCAGTGCGTGTGTGTGGGTGTGTGTGTGTATGTGTGTGTGTGTGGACTTTGACTGTTTTCAAGCCAAGATTGAGCCCAGATACATTTCCCCCCATCAACTCCCCACACCTCTGTTGTAAACCGGTGTAATCGCTCACTCTCGCTGGCAGAGCTCGTCGTGGACGACCATGCAGAAAATGGAGCTCCTTCTCGATCATTCTGCTGACAGATTTGCCCGTAGCCCCATTACTTACCTGCCTAACTCTGTGTCAACACCAGGCAGGTGTAAACAGAAGATCTCACCCGTCTAACATCACCGTTAGAGGATAGCAAGGCAGCTCAGATGTCTCCATGAGAAGAAACACATTCGTTGATAAGGTAGCTAGAGTGAGCCGAGTGATCGGTTGCGGTATAACTTTTGTATGCTTCACAATACTTTCTAAGACTTTGGTGCTGGACCATTTTGAGAACAATAAAAGAATGTTTTCATTGGACTCCTACACCCTGCAAGAGCCAAATGTCTATTGTGGTTTGTACTTTTTAGTTGAGCTTTGTAAGAAGTTGCACTAATCCATCTATTCATCCATTCATTTTACACCTTTAAATCTGCATTTGCACATTCTTCACTTCAAAGCTGTGGATAGCGCTCCTTCCACAGCATGCCTCCCTGAACGATCACACAACACATTTCATTTTGTCATCTGGCATATTTGTTTGACCTTGAAAAACAACAACGCAGCCTCACATGTTCTGCATCTTCATGTGATTTTGTTTGTTAAGCACTCTCGGATGAACTTGAAACCTCTGTGTGGGAGAAATTTTAATCCTTGAATGATTGTTTGGATTGATTTATCGCAACCGTAGGGATGTCCAGAGCCGATCATGGCTCATCAGGAAACCTTGTTGAGTAGCTGCTGGTCAGTGAATGAAAAATTAGCAACTAGCCAAGCTGCAAAAGTGAAGCTAGTCTAAGTAGTCTTGATATCCCTACCGTAGTACGGAGCCATGAGACCGGGAAGGTTTTATTATTATGTGGTATCATTATACAAGGTAGTAGTTGTTGTAGTAGACTTACACATTGACAGTAGAATCAGGACATTGATTCCCAAAAGCAACCTTAGTGCCCACCGGATGGACTTCATAAGGTCTCGTGGCCATGAATACTTGAGTTTTGCTGTAATTTTAGTAAAGCTTGCCAGTAAGAGAAGTTGCCAAGCCATTTCCTTTCACGAAAACAGATTAAACCATGGCAACCTCAACCTGCGAACGTAGCGTCAAGGAGTGGAGGTGATGCATGGCACTCCACGCAACAGAGAATTCTCCAAGGAAGCAAGGTGTCATTTCTCTTCTCCCGCATTTTCCATGCACTACTGAAACCACTGCAATTCAATTTAAATGCAAAGCAACACAGAAAAAGGCATTTATGTTTGCCATTTACAGTACATCTGCCTCAGCAATCACCAAGCTTTGGCCGGTACCACACAGGCCCACCTTGTCTTGTGCACTGCTTCACGGATCCCTCCCCCCCGAACGTCCTGTTGCCTCTGACTGGCTGCTTGATACATTAGATTTTTACCTAATAAGGATGGATCACCCCTTTGCTCTTGTCCCCTCTTTTAGGTTCCTCAGCCTATTTTTCTTCATGCTATCTTCTGTGATTAAACTGTGCCCTTAGAGGAAACCTGTGCCTTTTCATCAGACTTGTCCTTTGGTTGTAACAGATTGTAGTGTGACACAGGGCATAAGAAAAAGATCTGCAGTTATGCACTCTGTCAAATTATTAGATTAGATTAGATTTTATTATCGCATTGATTGATTTTATTATCGCATTGATTCAGTTGTCTAAGAAAATATCATTGCAATGTTATAACCAGTGTACACCCAAATGAACTATTTACCTTTAAATGAACCAATGGCGCATCCATTGAAAGGTAAAGTCAGACATTTTCTACTTGATAGGAAACGGGTCGAGGCTAGGGTGTTATGTATTTCTCATTGGCAGTTGCAGTATTGCTGTTGACAGACTGCTTTAAGCTGGTCACATCAGGTCAACCAGCTTGAGGACAGTGCAAATAGATATTTGCGGCTAGGTCTGGTTCAGCTACAATGCTGCCCTCAGACAAAAACAAAAACCACACCTTCTACATAGTGTACAGTTCTGTCACACACTGATGAGGCAATGCAATGGATAACACAATTCATAATGCCTCGAGGAAGGATTTTACAACCCTGGAAAGTTATCACAGCAGTAAGATATTCATTAAAAGCAGACGGGATCTACACAGCGAATGCCTTGTTCAGCCTGGGGATTCCTGTCTTGTGGCGTACGGCTCAAATATCTTATTGACAATAAAAACCTTCTGGTTTGTAGAGGGGGGAAAAAAAGAGTGTAATCTGAACTTTGCTAGGGTAAAGAGAGTGGAGTCAGTGCAGCGGAGACGGATAACCGGCGGTAGAAAATAGAGTTGCAGGCAAAGCAATATTTGCTTCCTGGATTTCCATTCTTGTCGGTTGTGAAACGTGTCACTTGATGCTGGGGAATGAGCCAAGGGAACCGTTCTCTGAGGTGTTCATTTTGCCTCTGAAGCCTTCCCACATCCCCCTGCGCTAAAGTAAAAGAGTGCTTTTAATTTAATTTTAATTGAAGTCCCTAGACAGTTTCTAACAAAGTTTAAAAAAAAACAGACACATTTATTGAGAAGTGGATCTTAATACATATCTTAATACAGAAGTAATAATATTTATTTTGTAACCCTGTTTGTGTGTGTGTGCAGAGATGTGATAAATTCTTGATTTGATAAATGAAATCAAAGTGTAACACCTCAAATAGACAAGTGTCTTGGAAACAATGTCCGGAGAAATACAAAGTATTCAACCTTTCCTAGATTTTTGTGGTACATGAAGTGATGCACCATTAGCAGAAAAAGTGTCTCCAACTTGTGATTAAAAATCTGTTTCTGTTACCGAGTCTCAACCCCAATTTTTCCCTTTGCAATATTGAGAGCGCTGGCGTAAACAGGCCTATGGGGTCAGTTCAGGAGCTTTGCTTTATAATCTTGTTATATGATTGAGGTTAGTCAAGAACCAGAATAACACTCAGGAAACACATTTAGTTTGGTCTCTATTTCCTGTTTATCAGGGGACTTGACATGTTTTAATTACAGGGGATTGGATCAATTGGATCTTACCAATCTAATACTAATGAAATAACAACAGAGAATGATGGTTATTCATTTCTGTTCTTATTGCCGTTTTCTAATTGAGCTAATTGAATTATCTGGTGATAACAAATTCTAGCAGTTATCTTTTGTTTATCTCATTAGAATCGGAAACAAAAGATAATAGATTGAGATAAAAAGATGAAATGGAGAATCTAACAAACTCTGATCTGATTTTTATTGTTTACCTTAACTGCTTTTTGGCGGAAATGCTGCCTAATGTTGTCAAAGTGTCCATTTTAACCCAAACCATGATATTTTTTTAAACCTAAGCAAGTGGATTTGGTGCCTAAACCAAAATAAAAAACAGATATGAAAGTTCTTTGTTCAAGCATTTTAACCACGCACCAACTGAGACTTTATCGCTCTTCATTATATCTTACCTGACTCAGGGAACAACACATAAGTAACAAGATATCATCAGGAAAAAGAGCTCTGTTGCTACATAAAGACTATTGTGTAATCTCAAGATAAGAGCATTAAAAAATAATTGCAAGCAGCTTCTGTTGATGAATGTGATGATTGTCTTTTTAGTTTTGCCTACACATGATACTGGTGCTTGTATAAGTATTTTCTCTATATATATTAAAAAAAAAAAGTTAGAACAGACTCATACATGAAGGAAATGGTCAGGAACTTAAACCTTTTCATACAGCCGGTAAGTTTTAAAATGAAAATTTGCTTTTATAATTATGTCAAACCAGAGGGGGAAAAAAATCTGATACTAACCATGTTAAAAAAAAATAAAATAAAATAAAAATCCATCTGTGAAGCTTTTCCTCCATGTTGTGACATTTAATAATGTGAAAGGGGAATAGTCGTCAAAAAAACCCCATCACACAACCATTAAGCAGCTTAGTTACAGTTAATGACTTCATGTGTGCATCAGGATTATTGATATGACAAAGGAGATGGATGAGCTTGATGTAGCAGGATGGAAAAATGAATGTTACACAAAGCAACTTTCTGAGTAATTGTGCACATTCTACAGACACTCTAGCACTGCAAGCACACTTTCATAGATTTCCTGATTGACCCAGTGTCCCATGAATGTAATCCTCTGTGATATTGGAAAGAAGCCGACGTGTGGTCCTCTGCGTTGAACGCATACTGTCATATAGAGAAATTTAAAAGACGTTTGAATTAGGTTCCAGCAGTGGGGTTTCCAGTTAAGTGGCAACTGAGAGCTTTTATTAAACTAAATGCATCCATCACAGCAGGTAGTTTTATCCACATGTCTTTGAGATTACATTTCACTTTCAATGCTATTACAATTTGTTTGAATATAAAACCTGCTAAACTTTTATGATGGATGTCTGCATTTAGGAGTGTCTGCTGTATAAGCATTGTACTAAATATCGGGGGAATTATATATATTATAAGTTTTTTGAAATTCGTAATAGTGTAAAGTAGACATACACCGCAATCCTAGCATATTTGTCCACTTTCAACCTCTCAGATTGGTCTGTCAAAAGAAAAATATTAGTGTCCTCCTTTAACTTTTCATGCTTTCTGATTCAGGCCGTCTGAAGAGATATGACTTTATACATAAAGGGCAAATGCTGAGGGCCGGTGTTCTCTCAGCGTCTGGAGCTGAGGCAGTGTACTTCACATTGTGCTGATGGAAAGTGCCATCAAAGACAAGGCCCTCTTAGGGGAGCCTGATATTGTGTGTCTTGTAGGGGTATTGGTGTGGGGTTTCAGTGTGGCACAGGAGGAGGCTAGATTTCTCTGCCATGTTTCACACTGGTATTGTCCGTGTAATCAGACACTCTTGGGTTTTGATTAGGTATTATGAAAAGGAAAAGGGTTGGTCACTAGCAACCGGTGGTTTATTAAATCTCTTAGCTGATTTTATATCTCGCCGCATAGTCCCAATTTGAATAGATTCAAAGCTCAGCCATGTATTAAATATAATCCACCAGAATAAAGGACCAGATATCTCTGAATGAACACCTTTGTTTGCAGGCCTCGAGCGGCACATTATGTTGCAATTGTATCACTTCCTGAAATCATGTTAAAGGAGCAAGTTGTAAAATAGTTTTTTGTTCAGATAAGGTTCTTGTTATTTCTAATAAATAGTTACTACTATTGAAACCTTTCATCGTGATGTGTTGTTCTACTATGTGCATGAGTTTAAATACTGACAAAGGGGTACTTAAACCGTTGGAGCATGCTAAAGGTAAGGCTAGCAGAGTAGTTTTAGTAGTTAGTACCAGGGCTAAGCTAATCTCTCGGTTGAGAGTCACACGGTTGTATGGTCACTGCATGGAGGGGGTAACTCACTGTTAAGCCTTCTTGAGGCGTCATGGGCATAATTTTACAAAGGGAGGTGCCCACTTGAAAACCCCATGATGTGCCGCATACAGCCTACTGCTGTTGGCTAGGCTAGTTAGCTGGTGTCTCCTTTCTAAATGCGTTTTGCCTTGGATCTTGGCACAAGGGATTGTAACATTTCATCCTGTGTAATAACGCAGACAACAGATAAATATGTTATATAATATTATGAATATATAATTGTGAAGAGCAGGAGTAGCATTGGTTTCTTAGTGTGACTTTCTTTCATTTCTACAGCATATGGACATTGAAGGAACTGGTGGTTGACATGTTAAATCATAAATGAAAAGCTGCTTCTTCTTCCTCAGTGTTTTTTTTCTCTTTTTTTACTCATCGCCATAAGTGAGTGGAATTTCTCAAGTGGTAAATAGCCACTTGAAAGCTTTGAATCTGTAAAAAAAAAAAAAAAAAAAAAGACTCAGGGCTGCATGTGGACAGCTTTAAACATGATACTTTAAAGGGATACTTGTTCCCTTTAAAGGATTAGCCTTTTGTCAGCGTGTCTCATAGAAAGCTGTATCTGTAGTAGTATCTGCTGCTGGTTTGTGCAAGTGATGGCGCCAAGCTAAATGGTAGTTGCTCCAGGTTCATGTTTAATGGAGGACCCCATTATACATGAAAAATGGGCTTTGTTCTGTAATGGCCGGCCAAATCCAGAGCCAGGAGCAACCGCGCTGAAAACTCTCTTAAGAGGGAAAGACATTTTAAAGGCGATGATTTATTTGTTCAGGATGCTGGTTGATATTTTGTGATGAGGTTTCTTTTTTTTTGGAGAATCTGTATGCAGGTGGTGCTACACCAAAGAATCCATTCGAAGCATGTTGCTTTTATTGGAGAAATGTGCTGATGGGATTTGTGAAATTCCATTCACCTTGAAACGGGTGAGCTTCTTATAGATTCTTATAGATGTTCATCGTGTGGGGGTGAGATATGAAAGGATGGTATCGGCATTTTGAACGAGACTTTGTGGAGGTTGTGGCGATCGAGGTGATCCGCGAGTCAAGGTGGATCATGGAGGATAAATAAATCAGCAGAAGAGGATCAATTGATTTCTGTTCTCTTGATGTTCCATCTGAAAATGTATTTGTCAATATCTCTAACAAGCGCAAACTCAAACGCAGGGTTCTCTTCATCAGAAACTCACAAAACACTTCCGTCATACATCGTCATCGCACAAACCGACTAGGAGGAAGCCTCGACGCATTACAAGGAGATCACATTTCCCATCGAGGCTTCTTCTCTGCCCACACTGAGTTCTGAGCCTCCGGCCCTCAAGTGACAAGCAGACAAATTGGTCTTGAAGAAGCCCAGAGGCAATCAGCGCACACCACTCACCCACAATTACTTGTCTTTTAACAAAACGATCAATGCGCTCAGCGGGGCTGACCGGCACTTGCTGGGACGCGCTAAAATAGACTCCCTGGTAGGGTGGATACAGCTCTGGAATAATGAGGAAGCCGGGGGTTCAAAAGGCGGCCTTCCGCTTGAAAACATCCTCAGGCTAATTTGGAGTTTTAAACTCTAAGCGTAAGGACGACTGATGGTGAGGTTTTAATCCGCCCCCTGATTGGAAGGGAAGATGACAAGGAACCCCAATCACATACATAATGATTAGTTTAATTTGGACTCTCATACAATTAAAGCACAACATAAATGTCTTTTTGATCCGAAGTGAAGAGACTTTACTGGGGTCTCGCTGCGTAGTCACCTCACGTGCAGCTGCTCTGATTGCCTACCACTGTTTTATAACATGCTGATTGCCCCTGCTTTGCAAGTCTGATCAGTCGGCTATAGTCTTACAATGGGAAATCAAAATAAGTAAGGAGAAGGGCATTGAAAGTTGAATTAGGTTCCATAGCATAAGTAAACCCGTAGCATGTTTCTTTGATCGGATCTGTGTGTTTGTTTTCATGGACCCAGCATGTTGTGGCACATTGCCACTGTGGAGGCTTCAGAGTGCCTTTCTCTGGGCTCGTGAGTGGGCTCGTGTCACAGCGGTGGGGCTGCGGCAGCTCCTGCTTTGGCAGGACAGTGCAAAAATACTTGTGCATTTCAAGGGGGACTTGTGCGCGTTTGTGTGGGCTTTCACAATACAACTGCGTGTCAACAGCGTAGATACGGTCCGTTGCATTTAGGTCAAGAGTGTTTTGCTGAAAAATTATTTAACTAGAAAGTAACTCATTCAGACAATCTGGTCACGCTCTAAAATAACGGTTGTTTTCTTCCCTCTATAGTCAAGTCGAGTAGATTCATATGTGGGATCATTGCAAGTGCCTCTGCTGATTTCTTATTTATGACCTCAGCTTGAGTCTGCTCATTTGAGCCCACCACATCAAATTCAGCTCACAAAACAGGCTTCGTGTTCACTATCGAGACAGTTGCGTTCTCATTATTATTTCATATTTCAGCCGACTCCGGTATCTGTTGCTTTATGCAACACAACAACCACTCAGGGGAAGCTTGACCCTCACCTTTTTGCAGCTCCCCTTGCATATGCTGCTTAACTAAAAGCTGTGAATCACTCTGAGTTGTGATCACACTGGGGCTTTATTGGGTTTAAATTCAATTCCCCACTTCTGGCAAATGGTAGAATGTGAATAATTGATGCGCAAGTCATGTCTGAGGGCAAGAATAAAAAAAAAAAAAGTGTGATCCTGACTGAGCTTAAGGGTTTATAGTCCTGCAGGGAATAAAGAAGCTCTTGCTATGAAAGATCTTTTCAAAGGTAGGAATTTGCTGCAAATCCAGGCTTATTTCCTGAAAAAAGGTAGTGATGTTGAAACTCAACAGTTTCCTCATGTAAATCCAAAAACCTTTTGTCTCAAATGAGGTAATGAACATGTAAATCGACTTGTTTTAAAAGACTAACCCAATCTCGATTTGTTGGTGCACATATATGCTTAAGATTATAGCTGTCAAACCACATGTCTCGCTGTATGAATCAAGTTTTATCCGTCCACGTTCTCGTGAGTTTGCTGCATTTCTGTTGTTGAGCTATGAAAATGGGAAATGAAATTTCATCGATTGCCTATTGACCCCAAGCCCAGATCCAGAACAGCACTGTGACGCCACAGCTTGACCATGAAATGGGATTTTATGACGCTTGGCTAGCCTGCACCGTTTGATTCAGACTTTAACCCTTTCTGCACCGTCTTGGTAAAGGCAGACTGATGACAGTGGAGGACGGGAGTTACCTGTGATATTTAATTGATGTCAGCCTGGCTACAGCACAACGTGACAGCAACCGGTGTGGGTTAAGTTATTTCCTCAAAGACGCTTCAGTAATTCAGACACCTGCCATAACAGCGACTCTCCCAGCTGAAGAGCCGTGTACTTACGGCTGCAGTATACTTCAAGAACATCATCAAACCTGTGAGAATTTTCTATCACTGTCAGCAACAAACGTGTCGGTGTTTACTGTAGGTTTGTGTTGTTTTTTCCTGACACTCCGCACTAGATAAGGAGACTTGCAGACTGTATTTTATTTAAGTTTGAAATACGAAGCAATAGTCTGTCTTGGCGTTAAGCTTTTCCACGTATAGAAATAAATAGACTAATGAAAGTTTAGATTAAAACCACTACTTTGTTGGGGTTGCAAATCAGCTGTTTTCATGTCAGATTTATGTTTTCAGTACATTTCTATGAGCAAACAATACTTTTAAATGATAAACTGGGATTTTTTTTGCTGACATTTTACAGGCTGAATATTTAAAAGACAAACTAAGAAAATGCAGACCACTTGGATGATATGGAACCGTTTCCTCCTCCAGACGGTTTAATTTGATCACTTGCCTGATCATCCCCACAGCTGTCCCTCAGCCCTCTTCATATTTGTGCTCTCTTGAATTTAGACATGCATTTTTTTCCTCCTCCTCCCTCTGGAGAGCAGAGGAGAGAGATGGTGGGCTGTGAGCTTTTGCGTTAGTAGAGGCTCACACACTGATCTATGCCCTTCAACACATAAATGACATGATGCAGCAGCATTAACAGAGCCACATTCCTCTATTTCCCTAAAGACCAGACAAATCTGAACCTGTGAAAACTCACCTTTGGTTGCAGTGTATATTTGTGTGTAGATGTGTTCTCCAGCACAATCACGGAAAATTACAGTATTGACACTTGAGTGGCTTTCACTTGTTCCACTCCGACAAATGCTTGCTAAACATCGCTCGTCGCAATTTGAGGTGTCCTCCCATTAAAACTGCACCGAGGCTCGTAAACCTGCAGACTGGGTGACTATAATTGACTCGTGCAAACAGGGTAATTAAAATTAGCCGTGTAATTGCAGAGAAAAGAGCTGCTTTCCAAACATTATGTTCTGAATAAAATCTGAACCCGTGAAAAGAGCAAAGCTACCAAGCCGGCGCCGTCGCTGCTCATATTGTTCTGGTGCCAGGCCGGGAAAAAGCATCCCTCCCTCTGGTGAGCGGAGACACACTGGACTGCATTCACCTGTTGTTTTTGTCAGCTTGTGGGTGGAAGTAGAGGAGGAGTGCGGTGAATTTGAAGGAGAGTACACTTGTGCATGTACAGGTGTGTGCTTGACGCATTCGTAATAATATGAGCAAGCAACATGATTCAGAGACTGCACCCGCCTGCGAGTGAAGGGGAGTTTAACATGGAAGGAGAGGAGCTGACTCCAAGATTCAATTACAACATGCTTCCCTGGGCTTAGACGTGGAAAAGGGCCCCAAACCCTCCATTCACATGCAAAGAGATGCAAATGGTCCATATCGCTTGAAGTCATTTTATTTTTTGTCTTTTTACATTGCATTGTTGTTGCCTGCCTTGTCCTAGTTGTTTGCTTGTGCTGCTTTTGTTTTCATTGTTCATCTATTTTAGTCATTTGAGGTCTCTTTGTTGTCATTCTGTCCCTTTCAGTGAGAATCTACATGGGAACTAGAAATCCCTGCATTCCAGTGAAATGTTTCCGTGGCCTCGAATGCTGTAAATATGATAATAAATATGATAATATCTAACAACTAGAAAAACACTGCTTTTAACTGTGATCTGTAACTTTCACATAAGCCTTCAGTTCAAATGGTATGAAAGGCCAGCAGTCGGCCATTTTTGTCATCTGGTTGTCATTTTATGACGCGTGCTGTGCCTAGGGGTGGCAGTGGCACAGTGCAAATCTAATCAGCGTGAATCAGAGACTTCATGACGGTTTGTGACTCGCTCTATCTCCTAAATAACCCTAGGTCTTCCAGTTTCGCCCTGTGAATGACAAAACAT